>NW_026019987.1:0-528002 GCF_900185275.1 Solanum verrucosum
AGCCGAAGAAGACATGAAGAAGAGATATTCATATCTCTTTGAATCCGCAGATTAAGGTATTAATTTCCTTCTTAGTGCTCTATAAATTATAATGAGCATGTCGTTATTGTTGTTGTGTTTGCATGGTTGTTTGTTGGGTGTTGAGTTTGATGTTACACCCTTAGCTTTGTAAGAGTTACCTCATTCGAGGACGAATGTTCCCAAGGGGGAGATATTGTAACATCCGACAATTTAAAAATGAATATGAAGAAGCTTGAAATTTGGAAATAGTCATTTTTGGAAAAATTTAAAATCTGGAAAATTTGGCTAAGTGTGGAAATCAGTGAGTTTTTGGCCAACTTTAGCAGTCATAACTCCTAGATCAGGATGATTTAGGAGTAGTTCCAGTTATGGTTTCGAAGCTTGTGGAACGATCTTTCCAACTCCACTGAGTTTGCTCGATTCCGAGTTCGTATGAGCGAGTTATGATCTTTGAAAGTTGGGCAGTTGGCAGGGATTCCGTTCCGGAAATTTAAGGGCATTTTGGTCTTTTCACAAATAATTTCTTTTGAGCTTATATTGTTGTATTAGGCTGATATTTGGATCATTTTGTCCCATTTTTAAAGAGAAAGAGTTAGGGTTCAAGAGAAGAAGAAGAGAAGAAGGAGAAGAAGAAGAGAAGAAAGAGGAGATCAACAAGATTTGTCAAGATCATTGTGGATTTTCGTCGGGGGTGATCCCTATCAAGGTATGTGAGTCTTTAGTGTGGGTTTATCCTTTCCCCCCACATACCAAGCTCGTTTTTATGATTTGAGAAGAGATTGGATTTGTTGTTGAAGTTGTTGAAGTTGTTAGTTGTTGTTGATGTTGTTAGTTGTGTTGTTGAAGTTATTGTTGGTTGTGGGACAGGATTGGGCTGTGTATTTGAGTTGTGACCTATTGTATATTGAGGGATTTTATGATCCTTAGTGTTGGTTGGTTCATACCCCCACACACCAACTCGTTTTTAATTCCAAGAGAAGATTTATTGGTTGTTGAAGTTGTAGTGGTGTTGTGTTGAAGTTCTTGCTGATTTAGTACAGATTTCTGGCTGTGATTTTTGAGTTGAATCTATTGTATAATAAGGGTCTTTATGATTCTAAGTGTTGCTGCTGAAACCTTGAGGTTGAGAGGGTTTAGAATTGGAAAGAAACAAGGGGAAAAAGTCGGATTTTTGGGGAAAAAGGGGCTGGGCTGTTGCACCTCTCCTAGTGCCAAGGACACCAATCCTTCCCTTTCATTCACCATTTCTTTTTTTATACATGTTCCTAGGTATTATACCTATGTTTCCTAGTTGTTTCCAACACTCCAAGGTACTTCCAAAAGTCAAGTAAAACTACAAGTCAAGTGAAGTTAGTTTCCAATTCAAGTGAAGTTAGTTTCCAAGTCAAGTGAAGTCAAGCTTAGAAGTAAGTAAGTCAAAGCAAGTCTTTAAGGTTTTCCAAGAGTCTTCATTGAGCGTTTTAACTTCATTCTAAGGCTCAAGTTCCAAGTTAAGTATTGAGTTTCAAGTCAAGTCAAAAGTTAAGAGTTTCATGTTAAGTTAAGAGTTTCACATCAAGCCAAGAGTTCAAGTAAAGTAAAGAGTTTAAAGTTGAGTTCTTTTCTCAAAGTTATTAGGGAACTATGTATTCCCAAAGAAGTTTTAAAGAAATGTTTTTACATTTAAACAAGGTTGGAAACTGAGATTTCCAAAAAGCCTTCGGGCTAGTTTTTGAGTAATTATCTCATATCAGCAGGAAGAAATATGTTTTAAAAACATAAGAGCCAGTACATTTTTGGGAGTAGTATCGAGCACCGAATTGGGGGAGCGTTCAAAGAACCCACAGCCCCCATAGAACCATGTTAGCCACCATGGGTAGAAAAGGATCATACTTTTTAGATGAATCCTTTTCAGATTAGACTAGTGGATCCATTAGGCAGTTCAGGTCTTATACCTTTGGCCGGGTATAAGATGCTCTGGCAGCGTGAGGTCGATCGCTGTATCATCACTATAGCTCTTATGTGATGGTTGTCGGTTAGAGAAACTCCCACAGCAGTTATTGTATTTTTCATACACAGAGATTATTGTATTTTTTATATACATCAGTTCATTGTATTTTTATACACATTTCAGGCTTATTGTATCCTTGTATACACACAGAGTTCATAGCATGTTTTAAGCAATCTTTCTTTATATCGCACTTGTTTTAAATTGCCTTATATTGAAAGAAGTCAGTCAGGTTGAGTTAAGTTGAGCCAGGTAAGCTATTCAGTTTCTTCCAGTTTTCCTTCTAGCCTTTGTTGCTTAGTTTTCCAGCTTGCATACTCGTACATTCCATGTACTGATGCCAGTTGGCCTGCATCGTTTGATGATGCAGATTCAGGTACCCCGGATCAGCATCCTGCACGTCGTTGATCCAGCTGAGCACTCCAGAGTCAGTGGTGAGCCTCCTTGCATTCCGGAGGACTCAATTATTTTGTGTTCTTAGTTTTTGTTTTATTAGGATGTTGCGGGGTCTGTCCCAACATCCATCTCAGTATTTTAGAGGCTTCATAGACAGACAGTCAGTCAGTTAGTTTTGAGTCTCTCATCTATATATATATGTAAATATTCTATTTTGAGATTCGAGTTGCCTTTATGGCCATATTTTATAAGTTAAGTTGTTTTGTAATATTGCATTGCATTGAGTTATTCTGTTGAGGTTTCCGCTGAGTTAAGAAAGTCAGGCCAAGGGTTCGCTTGGGGCTAGAAATGGTCTCCGGGTGCCGGTCCCGCCCAGGGTGTAGGCTCGGGGCGTGACAGAACGTCAAAATATGTAGTTTTGATTTACCATCCTTTGATTTTATAAAAATATTAGGAAAGAAAATTCAAAATTTAATTTTTCAACAAGTATAAAATGTGGATCCACAATCATTTTTTATTTTATTATTTATATTTAGTGAAATATATTATTTCTGATGGGATTGAGATTAATTATAAAATTTATTTTACTCTTGTTATTTTTGTTCTAGGTTTATAAAAATTCTTCAAACTAACATAAACTACAATAATAATAATATATCCAATGTAATCTCAAAATTAATATAATATTAAAAATTAAAATAGAAAAGCAGCAAATGCACGTATTATTTCTCTTGCATTTTTTTAAATATTTTTTCAACTCAATTTATTGTGTAAATATATTTTCTCTCTCTTGTTAGTGGTAACATTTTTGCTTTAAAGTAAATAAATGACCCACTTATCCACATGTCAAAAAGTTAATGGAGCCTCACACAACTTTTATTGGTTGGGCCTCTACCATGATAAAAAAATTTGTGAGTAGAATCTTATCTTTTTAGAAAAAAAGTTACACCAATGTTGAAAAGAAATAAAGATTAATTTTTCAGATCTTGATTTTCTCTCTAAAGTTAGCCATCTTTAACTTAAATAAATCATTATTTTAAAAAATTAACAAAAAAGTAAAATATTTTTTTAAAATAAAATAAATTAAACGTATTCCACAAAATTTTAAGTACTATTTTATCAAAAAAAATAATTAAAAGTAGAAAAGTAACTGCGATGAAAATAAAAATACAAATTATATTACGTAGAAAAGATACCATATCAAAATAAATTTGTCAAACCAACATATAACTACGTAACATATTCAATATAATCTCAAAATATTAAAACAAAGAAGAAGTAAACCCACATTTTAATTTCTCTTACATTTTTTATATATGTTCAACTCAATTTATTGTGTAAATGTAATTTCTCTCTCTTGTTAGTGGTAGCATTATAGTTTTAAAGTAGATAAATGATTCACTTATCCATGTGTCAAAAAGTTAATGGAGCCTCATCCACCTTTTGTTGGTTGTGCCTCTACCATGTTAAAATTTTTCAAGATGCGCTTGGACACCACGGTTGTTCAAAAAGAAAAACATATTTATACATGTAACAAAGTGGTGAAAGAAAAGAAGAGCATTACCTTCACCACAACCAAGCTTAGGACTCTTGAAACAAGTCTCAGAGCGCAAGAACTCAAGCAAAGTTGTTGAAGGATCCACAGATGGCAGCTCAAACCTCTCTCCATTAACTGCAAACACCAAATTCCCCTTTTTCTGTGTTTCCTCCATTAATACAATAACCTCCAACTTGACTTTTAACACAAATAACTTTATGCTACATTATAAAGGGAAAATGAGGCTCACAGTTATGTAAAATGTGATGATTATTTTAAGGGATAAATGTCTGAAAAATATCTTAACTTTTGTCGGATTTGCTGTTGCGATACTAAACTTTCATAAGGACCTATTACCTCCCTAGACTATTTAATACTATATTTTTTATCCCATGAACTATTTAATAGTGTATTTTAAAGGTATATATGTGCTCACGTGGACACATTACTATTTATACTTTTGCATTATTTTTTATGTCCACGTGGACAAATATATATGTTTAAAATACGGTATTAAATAGTCTAGGGAGGTAATAGATCCTCATGAAAGTTTAGTATCACAACAGCAAATCCAACCAAAGTTGAGGTATTTTTCAGACACTTATCCCCTATTTTAAAAAAAAATATTTCCAAATTTTAATAGGGATAATGGAGAAAAAGATTCAATCATTTTGAACCACTCATGTCACAATTATATTACTCGGAAGATATGCATTGTGTGTTCGGAAGATATTCAATATATATTTGGAGTGGATCTTTACTTGTCTTATTATATGGTGAGAATCGAAATAAATGACTTATGAATATTTCATATAGGTTGTGTCCTTTTATGTAGGGCACACACCCCTATCCCCCACTTCCGTACCTTCTAATTGCTTTCAAAAATTAAATGGCTATTTTGTTCTTTAAAATCATTATATTAAGAACATTTAAATGCAAAGGTGTAATTATACAATTTATGTAAACATAACAAATGAAACTTTCAATTAGAAAAAAAAAAAAAAAGTCAAATGATTGTATTTTATTTACTTCAATCTTTTCAATTCATTTGAATATTTTTATCTTCCATTGCTTATTCAATGATCTTCCATTTCAATTTCCAATTGTTTATTTAATAAGACATTTCAAATCATTTCAATTTAGGTCTCTTTTACTCCTTATATACTTTCCTTTGACTTTTATGTATAAAAATAAATATTACTTTAACTTATTTTTCGATTAATAAAGTCACTCTACATAAATCTTATATCCTACTAATCACTCCAACCGACAGAATTTAAAAGTGGAGGGACCACATTCCGTTCACTATACCTCTTTATCACTGGTCCTGTGGTCCAACTAATTTAAATTATCTTTACGTCCATAGTGGAAAAAATAATACTTCCTATCAAAAAATTCTCAATTTTTGAATTTTAAATTCGAGACATCTAAATATCTATTAAAAAAATCAAATCTGCCCACACACCGTTTAAACGTGTGAAATTTCATTCAATACTACAGCTCATGGAATTGGTTGTGGTCATAATAAGCTCAATTATTGGACTGAGAATCTTTATTATATTCAGTAAAAAACACGTGGGATGAATTTTTATTTTTATTTTAAAACAAAAAAAATCTCTTCCTTTTTTCAAAGAGATTTGTTTATTTATCACTAAAGCTACCTTCAAATATAGCTTCTAATTCACTCAATCTTCTTAATTTCTCTACTAATCATCTATAATTCAACTAATACAATAGTCCCCTATCCTAATTTATATATAACTCATTTTTGTTTTTAATTTCCGTCCGAAAAAAAAAACGTATTTCTATGTTTAGTAGCAATTTAACTTTAAAATACATATTTTACTTGTAATGAAATGATTTATAACTACATAAATATCTATGATTTATTTTAAATCACGAGTTTCAAGTCTTTCTTTTTCTTGAACACCGTATCAAGTCAAACTGCCTCGTAGAAATTGAGACGGAGGGAGTACTATCATTTTATTGCTATACAATCTAAATTTACACTGAGATTGATATAGACAGAATAACAAATAAACTTTAAATCACACATTTTCTATTAAACGGAACAGTTCAAATTCTTTATGAGGATATACCTAAAAACAAGTATTCAATATCTATGTTGCTCGGACTTTTTATAAATACCCCCAAGTGCCTGTCGGCTCGTCCTTAAATAGTGTATTTTTTGAGGAACCGACACGACTGAGGCAAACAGTTTTGAGAGTCTGAGCAACATAGTTTAGTATAACTCGAGACGCATGTTGAAGCACTTTTAGTTAGATACATTGGATATGTTGATGACATTGTGTCTTAACAGCTGCTCTAGTTGCACAGTGAACTGAAGCTGCCAGAAGCAGCGGCGGTTCACCAGATGCTGCAAAAAGAGTAATCAAGTTATGATTTAACACACATTGGATATGTTGATGACATTGGACTTTGACTAGTTCAAAGTATGAAAGGAATTCTTCGGTCGCATAGAAAGTATATTCTTGATCTACTTTTAGAAACTGGAAAGTTGCAAACTAGACGTAGAAGTACTCGACTGGTTCCTCATGTGGACGTATGATTAATATCTATGCTCCAACTCGAGGGGGAGAGTTACAAAATGTATATAAACATCATGCTTACCTAATGATTGGAATAAGATATTGACTTGCATTCGATTACATATTTCTTTGTACGTTTTTCAAGAATCAGTTGAAACATATTTGCAACATTTTCCACTAAACTGAGTGAAGAATTGATTTCAAGAACCTTTCATGATGTTCACAGTTATAAGCAAATAACTTGTTTGACAGAATAATCTGTTTAGCACATGAACAATGAAATTCTGAGGTATAGTGTCAATTGTCGGGATCTTGTATTTCCAAGTGCTATTCGAGACCATTAATCCGTCTTCATTGGTGAGATATTCTTCGTGCATATTTTTTATCTGGTGTTATAGGTGGCACCCATGGGCACCATCCATGGACCGTAGGAGGACCCACGGTCCGTGGTTCGTGTCAGCAACCTCCCCCAAAACTCAGCCCAAACATTCGGCCAAGTGTTGACCCACGACCGGACCTACGGTCCGTAGGTCAAGTCACGGACCGTGGTTCGTGTCCGTGGATCGATTCCCCAAAAGCCCAGCTTCAGTCCCGATTGACGGTTGACCAGCACGGACCGTCAGTCGATCGACAGTCCATCGGTCCCATCCGTCGGTGACCCCGACAACAATTAAGTCAGGGGTCTTTTGGTCTTTTCCTATTCTGTTGGACCCCTAAACTACGTCGTTTAGACCCTAAATTATAAGGTTTTAGTCAGTTTAAGCCTAGAAACATAACTAGAACTTACCTAAGTCACATCATTCATCAAAACTTAGAAAAAATTAAACCGTAAGAGGAGAAGAGAGGTCAAAAACCCTAGTTCAAGAACGCAACAAGGTTCCATCAGTTCCAACCCCGAAATCGAAAGATTTCTCCGTGAAATTCGTTGCTAGGTATGTGGGATTTCACTAGTGGGTTCCTTTCCCCCCATTAGGTCCCTAGTTTTCAGTCAGATTCTTGATTCCCTTATTATGACTAGACCTAGGGTTTTCTATAACTTTAGTAGATTATCATGAATTAGTTATCTAAATGTTCCAAATCAGATTATCATGTTATTATTCAGATTATTACATGAATTTCAGAGCCCTAACTATGTAGTTCTTTAGTTTCTGAATTGCACATGCTAGGCCAGATATTTCAAATATACATGTCTCAGTTTTTTAATGTGTCATTATCAGTTTATTAATGTGCATTCTCAGTTGCATGTCAGTTTTGAGCTATCCTGTATATCACAATAAATTAGTCATAATGTGTTAATCATTAAATCTATTGGGAGTAGCATAATACCTAGTTGGACTAGGGTCAGCTATCCATATAGTCCCAGAACTACGAGCCACGTAGGTTGTAAGTCCCCTCTGTGCGCATCATTTTAGTGATCATACCAGTATGCCTCTACACCTTTGGCCAGGTGTATTGGGTCCTCTCGATGGGGCGTATACATCGGACTCCACATTTAGCTCATGTGGTTTTATTGTCGATTATTAGTAGCTCCCACAGTTTAGTCAGATTCCATTGCATTGACCATATTTCAGTACAGTCAGTATTCAGTCTTAGCATGTTATAAATTGGTCATTGCATTCAGTTAGCTCAGTATTCAATATCTATATCATGTTCAGATTATACTTTTGCTTTATTATTCGTTTAATTATATGTTTATTTCAACTTTACTCTATTATGCATGTAGTACCTTTCAAGAACTGACGCATACTATGCGCTACATCTTCTCGTGATGTAGGTCCAGGTCCTCAGCATCCAGATCACGCTTAGATCGGTTCACGATCTCCAATTCAGCAACATTAGTGGTGAGTCCTCATTCTTCGAGGATAATAGTCGTGTTATCTTTCAGTTTTCAATCTTTAGTTTCAGTTTTGCTAGATTTAGCTGGGGCATGTCCCAACACTTCTAGTCAGTTAGAGGATATTTTCAGACATAGTTAGATTCAGCTTAGTATTTGAGTTTGATATTTCTTTTGTATTAAACTCTCAGATTTGATATATTAAGTTTTAGTATATGAGTATTCCCCATTATTTCATATTTGCTTATAATTAGCTTCCGCATCAGTTATTATTATTTTTAGTATGCTCATGTCATGCCAGCAGGGTTAGCTTAGGGTCACTTGTGATCCTAGGTCCTGTGTTCGTGTCCAGGGGGTAGCTCGGGGAGTGACAAACTTGATATCAAAGCATTAGGTTTAAGTGTCCTAGGATGTCTGAAAGGCAACGCTAGGTAGAGTCTTTTTCATGGGCGTATAGTGCGCACCACATCTAATGAGAGGGAGACTACAAAGTGTTTTAGGAAAAATCTTCATTTTCTTGTTACTCTTATCGTGCGTAAAGTATGATCTAATTCCGTTCTAACTCGACGTTATACGTTTCAGATCATGCCTCCTCATAGAGCTAACACCAGGAATGCGAATGCCAGGAACGCAAACGCAGCTCCTCTAGTCCCAGATAAAAAAGTTTCGCATGCAGAGTTCCGGAACACCATTCAGATATTGGCTCAAAATATGGCCAATTAGAACAATCAGCGGGTTCTAGGTCAGGCAAATACAAATGTTGGATCAGCTACAGCTAGAGTGCGGGATTTTGTTATGATGAATCCGCCAGAGTTCTTAGGATCGCAAGTCGGTGAGGATCCCCAAAACTTCATTGATGAGGTCAAGAAGATCTTTGAAGTGATACAAGGAACTGAGAATGATCGGGTTGAGTTAGCATCGTACCAACTCAAGGATGTGGCTCATATCTGGTATACTCAGTAGAAAGAGAACATAGGTACAAATGCAACTCCTATCACTTGGGCTTGCTTCAGTGAAACCTTTCTGGACAGGTTCTTCCCAAGAGAGCTAAGGGAGGCGAAAGCCCAAGAGTTTATGAACTTGAGGCAAGGTAACATGACAGTTCAAGAGTATGGACTCAAGTTCACCCAACTCTCCAGGTATGCTCTTCACATGATTGCTGATTCTAGGGCTCAGATGAATAAGTTTCTATATGGAGTGTCAGACTTGTGAAAACAGAGTGTAGGAATGCCATATTACTTGAAGATATGAACATCTCTAGGCTCATGACTCATGCTCAGCAAGTGGAGGGTGATAAGCTTAAGGAGCAGGCCAAAGAGAATAAGAAAGCAAGGACAGGCAACTATGACTATATTCAACAGAAATCAGGTGGTGGAAATCGCTCGCAGTATCAACAGAAGTCTTCAACTCCAGCACCTTCATCAGCCAGTGTTCCATCCTCCAAGTTCCGGAATGATCAAAAAGGCGGATCATCAGGCTCTAAGACTCAATGAAGTGTTTCAGGCACCAAAACCTACCCAACTTGTCCAAAGTGTGATAAGAACCATCCGGCCGAGTGTCTTGGAATTGTATTGGGGTGTCCCCAAATAACTAAACTTTTATTATCTCAAAATAGTCAACAAACAATATGATAATAATACTACATAACATTCAACATTTTCTTGCATATCCTAATGAGCTCAACTATGCCTATTATGGATGGTATCGAGGTAATTAATTCATAACTAATTACAATTTAATCTTAATTTTATGTCTAATGATTTACTCGAATGTTTGTTTTAATGATATGACATGACTCGATATACACGTGTAACACACGTGCATATTTTCTGAAAAATCTAAACAATATAACGTTTATCTATGTGTGAAATGTGTTTTTATTTTATTGAATGTTTTTTTTTATTATTACTAGGCAACAAAAAAGCTTCGATCGATGGGGATTACTACGATGATTGTGGGAATAACAACTCCAGATGATAGTGAAGATTATCACAAAAAATTTATGAAAGTTGGGCTTGATGAATGCTATGAGAAGCCATTACAAAGGATATACTTGAGAGTCTTGTTGGGAAAATTTATAACAAAGTTTAATATTATAGAAGAAATAAATCATCTTATTATAAGATAAGTTATATAATATAGTTCTTTAGTCATGTACTTGAGTGACTTGACCTATATAAGTATTATTTTCAAATTTGGTCAGTATTAAAGATGTACTGGTAGACATATGATTATGATGCTATATATCCCTATTATTATGAACTAGAATACTTCTTTTTGTTGGTTTTCATTCGGAGTTCCATATCTATCTTGAGGTCAGACTAATTTGAAATAATTAGAAAATTCATTTTGAGGGATAAAGTTTTTATTTTATTATTTTTCATTCAATGTTCAAGTTTATTGTCGGAACAACAAATGTAGGCATATTTCATTTAATTCGATTTGCTATTATTAATTTTCCAATAACAAATTTTGGCAAATTTCATTCATAAAAACTTCTCATGAAGCTCCAATATTTTAAATGGAAATCAAATAATTTTTCTAGTATAATGTGCATTCTAATTTCTAAGTACTGTTTGTTTCAAAGACAACGAAAGGTATATGTACTGGTAATTTATTCTTCATTTTATGCATAACTGTTTACTCGAAATTTTGTTTTAATAATATGAATTCTATTTTAAAAAATTATGACATAACTCGACATACACATGTAACACACGTGCATGTGGTTAAGCTAGTACTATTGTTGCTTGAATCCTTCAAAAATATTGTCTCATTCGCAATGGATCCTTTCAAGAACGCATTGCCTTTGAAGAATCCGACATATACTCATATTTTCTGAAGAATCCAAACAACATAACTTTTATCTACGTGCGAACCGTGTTTCCATTTTTAACATGATTTAGTTGACTTTTTTTATTCTTTTTCAATTTATAGGCAACAAAAAAGCTTCGATCAAAGTTTTTTTAAAAAAGGTCAGAAAATAAAATGATCATTATTATTATAGCAAACACAAATGTTATGAAATATTTACAATGCTCATATATCAATATTTTAGAAGAAATAAATCATCTTATTATATGACTAAGACCATATATAGCTCTTTAGTCATGTACTTGAAATTTGGTGAATATTAAAGATGTAGTAGACATGATCATGACTCTTTGAAAATGCCTCCGGGTGCATGTCAGATCCTCAAAAAGTAATGTGTATTTTTGGAGGAATCAACACATGTACGACAACATTCTGGATAGTTTAGTATCATTTGAAGCACGTTGATTTCCGAGCCAGCAAAGTTTCTACGAACTTCTCTGCATAATCCAGGCCACACTGTGTCTTCACAACTGGTAATATTGCAGGGACATCTAGATAGAATTCTGAAACAGACTCGTCGAGCTTGTCCCAACGTTTGAGCTGTTCACGTGCTGCTTTAATGGCTGCTCTTGTTGCACAATGGACCGAAGCTGCCAGAAACAACGGTGGTTCACCAGATGCTGCAAAAAAAGTTAATTATAATAAGATTCAACGGTTTGTATGAACTGAAGCAAATTCAGAATTTGAAGTTTATACGTTCCTGCATTGAGCTCAAGTTAGTATACAATAATAACTTAGCTCACTAACAAGTATTTATAGATATTTAGTGGATTTTTCAATATATCTATACAAAGTCTGGACAAAAGTTATTGCGTTCCTGTGAACTCAAGAACATGGAGAACTCATATGACACATGGTATAGCTAAAGGAAATGAAGAAAAGAGTTATACTTTTGGACGAAAGAACACGTTGTTCGTGATGTCCACTGTTTACGAGATGAACATTGAAATTCTGGGGTATGGTGTCAATAGTTGGGATCTTGTATGTCCAAGTGCTATTTGAGACCATTAACCCATCTACATTTGTAAGATATTCTTCGTTCATGAAAAATCCGATTCCTTGTACAAAAGCACCTTCAATCTGTAGCAAGGAAAAGAAAAACAATCACCACAATTATGAACAATCTTGGGATCATGAATCAGATAGTTCTGAAGTTTGAATAACGGTTCAAGTGCATGATGCATCTCTTAATCGTATAAGCGAATTCTAGTTACAAAATCTAGAATCTATGATGAAGGGAAGAACCTGTCCCAAATCAACAGCTGCATTCAAGCTCTGTCCACAGTCGTAAATAATATCCGACTGCAAAATGGTAGTCTCTCCAGTCAGAACATCTATCTCCACCTGCAAAAAGAGTTCTATTGTTAGTTATCCATATGAAGATATATTGGCTGCAAAATGATCCACAACCGGAGTTCCCTGCCGAGTGTTGTGTATTCATATATTGAAAATTGATAGTCATTGCATACGATTCACTGTCAAGATATCTTGGTGGTGAAATGATACACACAAGATTCAAAATCTCATGCTTAAGAGGGTGGAGGTTCGAGTCCTCTTCAAGGCATAATATACGAGCATTCTCAATAAGAGAGCTTGATCGGATCAGTACTAATATTCCAATCAGTATTGATATTTCGATATACTGATTCGAACTAAGCTCTTGGAATAAATTCAGCAAAATTTGGTGATCTTCTCTACGTATTGAAAGGGGAATCTGCTTTAAAGTAGCAGACTGAGGCAGGGAACAAGAAAAACTGACAGGAGTAACAAGTTTACCTCACTGACAGCAGCGCCGAAGGTCAAATACCTCGAGAATTCTGGCACATAATAAGAATTTGCTGCTAAGTTTATTGATTGTGTTTGTGCCTGCAAAAGAAGAAAAATGATTTCAAATAGGCCTTCAGAGTATTTTATCTTCTGACTAATTCAAATTTAGCATCTTTGGCATCACGAGTTATGTTTGGATATGGCGAAATGTTTATAAGAACAAGGTAATCATTGATGATAAGGCGTCTCTTGCAACGAGAACATCTTAAGAATACAAGTTCACAGTGATTTCAAAAACCAATCCAGAAAACCGAAAGTACTGATTATGAGAAGTGTGACTTGCAGTGTTGAAATGTTGGAAAACAAACCTGGCGAATCAGCGTTGGCCAATCAACAGAACCATTTATTTCCTGCAACTGTTTCTTCAGAGGGGTCAGTCTTTCAACCAAGATATTACAGCAAAGTTTAACAGCTGCACAGCTTGATTCCGATGTAGTGCTTCCAGCTGTTAACCCACCTTGCACTACACTTAAGGTGTCTGCTTGTATGACTCGTATTTTCTCCACAAGGTCTTCGGCCCAACTACTTTCGATTGAACTGAAAGCATAGGCAGTCATCTGTCTAACCTTTGTCCATAGCCCTTGGCCAACTTCAACTCCCCCAACCTCCACAACAATTGATCCATCTTGCAGAATACTGACTTTTCCTGGTGTTGGTCGTTGCGAAGCATTGTACACAGCTGGCACACGAGAAATACCCCTTTTCTTCCATGTGTTTTTCTGGTTGAACTGTTCTATCATCTTGCTTCGTTGGAAAAAGCTCGACGACACTGCCAACTTATCCATGATACTAGGCAATGTATATTCTCCTTCTGCTACAACGTTACCATAGAATAAGTTAAGGCTTTCAAATGTATGAACATTCTCATTTCTGACAGAGTCCACCTCAATCGACAGTAAACTTGCGACGTGCTCTATTATAGCTTCGGCGATATAAGATCCTTGCAACTCCCCAGGGCCCCGCATGATCGTTTTGCTGGTGAGATTTGTCTTGCATACTTGTATATCAAAAGATAAGGCACCCCAATTATATTTTTTTAGTGTATTCATCAGATATGATGGTATGATGGGGCTCATATCATCTGTGATCCCAGCATTTATCAATATATCAAGATGTAATGCTGTGATCTTTCCGCTAGACTTGAATCCTACACTGTATGTTACTTTCATCGGGTGTCGTCCTCCTGTCATTATCATGTCACTGTTCCGGTTGACATATATCCTGACAGGTCTTCTTAACTTGTATGCTGCTAGTGCACAGGCCGTGGAAACCTAAAATTATTCATAAACTTTAACATCAGTGTCGGAGAATTGTTATTATTACTATTTCTTTTTCGTATACTCACATGCATTGCTTTGGAAAACTTGCCCCCAAAGGCACCTCCAAGCCTTCTTGTAATTACGCGGATGTTGTGTGCAGGAACACCAAGACAACTGGCAATCACACTCTGTGCATTCTCAGGGCACTGGCTTGAAGTATAAACAACCATGCAGTTGTCTTCATCTGGAATTGCGAGGGCAGTCTGTGTCTCCATATAAAAATGGTACTCGGAACCCAATCTTAACTGGAAAATGATTATTAAAGAAATGATAAGTAATATGTTTGAACCTTTAGCATACATCACCATACAGGAATCAAATTTAGGAAACCATTGAAACAATGCTATGTTCTCAGTCTCTTCAAAAATGCCACCAGGTGCGTGCCGAATCCTCCAATAGTGCATTTTGGAGGATCCACTATGGGTACGGCAATAATTTTGGAGAATCCGAGCAACAAAAAACAAATATGAACAGTAGAGAAAACAAAAGTACCTCAGCAGAGAGAATTTTTTTATCAGCTTCAGCCATTCCTTTTGAGAAATCACCAATCTGTGCAGGCTGAAAAGGTGGAGGGACTTGAATAAAGCTAGCTTTCTCAACAGCTTCCTCAACAGTTAAAATGGGAGAATCTACAGTTGTAGTGTCGTATTCAATGAGGGCTGTTGTTGCAGCCACATCAGCAGATCTCTGACTGTCAGCAACCTATGGTGTTTCAACAACATAAGGAAACAAGTTCAAAATTTCAATGGACTTAGTGCATGAGAAATTAACATTTCATTAAAACAATCTCACAAGAAGGAAACTTGAAGTGCTCACCACAAATGCAATTCTGTCGCCAGCACAACGGGAGAGATCTTCTGCAAATAAGGGCTCGGAGCCAAACGGTGTAACAGCTCCTGCATTTGCCCCTCCTGCTGGGATATCTTTGTAAGTAATTATGGTGGTGTCTGTTAAATGAGTAGGCTCAAGCTGGATTCCCTTGACACCAGCTAATGGTTTTGTACTGTAGATAAATGCTCCATTCAAGCAGTTTGGTGGTGAAGGAATATCATCTACATAAACAGCTTCACCTGAAAAATATTATGTAAACCAGCACACCTAAAGTTCAGAATGTTGCAGACTCAAAGTTATAGTTAAACTGGTGTGCAGATAAACTATTTTGTGTTTAAAAAAAAACAAAAACATGGCAAGAGGAATACATGACAACAAGGGAAACAAAAAAGGAGAAGAATGACCAATTGGTAACACCTGAAAACGGAATCTCAAGCTTCGTCTCCTTACACAATGTTTTATCCAAATCACACTACAAAGTTCGGCAAAAATATGTATTAACACCCCAAAGAATGGTACCTATAGTTGTACCAGAGGTGTCGAATGATTCCTAACGCAATGCTTTATCCAAAGTTAAGACAGAGTAAACTATTTCCTCGATCTCATATCTCTTATTATAGACTTTCCCTCCTGTACTTGCTATTACTTTAATTGTGTATTTTCACTTTAAATACCAGATAACATTTTCAATATAACTATGTTGCTTGGACCCTCCAAAAATGTTGTCCACCCTTGTTGGATGCTAACATTTTTTAAGTGTCTGAACAACATAGCTGCCTTAAAATTTAAATGTCAAAAAGCCAGCAGTCAAGGACAGGAAAAGTTGGTATGAGATTTTGGACTTAACATGCACAAGATGAAATAAAATATTAAAAGGGGATAACAAACCAGCAGCTTGCATGGCAGCTCCGATCTTCTTCAACGGTTCACCTACTGGAGAGTACTCTGTACTAAACTCCACTACCTGCTTAGAAGAAGATAGTAGTGTTTGTTTTTTCCCCTGACTAATGCAACCGTTATTACTACTTTCCGAAGGTTCCTCATCTGTGATGTCATTAATTCCATCAAGTAAACCACCAGAAATAGAAGAATGAACATCAGTTAAGGGATAAAGAAACTCAAAAACATAACTGACGGCCAAGCTTGATCTGTACTCAGGGTGTAAAGTGCCATCTTCCGGTACCACCGCTAGTTTGACTAATTTAAGTGCTTCATACAAAACATGTACACTCAACATTTTCCCGGATAGGCATTCTTCTACCTTTTTAGCCCTTTTTGCATGTTTTGTGCCATACGCACCAAACGCCAAATGGATATTGTTTATCAGGACGCCGTTCTTGCTGTGAGAAACATCAGCCTGGAACGCAGCATTTACATATGCCAATGCATTCCCATGAGGTCGTGGAGCAGCTCGATAGGTTTCAAACAAAAATCTAGAATGAGTTTGGTGAGAACTTTGATCTTTCTTAAATGGGATGCAAACACTAAGAAGCACAGTCTTTGAGTCTAGTGGTGGTCTTGATAATAACTCCTCCCATGTGAGGTTTTCAGGTCCATGACTGGTCATCAAGCTAACAGTAGCAGAAAGCCCGAGAAGTAATGTAGCGATATCAGAAGGAAAACCATTCTTCTGTGCCATAACCAAATTTCCTCCCACACTGGCAGAGTTTCTAACAAATGGTGTAGCAATCTTCTCCATGTGGTCAGCCAATTTTTGGGATACCAACTTCC
The DNA here is from genome assembly GCF_900185275.1 of Solanum verrucosum. NCBI lineage: Eukaryota > Viridiplantae > Streptophyta > Magnoliopsida > Solanales > Solanaceae > Solanum > Solanum verrucosum. The sequence continues at coordinate 16,907 of NW_026019987.1, forward strand.
CATATGAACCCAAATTGATATTACTTTCCTCTTTCAAGACTGAAATGAATTTAGAGATAGTCACAGTTGCTCCAACTTCAATGCCTGTATGATCTCTTTTGATGATTGAGAGTTCAGGAATGTGCCTGAGATCAACATAATGATCATATCGCTGAGTTTCCTTGTAATAACCTGTGCCGGTATTACCAACGACGAGTTTAAAGCTTGCACGATTTACTGTCACATTGAAGTTCAACAAGCTCCATAGCTCCTCAATGGAAACAGGACTGTACCAAGGGTACTTTGAGGAGTCCAAATTTGTGGCGGATTCACTTTTCAAGAACTCGGGATATGTACTAAAACTCTTGGTTGGATCATAGGGAGGTAATTTACTTACTTTCATTTCCTTGGAGTCACCCTTTTTCCAAAAAGAATTGAACCCCAAATCCTCTATATCAATATCAGCAGCAAAAGATTTGCAGGCATCAGCAATGGGCCGGTAGCCAGTGCACCGACAAAGGTTTCCCGCTATGGCATTTTCAGCTTCAGATGAAGTTAGCTTAGAGAATCCTGGTGGAGGATTGGGTTTGTTTCCTTTATCGGCGTTGACGAGAGCTGAGAAAAGTGACATACAAAGGCCAGGAGTGCAAAAGCCGCATTGAGAAGCATAGAAACCGGCAAACCTTTCATGAATAGAGTGAAAACCATCTCTGGTGTTCCCAAGGCCTTCACTTGTAGTAATTGAACGACCGTTTAAACTACAAAGAAGTGTAAGGCACGAACTTACACTAAAATCTTCCACCTTTTTAAACTTCGGATCATACTTTGAGATCAGAACAACACAAGCCCCACAACCACCTGTAACCATACAAATAAGTTATGTTCCTTCTGAAACCAAAATTGTGCATTTGTTACCAAATACTTAATCAGATTATAGACGGACGATGAAGAGATATACCCCTCTAAAAGACTTAAGAAGCAGTATTTCATAGTCTAAATGATGTCAGCAAACAAAGAATATGATATCTCACTTAATGTGTATTCTACAGCTTCGTATGTAAATCAATTACATATGGTGAACCTTAAACTTCATTTTTGCTATTGTAAAAATATGACACTTGAGCCTAACCACCATCCGTTCCCCAAAAGCTAGCTCATGAGAGGAAGTTTGTGCAAGTCCATATAAACCAATGCGAGACTCTAACCCCCCCACCCCAAAGAAAAAAAATTCACATAATACGTAAGATATGGCACCTAGGTCTAACTCAACCCCAAAAGCTAGCTCATGAGGGATGGTTGCTCAAGTCTATATAAGCAGACCACCAATCAATTCCCTAACCAATGTGGAACTTTAATCCACTCTAGCACCCCCTTCACGCCCAAGCCCAACTGAAGCGTGGGCTAGGAGCCCAAACAGGGATGAACCTGACTCTACCCTGATACCATGTAAAGATATGACACCTAGGCTTAACTCAACCCAAGAAGCTATCTCATGAGGGGAGGATTGCGCAAGTCTATATAAGCAGATCACCAATCCATTCCTCAACCAATATGAGACTTTTAACCCCCTCTAACATAATAAAAGATTTCATTGCCTGAAAACAATTAAGCATACAGTGTCCCACTCCCAACACTTGAAACCCGAGACTTTTGTTTAGAGGTGAAAGAATCTTTACCGTTCCATCACACCCTTTAATGGACATAGAAGGCTTAAAGAGCACAGAAATGCAGAGATGTAAAAAAGCATCAAAGGAAAGCCTAGTAAGTTATCATAAACTTTCTGCAGATGACTGGTGAATAAGAGAAGTACACTAGAATTTATCAAATTCCATGAACATTTGCCATAAGAAAACCAATTTAAGGAAATCCAAAGATTCTAACATTCCTTATGTACTAGCACCAAAAACAAACGTATAGTATACACTAGGAAGATTGAGATCATGAGATCTCAGGTTCAAGGTTCAAATTTCAACAGAATCAAAAACAATAGATATTTCTTCTTATTTGTCCAAGCCTTGACAGACAGAGTTACTCATTGTTGGTTGGTGGGATGGTGGGAGATAACAAGGTACCCCTGAGACTAGTTGAGACGCACAAACGGGCTTGGACACCACGGTTCACGGTTGTTCAAAATAAAAAACATGTTGATACATGTAACAGAGTGGTGAAAGAAAAGAAGAGCATTACCTTCACCACAACCAAGCTTAGGACTCTTGAAACAAGTCTCAGAGCGCAAGAACTCAAGCAAAGTTGTCGAAGGATCGACAGATGGCAGCTCAAACCTCTCTCCATTAACTGCAAACACCAAATTCCCCTTTTTCTGTCTTTCCTCCATTAATACAATAGCCTCCTTAAAATCAAAATTCTATGGTTAGCTCTTTCACAAAAAAATTAGTCTTTTTTCTACTTTCAGTTGAAAAATATCAGAAGTGAAAGAAGAAACATGAATCTTGAATTTAATTAGGTGTCCAAAAACTTGACTTTTAAACACAAAAAGATTCTTGAATAAAAAATTCTTGGCTAGCTGAAATACTGAAGCAGTTAACTTTGACACATACCCTTTACCAATAATCTAGTCTTTCTCAACTTTTTTTATACTTACAGAGCTGAAAAATTACCAGAACTGGAAAAAAAACAAAAATCTTGAATTGGGGGTCCAAAGCTCGACTTTTTAATACAAAATACCCTTTATCACTAATCTTGTCTTTTTCAACTTTTTTCTACTTACAGAGCTAAAAAACTACCAGAACTGGAAAAAAAAAAACAAGAATCTTGAATTGGGTGTCCAAAGCTTGACTTTTTAACACAAAAGCTTCTTAGATCAATATTCTTGGCTAGCTGAAGCAATGACACATACCCTTGATAAAAAATCTAGTCTTTTTCAACTTTTTTCTCTTACTGAGCTGAAAAATTACCAGCTGGAAAAAAAAACAAGAATCTTGAATTATATATATTTGGTATCCAAAAGCTTGACTTTTTAATACAAAAGCTTCTTGAATCATAATTCTTATCTAGCTGAAACACTAAAAGCAGTTGACTTTGACACATACCCTTTATCAAAAATCTTATCTTTTTCAAATTTTTTCTACCTACTGAGCTGAAATTTTACCAGAACTGGGAAAAAAAAGAATCATGAATTGGATGTCTAAAAGTTTCTTCAATCAAGATTCTTGGCTAGCTGAAACACTGAAGCAGTTAACTTTGACACATACCCTTCATCAAAAATCTCATCTTTTTCAACTTTTTCTCAACCTACTGAGCTGAAAAATAACAGAGCTGAAAGAAAAAGCAAGAATCTTGAATAGTATAAGTCCATAGCTAGCTGAAACAGTTAACCTTGACACATACCCTTTATAAAAAATCTTATCTTTTTCAACTTTTTTTCTACACACTGAGCTGAAAAATATCACAACTGAAAGAAATATCAAGAATCTTGAATTGGGTGTCCAAATGCTTACTTTATAACACTAGTGTTTCTTAAATCAAGATTCTTGGATAGCTGAAATACTAAAGCAGTTAACTTTGACACATACTATCAAAAATGTGATCTTTTGTCAACTTTTTTTTCTACCTACTCAGATGAAAAATATCAGAACTGAAAGAAAAAGCTAGAATCTTGAATTGGGTGTCCAAATGCTTACTTGTTAACACAAATGCCTCTTAAATCAAGATTCTTAGCTAGCTGAAACACTGAAGCAGTTAACTTTGACACATACCCTTTATCAAAAATGTGATCTTTTTCAACTTTTCTTCTACCAACTGAGCTGAAAAATATCACAACTAAAAGAAAAAGCAAGAATCTTGAATTATATAAATTGGGGTATCCCCACAACTTGACTTTTAATACAAATAACTTTATGCTACATTATAAAGGGAAAATGTAGCTCATAATTATGTGAAATGTGATGGTTATTTTGAAAGAAAGAAGAAAATATTTCAAAGTTTAATGATGGAGAAAAAGATTCAATCATTTTGAACCACTCCGGTCACAAGTGTATTTATTAGGCAAAGGACTTATTACTAATTTAAGATACTATTTTCACACTTCTTTCTCTCTATTTATAGGTAAAAGATAAAAGAGAGATCTTTTTTATGCCCTGACATGTGCTTTACATGTTGTGATGTTATCTTTCTTCCCACCAACTCCTTTTATTTAGGGAAAATGCCTAAATATATTATCGAACTTTGACAAAAAGTTTATTTATATCATTTGTTAAAAGTTTGATTTAACAATACATTGTTGTTTGAGAAAAGACTCAAGATAGAATATATTTTTTCATGTGGAATGTCATATAATAATCACACTCTCAATAGTTTAGGTATGAAACTAAAAAAAACGAATAGTTCAATGTATTTTTGACACTTATCTCTAAAAATTGTGTCCTTTCTAATTATACTTATGTAACACTCATTCCTCTATTCCCCACCTCCGCCTTGTATTATTATATTTTTTTGGTACGAAACACATCCTCTAATTAATAACTTTCAAAAGTTGAAATATTGTTTTTTTTTAAATCATTATTTTAATAACATTCAAATGCAAAATTGTAATTATACAATCTATGCAAATATAACTAATGAAAATTTCAATATAAAAAAATCAACAGATATCTTTTATTAAAAATCTTATCTTTTTCGAAATTACTGAAATTACTCATGTAAAATGTGATGATTATTTTGAAGAAAATATTTTCAAGGATGATTGAAAAAAATTCAATCAATTTAAACCGATCATGTCATAATTATAGTAGGTCTACTTATTATAATTTAAGGCAATTACGCTCTCTATCTTTTTATAGATTACTGATAAAAGAGAAATCTTATTTACATGTGCCTTACATGTTGTGATGTTATCTTTCTTCCCACTAAATCATTTTATTTCACGGAAAGAATTTAAATATGTTACCGAACTTTGAAAAAAGATATATTTATATCATTCTTTAAAAGTTTGATTTATACATATCATTTTTGTTTGAGAAATATTCATTATCCATGCTATTATTTTCAAACGAAAAAATAATTCCAATTTTGCAAAATCATTTTTTATACGTGGTCAATTATGATTCGGACACGTCATTAGTTAATTTTTATTTAAAAGGAAACAGACTTAAATATGTCACCAAACTTTGAGAAAGACTCATCTATGTCATCCTTAAAAGTTTAGCTCATCTATGACATTTGAGTTAAGATTTTTTTTTTTTTTTTTTTTTTGCTGCGCTTACAGCATCCAACGTTTCATTAAAACTGAACAAAACAGTAAGCTCAAACATCAAGTCTACGCTTAAAAGTCATAACATTTATTTCCCAACTTTCTAAAAACACAAACTATAAACAAGGAAAACTATCCCCATTTATCGAAGCCCTAATTTGACAATCCAAAAAAAAAAATAACCATCACATTTGACATTTGAGTTAAGAAATAATAGCATGGATGAATATTTTCCCAAACGGAAATGGCATAGATAAGTCAAATATTTTACAGATGACACAAATAAGCCTTCATTATATTACTCAGGAGATATGCATTGAGTGTTAGGAAGATATTCAATATATTTTTAGAGTGGGTCTTTACTTGTCTGATTATTTAGTGAATTTTTTTGTTGGACAAAAATAAATCGAAATAAAAAACTTATTGATATTTCATATAGGTTGTGTCCTTTTATGTAGGGCTCACACCGCTATCCCTCACTTCAACCATGTATTATTTTTCTGGAAAATATCTTCTTTCATACTGAACACACCTTTTAATAGCTTTCAAAAATTAAATGACTTTTAACATAAATAACTTTATGCTACATTATAAAGGGAAAATGTAGCTCACAATTATGTGTTGTGATGGTTATTTTGAAAGAAGAAGAAAATATTTCCAAGTTTTAATAAGGATGATGGAGAAAAAGATTCAATCATTTTGAACCACTCGGGTCACAATTATATTTATTAGAAAAAGAGAGATCTTTTTTATGCCCTCACATGTGCTTTACAAGTTGTGATCGATGTCATCAATCTTCCCAACAAGTCCTTTTATTTTAGGGAAAATGCTCAAATATATTATCGAACTTATTTATGTCATATGTTAAAAGTTGACTTATCAATACATTGTTGTTTGAGAAAAACTCAAGATGACATATTTTATTCATGTGGAATGTCATATGATAAGGTTTTTGCAAATAAAAGAGAGTGTATAGTACACACACCACTGAAGTGTGTTTCTCAAACTAATAAGTGATAGTTTAGATATGAAATTCACAGTCTCAATAATTTAGATATGAAATTTTAAAAAAAAAATAGTTTAATGTGTTTTTGACACTCGTCTCTAAAGATGGTGTCCTTTCTATTTATTTTAAAGAAAATATTTCCAAGGGATGATGAGAAAAATTCAATCAATTCAAACCGTTCATGTCATAATTATAGTTAGGTCTACTTAATAATTTAAGGCAATTATTTTCCCACTTTCTCTATCTATCTATAGATTATAGATAAAAGAGAAATACCTTACATGTTGTGATGTTATTTTTCTTCCCACCAAATCTTTTTATCTCAAGGAAAGAATTTAAATATGTTATCGAACTTTGAAAAGAGATATATTTATGTCATTCTTTCAAAGTTTGACTCATCTATACTATTTTTATTTGAAAACGACTCATTATCCATGCTATTATTTTCGAATGAAAAAATAACTCTAATTTTGCAAAATCATTTTTTATACGTGTGGTCAATTATGATTCGAACATGTCATTAATTAAATTATTTTTTAAAATAAAAAATGTTCAAATATGTCATCAAACTTTGAGAAAGGCTCATTTATGTCATCCTTAAAAACTTAGCTCATCTATGTCATTTCAGTTAAGAAATAATAGCATAGATGAACATTTTCTCAAACGAAAAATGACATAGACAAGCCAAATTTTCAACCGATGACATAAATAAGCCTTCATTATATTACTCGGAAGATATGCATTGCGTGTTCGGAAGATATTCAATATATTTTTAGAGTGGATCTTTACTTGTTTGATTATTTAGTGAGAATTTTTTTTGGACATAAATAAATCGAAATAAAAAACATTGATATTTCATATAGGTGGTGTCCTTTTATGTAGGGCTCACAACCCTATCCTCCACTTCCACCATGTATTATTTTTTTGAAAAATATTTTCTTTTCGTACTGAACACACCTTTTAGTAGCTTTCAAAAATTAAATGACTATTTTGTTCTTTAAAATCATTATTTTAAGAACATTTAAATGCAAAGATGTAATTATACAACCAAAACATAACAAATGAAAATTTCAATAGTAAAAAAAAGAAGAAGAAGTCAAATGGTTGTATTTTCTTTTCTTTTCAATCCATTTGAATATTTTTCATCTTCCATTGCTTATTCAATGATCTTCCATTTCAATTTCCAACTATTTATTTAATAAGACATTTCAAATCATTTCAATTTAAGTTTTTACTTCTTATCTACTTACCTTTGACTTTTATGTATGAATAAATATCACTTTAACTTATTTTTCTATCACTCTACTTAAATCTTATATCTTACTAATCAATCCAACCGTCAAAATTTAAAAGTGGTGGGATCATATCCCGCACAATATACCTCTTTATGATTGTTTAATAGTATTGGTCCAACTAATTTAGATTATCATTATATCCGTAGTGGAAAAAATAATACTTCCTATCAAAAATTTCTCAATTTTTTAATTTTAAATTCGAGATATCTGTATATCTAATAAAAAAATAAAAAGATCAAATCTCACCCACCACATCTACTAAACGTGTGAAATTTTATTCAATACTACAGCTCATGGAATTGATTGTGATCATAATAAGCTCAATTATTGTACTGAAAATCTTTATTATATTCAGTAAACACGTGGGATTAATATTTTAATTTTTCTAAAAGATCAAAAAAAAAAAATCTCTTCCTTTTTTCAAAGGGAGTTATGTATTTATCACTAAAGCTACCTTCAAATGTAGCTTCTAATTCACTCAATCCTCTTAATTTCTCGATTATTCATCTATAATTCAACTAATACAATAGTCACCTATCCTAATTTATTTTATGCCGCAGTGAACTTGAATATCCTTAAAAAGAGCGAGATATTCATGCCTCAGCCTAAAGATTTGTTTATGCATTTTTTGTCATTTTATTTCAACTATAATCAATATATATATATATATATATATATATATATATATATAGTGCAAAGCACATCTGGTTAGATGACAAGAAAAATACACAACAAATATCGTGTATAAGGTAATATTAGTGAGATACGACTAATTACATGATTGAACCTCATCAAATTGAAATAAATATATACATTATTGCATTTAACTAATAAAATTTTTCATTGACCATCTTCATAGGTTCATGTGAATAAGAGATATATATGATGATTCACATTGAACATTCACAAAAGAATCTGCAATATTATTTTGTGCAAAGCTTATTATTCAAATATTCGCTAAAATTTTCTTAATTGATAATCACGTGCAACGCACGTGTCGAAAAATTAATATATATATATATATTAAGGCCAAAAAATTATTTACTTTCTTTATTGTTTTTTTCTTCTTTCTTTTATAATTTAAAATTTTACTTTCAAATTTTAGTGAATATCAAAGTGACTACATTTAATTTCATTCATCATCAATAATATTATTTTTTCTTACTTCATCTTGATTATTACTTTCATTTATATCATTTCCTTAGTGCTCTTTTTTTTAATAAATTTTTTTACCTTTTTTAATTTATTTTTTACAAGAAATTAGTTATTATAACATGGTAAGAATCACATATATATTTTTTATGAAATTTAACTTTTTTAATTTATATCACTTCTTCGGCTAAAGATTCATATATATGAGTAATAATAAAATTAAAATTAGAAAAAGATGACAACCTTCTTATTTAAGATATTTGTTATTTTAATTAAAAAAAAATTGACATTTTCTCTTATATTTTCCTTACTAATTGTTAAAAATTATGCGGAAGTTTATTTATTATTTTTCTATTTTTTTTATACTTTTCCAAATTTTGAAAAGACTAAAAATTTTACCTCAAAACCTTATTGAATTATCAAATACACCCATATTTAAATCATTTCATTATTGATGCTATTAATTTTTTAAATTTCTTTCCTTAAATTCATCAATAATGTTATGTGTATCATTTCCTTAAATCATTTCTTTTCCTTTCTTTTTTCTTTTTACTTTTTTATTTCTTTATTTATTTCAAAACTTAATTGTCATAAACTGCATAAAAAATGTATTTTTTTAATATATAAATAGAATTTGATTTGTCGTTTTATTTTGAATTCTTAGATTATTTCTTCTACTAAAGATCGATATCTATATGTTATAAGTATATCAATGTTGTTCTTAAATGTCTATTGAAATATAAAAATAAAAATAAAAGTATAATAATGCTACGAATGACCCAGTATCAACTAAGAACAACATTGATACTGGGTCATTCATAGATTATTTCTTATTGTAACGACCCAATTGGTCGTTTTGAGTACTAGAACTTTTTTATTTCATAAAAGACTTTCCGATAGATTCTAAATGAGTATTTTGGACTATTCGTAACTATATTATAAAATAAGTGGGGCAGTTTTAATAATTAATTTAGTTGGTGGTTAAAAAAAAGATAACATTAAAATTTGTAGTGGACCAGTTTTTACCACTTTTATAATTAGTTACAGATAATAATAATTAGGGTAGTAGAAGAAAGGAAGACAAAAATAGAGGCATGAGCGTAAAAACAAATTTGAGAAGAGGGTTTACCTGTGTGGCGACTACAAGGATATCAACTGTGTATTCTTTTGTTGGTAAGTTTCTTCATTAATATATATTACTTCTGTGAAAGTTTAATTGTTAAAGTGTATCTTGGGTTGCTACGAGATTTTGGTGAATTCTATGCATTTGGGGGACATAACTTAATGGACAATCATTACAATAATTATGCGGTAATGATTAGGAGATGTTAGTTAAGTAATTGAATGATATTAAAAAGGATATCAAGTTTTGCTCATAAGTTGCTTATTGCTCGGTGATTAGCAGTATAGGTTAGGTGGTTTTTGTTATTATTGAGGTTATCAAAAATTGGGTTGAAATCTTGTTTGGCATTCACGTGAGTTTTAGTTCTTGGCATTATCGTAGGACCTCTTAATAGCCAATTAATGATTCGCAGTGGACCAATTTATTACAATCATATAGTATGTGTTATAACTTGATTGGAAAGGGAGGGTGGTAATTACTTAATTGCATGGATAGTTGTTAGTGAATTAATGAAATTATGAAGGGGAAAGGTATAGTGGTAATATGCATGAATTTGTATCACTGATTGGTTGGGACTTTGGATGAAAGTGAGGAAGTTAATAATTTAACATTAATGGTGATTAAGGATATAAAAGTGTATGGGTATATTGTTGAAGTGTTCGCTGCCACTGGTTCCGTAACCAGAAGCTTTAACTTTTAAACATTACAACTTTGCTATTATATTATAAACTATATTTTGATATATTGAGATAGATAATTAAATATTAAGTGTATCGAATTATTTAAATTCCACTAAAGATAGGCTAGTTAGAGGAATTAAGACTTACCCTTAAGTTTGAACTTTAGGATATTGATTATAGAATTAGGTGAGTTTTTGGATCAAGGCTAGACATAGAATAATATGAGTCTTTATAGACTCGCTAACTTACAAATTATGCATATATACTTGATAGATTGTAAAGGTTCGGAGGCCTTGAGGAAAGGAAAAGCATTGGAGAAGTAGTTTGCTTGACTTCGGTTCTTCGGTGGAGGTAGGTTATGGTTTATTCTATTTAATAGACTCTGAATAGTGATTGATATGCATTGAGTGATGTTGTGAAGTTCTCTATGAACTTGATTGTGTGGCTTAGTTGTGTGGTTTGTGATTGGTCTGAAATCCTGAGACCGTGAGATTTATAATCTTGAACCCTCTCTATCGAAGTGATGCCTTGAATAAAGAAGGCTTGATGAAATATTGTTAATAAATTGAAAAGTGGTGATACTAAATGATAAATTAATAATATTATTGGATCGGAGTGTCACGTTTTGACACAGTATTTTTGGATCGGAGTGTCACGTTCTGACACGGTATTATTGGATCAGAGTGTCACGTTCCGACACGATATTTCTGGATCGGAGTGTCACGTTTCGACACGGTATTATTGGATCGGAGTGTCATGTTCCGACACAGTATTTTTGGATCGGAGTGTCACGTTCCGACACGATACAATTGGATTGGAGTGTCACGTTTTGACACGGTAACATTAAAGGAAAAAAATATTGAATTAACTTAATGTACTCAATCTCAAAGAACCCATTTCCCAAATGAGCGTGGCGTGGAGGCATGAGTCCCCATATATGTGTTTGATTGCGTACTTACTTTAGTGTTGTTGTCACTGGTTCATGTTATTTGTTGCTTGCCACCTGTTAAGTGTCATAGTTGATTTTATACTATTATTCATTGTATATTAGTTTCTATTTTGGGTTGATCGATGATACCTACTCAGTACATGTTGCCCCGTACTGAGTCCTACTTGTGTTTTTCTTTGTTTTCCTTTTATGGAGTGCAGTGAGTGTACCAACGACTTTGACTCGCCCTCAGCTCTACCCAGTCTCAGCATATCAGGTTCAAGGGTGAACTATTCATTCGAGCTTGTGTTGGATTCTCTCGGTCATGATATGATGTCCTTAGTTTGCGGACACAATTTACTTTATTTCATTTATTTCGGTGTTTTTGATACTCTTAGACTTAGTATTTGGAGATTAGATGTCCTTGATGTGATGACTTTCAGGTTTTGGGGATAATGTGTAATAGATTTTAGAGGTTGATTTGATTGGTTACTTTAATAAGTTTTGAGCTTCCGCATTTTATTGTTATTCGTAATTGAATTATTGATAGATGTTGGGGTTTAGATTCCTTGGTTCGCCCACTTAGGAGGTTAAGGGTGGGTGCCACTCACAACTCGATTTGGGTCGTGACACTTATTATTTGATCTGAGCAAATTAATATCAATGTTGCTTTTAGTCGATACTGGGTCATTAATAGTATTATTATACTTTTAATTTTATTTTTATTTTTCAATAAAAGTTGATGACCTACAAAATTCAAGATTTATTCATATTGTATTATAGATTTAAAAGTAATCACTTTTAGATTGTTAAATTATTTCTGATTCATTAATTTTCTATTTTGCTAACATAATATATTAAAATATTAATTTCGTTCTTATTACTGATTAATTATTATAACTTATGAATCTAAGGGTTTCAGCAAAAAATCATATGAACTTGAAGTATTGCAACTTATATTTCATGAATAGGTAATTTATAAAAAGTTTATTTTAAATTATTGTTATACCGCGCGAAGCGTGGATAAGTTTCCTAATTTATTATATTTGTGGTATATTACACGAACAATTTTAAGGAGAATCATGTTTTTGTTACAATTTGAAAAGGTGTGTATATCACAGATTAGGATCTCAACATAATTCCGCTCAAACATCGCTCTCTTCAAGAGATGGAAGAGAAGAGATGTACGGATAAAGTATTTTTCTACTTGCTCAATTGAAGTGGAGAAAAAGATAAAGGAAAAACTTTTTACCTAGTACTTTCATGAATAAAGTAATACTACTTTTCATGGAAAAAATGATGTTTAAAATCTTAAAATAGTGGGGGTTCATGAAATGAGACAAAAAAAAAAACAAAAGATCATTGTGAAATAGTGATTTTTGCATCTTTGAGAAATGCTCTAAAAAAGAGTATTAAGAATGCATATATTTATTGTGGAATAAATCACATGTTGTTGTTTGGCTATAATGAGATGATTTTTAGCTCTAACATGAGAGTTATAAATAAATTATGAAAAACATGTTGAGTAGCCATTTAACATGGAATGTTTTGGAAGAGAAAAAAATCATTCTTGGAATGAAAAAATATCATAAACATATGATGAAATTTTTCTTGTCAAGTCACATAATATTGAAAATTTTGTGAAATACAATTTTGTTGATTGTGTGAGTCTTGAAACTCCTTTTGATTCAATTGTGTGAGAAAGTTGTGGCAAATTTAATAAAAAATGAATTTGCTAGCCTAATAAAAATATGAGCTATGTGACTAACAACTTGACTTAATGTTGTGTTTGCAGTAAAGTACTTTGATGGTAAAAGCAAACTAGATGAGAAAGATTTGGTGTTATTTGGTGGGATGAAAAAAGCAAATTATTTTTTGCTAACTCTATTATGGAGGTTGAAGTAAAATATATTAAACTTCAACTATTGAAAAAAGTGAATTGAACCACTTTATTTTGATAAAATAATTTTTCTAATTTTGATTAATTGTGATAGCACCAATATAATGGTTGAATACAAAATCGTTATTATAACGGTAAATTCAGACTCATGTGAAGAAAACACAATATTGTGAGATCATATTGATCACTGGTATACCATCAATATTAATTGTGTTAAAATTTGTGATAATCTTGCAGAATTATAATCTAAGGCCTTAGCAAGATAAAGAGTCTGAAGGACATCGAGAGGGATGAAATTGAAGCTAAAAATGTTCTGAGTCATATATGAGGAAACCCAACCTGGGGACTAGAGATCCTATAACCAGGTTCAATGGGAAGAACAAATCATATGCTGACTTGTTGTGAAATGCACTATTCTTAATTTTACTCAATCCCTATGATGTAAGTGCATTTATCCTATAATGACTTGTGGAGGTTGAGTCTTGAACTCTTAATGAAATTATGTATCTCGTATGAGTGGGGTGTCAAATTATAGGAGCACCCTTGACAGATTTCACCTATGTGAGTGTGAAAGTAGGTCGCTTTCTATGAGAATGAGCTTGTTCTCAAAAACACTCATGAAACCGGGATAGCACAAGGCCGTAATGTACTGACTATTAAAGCTTATGTCAACACCTTGATTGTTGTGTGTAAACAGTGATACTTTATTTTCCTTAAGCAGTCATAGTTCAAGTCTAAGACCACTACTGACTCTGGAGTAAAGATTATTGTTTTACTAAGTGAAGGTTCAATACAGAGCACACCTTCATTATGCATAGTAGTCTCCCTTCAACTAAGTTGTGAAGAATTCTCTTATCTTAATATTAAAATGAGTGGGGGACTGTTGGTGTGACATTTTAATATTAATTAAAATATATTATATGTCACATTATATATCATGTTATGTCTATTGGTGGACATTACATTTGTTCTCTTTACTCTCATCAATAGTGGAAGAAAGTGGTCATTAGTTGTTAGTAACTTATGTAACCACAACTCTTCGTTTTACCCATTATTCTATCTTTAAGTCTTGTAACTTATGTAACATTTGGGCCATTCATTTGGCAAATTTACTACTCACTATCTTCCTATTCATTGTAAGGAAGAATTCATCACCTATAAATAGTGTGGTCTTCCTTTGTGTTGAGAGAATAAGAAACAAGAGAAGTACAAGAAAATATAGAATGAAAATGATGAGTAGTATTTTATTGTGTTTATATTGAGATTAGTGTAGTAGTGAAAGAGAGAGTTGAAACAAAAAATAATATTCTAAGTCTTCAATTATATTCACTATATACAAAAGAGAATATTTAAATATTGAAGGAAGGTGTTCTTATGTGGAGCTTTGGACTCTTCAACTAATCCGGAATTGCTTGAGTTGTACATGTTGTTGGGCTGTTATATCCTGGAGGGAACAAGTCAAGAGTATTACTGCTGGATCGGTGTAGATTATGCCGCAGTGGGCTTGAATATCCTTAAAGAGAGTCAGATATCCGTGCCTCAGCCTAAAGATTTGTTTATGCATTTTTTGTTATTTTATTTCAACTGTAATTTATTTTATTTGTGGTATATTACACAAACAATATATTACTCATTTTCTTCTTTAGTCCGTCCGAAAAAAAAGACATAATTTTATGTTTAGTAGCAATTTAACTTTAAAATACATATTTTACCTGTAATGAATTGATTTATAGCTACATAAATATCTATGATTTATTTTAAACCATGAGTTTCAAAAGTCTTTTTTTTTTTCTTGAACACCGTATCAAGTCAAATTGCCTCATATAAATTGAGACGGAAGGACTACTATCACTTTATTGCTATACAATCTAAATGTACACTGAGATTGATATAGACAGAATAACAAATAAACTTTAAATCACACATTTTCTATTAAACAGAACAGTTCAAATTCTTTAAGAGGATTCAATATCTATGTTGCTCGGACTTTTCAAAAATACGCCCAAGTGCCTATCGGATCGTCCAAAAATAGTGCATTTTTTGAGGAACCGACACGGCTGAGGCAAACAGTTTTGAGAGTCTGAGCAACATAGTTCAGTATCATTCGACATGCATGTTGAAGCACTTTTAGTTAGATTTCTGAGCCAAGATACTTTCCAAATATTTCTCCACATAATCCAGGCCACACTGTGTCTTCACAACGGGTATTATGGCAGGGATGTCCAGATAGAATTCTGAAACAGACCCGTCAAGCTTGCCCCATAGTTTGAGCTGTTCGCGTGCTGCTTTAACAGCTGCTCTTGTTGCACAGTGGACCGAAGCTGCCAGAAGCAGTGGCGGTTCAGCAGATGCTGCAAAAAGAGTAATCAAGTTATGATTCAACAGACATTGGATATGTTGATGACATTGGACTTAGTCTAGTTGAAAGCATGAAGGGAATTCTTCTGTCTCACAGAAAGTATATTCTTGATCTACTTTTAGAAACTGGAAAGTTGCAAACTAGACCTAGCGGTACTTGACTGGTCCCTCGTGTGGACGTATGATTAATATCTATGCTCCAACTCGAGGGGGAGAGTTACAAAATGTATATAGACATCATGCTTACCTAATGTTGGAATAAGATATTGGCTTGCATTCGATTACATATTTCTTTGTCCGATTTTCAAGAATCAGTAGAAACATATTTGCAACATTTTCCACTAAACTGAGTGAAGAACTGAGTTCAAGAACCTTTCATGATGTTCACAGTTATAAGCAAAGAACTTGTTTGACAGAATAATACCTTTAGACGAGAGAACACGTTTTTCATGATGTCCACTGTTTAGCACATGAACATTGAAATTCTGAGGTATAGTGTCTATTGTCGGGATCTTGTATTTCCAAGTGCTATTCGAGACCATTAGCCCGTCTTCGTTGGTGAGATATTCTTCGTGCATGAAAAATCCAATTCCTTGTACGAAAGCCCCTTCAATCTGAAGCAAGGAAAAGAAAGGCAATCGCCACATTTATGAACAGCCTTGTAATAAAGAATCAGATAGTTCTGAAGTTTGAATAACAGATCACATTCATGATGCATCTCTCGATATAAACAAATTCCAATTACAGAATCCAAAATCTAAGATGAAGGGAAGAACCTGTCCCAAATCAACGGCTGGATTCAAGCTCTGCCCACAGTCGTATATAATATCTGACTGCAAAATGGCAGTCTCTCCAGTCAGAATATCAATCTCCACCTGTAAAAAAAAGCTTTATTGTTACTTTGCCAAATCAAGGTGCTGCAGAAGATATATTGGCTTCAAAATGTTCCCTCCGTTTCAATTTCTTTGTCTTACTTTTCCTTTTTAGTCCGTTTAAAAAAGAATGTCTCTTTCCTTTTTTGACAACTCTTTAGTTCCAATTTCCACGTGACATATTTAAGACCATAAGATTAAAAGTCATTTTGGTACATTCTATGTATCTTTAGCTTAAGCCCACAAGATTCAAGTCTTCTTTACGTTCTTAAACTCCGTGTCAAGTCAAAACCAGAAAAACAAATTGAAACGGAGGGAGTATTTCACAATCAGAGATCCCTTCTGAGTGTCATGCACTCATATATATTGTAAAATAATAATCCATGAAGCAGATTGAAGCGGGGAATGTTACCTCTACATGAATGACAGAACCAGAAAAATAGACAGAAACAACAAGTTTACCTCACTGACAGCACCGCCAAAGTTCAAATAACTCATGGAACCGGATTGTGGTACATAATAAGAATTTGCTGCTAAGTTTACTGATTGCGTTTGTGCCTGCAAAATAAGGGGCGAGTAGGAGTCAACTGCAAACTCAGATATTTAACACAATATGGATAATTGTTTTAAAATATAAATTTTTCCTGAGCTACACGCAAATAGAAGCAATTACAAGCAATTATATATGTTACTTTTAAGTGAATTACTTTGTTATGGTCTTCAAATTGAATTCAATACTCAAAATTTCATTGTGACTGACCCCATGACTTCCAGAATTGAAACGTAGAAAAAAAATATGAAGGTGGTTATTTATGTTAGTATGATGGACAGATCATAAAATATCTTGTATGATCTACATTAACATATTCTCGATATAGTAAATATGCAAGAGATATTCTAGATACAACATTTAGTTTACAATATTGTGTAGCACTAGTTGTAGTATATATAAGTACCGATGTATTCTTATGTATTTTGAACAATGAATGAAGACAATTTCTCTTGTTTTTTCTCTGTTTATGACAATATAGTGGGAAAACAAACCTGGCGAATCAGCATTGGCCAATCAACAGAGCCATTTTGTTCCTGCAGCTGTTTCTTCAAAGGGGTCAGTCTTTCAACCAATACATCACAGCAAAGTCTAACAGCTTCACAGCTTGATTCTGATGTAGTGCTTCCAGCTGTAAGCCCGGCTTGCACTAAGCTTAAGGTGTCTGCTTGTATGACTCGTACTTTTTCCACGAGGTCTTCGGCCCAACTACTATCAATCAAACCAAGAGCATAGGCAGTCATCTGTCTAACCTTTGTCCATATCCCTTGGCTAATTTCAATCCCTCCAACCTCTACTACGATCGATCCATCTTGCAGAATACTGACTTTTCCTGAGGTTGGTCGTTGCATAACTTCATACACGACTGGCACTCGAGAAATACCCCTTTTCTTCCATGTGTTATTCTGGTTGAACTGTTCTATCACCTTGCTTCGTTGGAAAAAGCTCGAGGACACTGCCAACTTATCCATGATACTAGGCAATGTATATTCTCCTTCTGATACAATGTTACCATAGAATAAATTAAGGCTTTCAAATGTATGAAAATTTTTGTTTCTGACTGAGTCCACCTCTATCGAGAGTAAACTTGCTACGTGCTCGATTATAGCTTCAGCAATATAAGATCCTTGCACCTCCCCAGGGGCCCGCATAGCTGATTTGCTGGTAAGATTTGTCTTGCACAGTTTTACATTGAAAGATAAGGCACCCCAATCATATTTTTTTAGTGCTTTTATCACATTTGATGGTACAATGGGGCTTACATCTTCCGTGATCCCGGCGTTTATCAATATATCAAGATGTAATGCTGTGATCTTTCCGCTTGATTTGAATCCTACACTGTACGTTACTTTCATCGGGTGTCGTCCTCCTGTCATTATCATGTCACTGTTCCGGTTGACGTATATCCTGACAGGTCGTCTTAACTTGTATGCTGCTAGTGCACAGGCTGTGGAAACCTGAAATCATGCATAAACTTTAACATCAGATTCAGAGATTTGTTGCAATTACTACTCCCTCGGTTTTTAGTCCATTTCAAAAAAATGTATCTTTCCTTTTTTGGCAAACTTTTAGTTTCAAGTTTCTTCACGACATATTTAAGACCACAAAATTAAAGAACATTTTGATACATTCTACATATCTTTTAACTTTCTTAAATTCCATGCCAAGTCAAAAACAAACAAGCAAATAGAAACGGAGGGAGTATTTCTTTTTCAAATACTCACAGGCATTGCTCTGATTGCCTTGCCCCCATAGCCACCTCCAACCCTTCTTGTAATTACACGGATATTGTGTTCGGGAACACCAAGACAACTGGCAATAACACGATGCGAATACTCAGGGTACTGACTTGAAGTATAAACAACCATGCAGTTGTCTTCATCTGGAATTGCAAGGGCAGTCTGTGTCTCCATATAAAAATAGTATTCGGAACCAAGCCTTATCTGGAAATGATTATGAAAAGAGCTAATCAGTAATACATGCAAGCCTTTAGCATACATCTATGGCTAGACATGCAAGATCACCATCCAGGAAACCATTCGAATGATTGAAACATTACAGAGAAATCAAAAGTACCTCAGCAGAGAGAATCTTGTGATCAGCCTCAGCCATTCCTTTGGAGAAATCACCGACCTGTTTTGGATATAGACCTGGTGGGATTTGGAAAAAGCTTGATTTCTCAACAGCCTCCTCAACGGTTAAGATGGGAGAATCTATATTTTCAGTGTCGTATTCAACGAGGGCTGTTCTTGCCGCCACATCAGCAGACCTCTGACTGTCAGCAACCTATAATGTTTCAACAACATAAAGAAATTGTTCAAAATTGCTTTGGATTAAAATGCATGAGAAGTTAATGTTTCATAAACTGAATCCAGCTGGCAGAAGCTTGAAGTGCTCACCACAACAGCAATTCTGTCGCCTGCATATCGGGTGAGATCATCTGCAAATAAGGGCTCAGTACCGAACGTTGTAAGAACTCCTATATTTTCCCCTCCGCTTGGGATATCTTTAAAAGTAATAACAGTAGTGACTCCATCTGTTAATCGATTTGAGTCGAGTTGGATTCCATTTACACCTGCTAATGGTTTTGTACTATAAATAAATGATCCATGCAGGCAGTTTGGTGGTGAAGGAATGTCATCTACATAAACAGCTTCACCTGCAAAATAGTATATAAACAAACACATTTGAAGTTAGGAACATTGCAGAAAAAAAGTTATATATCATTAACATAATATGCAGATAAATATTTTGAGTTAAGAAATAAAGCATGGCAAGATGAATACATGACAATGAGGATACAGAAAAGGAGAAGAAATGATAATAACAACTGACCTAGAAAAATACTGAACCATTTTCAGACGGAAAAAACTTCAAAACGAAAGATCAAGCCTCGTCTCAGATGTAAAATAAATGACAAGGGAGAAGGAAAGACTGATGAGAAAATTTATAACCAAAATACAAGTTCTGCTGAATATGCATTAACACCAAAGAACCAGTCTATAACTGTACCAGAGGTGTCGAATCAACCTTACAGTATTTCACCTGAAGTATCAGTTATCAATTTCACAGAATATAAAGCTCAATCATAAAAACGGAAACTGGTATTGCAGGAAACTATACTCCTTGAAGGATAGAATGAAACTGGCATGTTCAGGAAAGATTTGTCACATGGAAACAATTTTTTCATTGTTTCAAGGCTCCCCTTCGCTAAACATGCACAAGATGAAATAAACTATTTAAATGAGAGAACTAACCAGCAGCTTGCATGGCAGCTCCAACCTTCTTCATCGGTTCACCAACTGGATAGTACTCGGTGCTTGAATATTCCACGACTTGCTTAGCAGAAGACAGTAGTGTTTGTTCTCTCCCCTGACTAATGCGACCATCATTACAACTTTTGGAAAATTCCTCAACTGAGATGTCACTAATTCCACTGAGTAAACCACCAGAAATAGCAGAATGAACATCAGTGAAGGGATAAAGAAACTCGAAAACATAACTGACAGCCAAGCTTGATCTGTACTCGGGGTGTAAAGTGCCATCTTCCGGTATCACTGCTAGTTTGACTAATTTAAGTGCTTCATATAAAACATGTACATTTAATATCTTCCCGTCTAGATATTCCTCTACTTTTTTAGCCCTTGTTGCATGTTTTGTGCCATAAGCACCAAACGCCAATTGGATATTGTTTATCAGGACGCCGTTCTTGCAGTGAGAAACATCAGCATGGAAAGCAGCATTTACATATGCCAATGCATTCCCATGAGGTCGTGGAGCAGCTCGAAAGGTTTCAAACAACAATTTAGAGCGAGTTTGGAGAGAACTTTGAGCATTCTTAAATGGGATGCAAACACTTAGAAGCACAGTCTTTGAGTCTAGCGGCGGTCTCGATAATAACTCCTCCCATGTGAGCTTTTCAAATCCATGACTGGTCATCAATCTAACAGTAGCACCAAGTCCAAGAAATAATGTAGCAATATCTGAAGGAAAACCATTCTTCTGTGCCATAACCAAATTTCCTCCCACACTAGCAGAGTTTCTAACAAATGGTGAAGCAATCTCCTCCATGTGGATAGCCAGTTTTTGGGACACCAACGTCCCATATGAACCAAGATTGACTTTGTTTTCCTCTTTCAAGAATGAAATGAGTTTAGAGATAGTCACGGTTGCTCCAACTTCAATCCCATTCTGATCTCTTTCGATGATTGAGGATTCAGGAATGTACCTGAGATCAACATAATGATCATATGGCTGAGTTTCCTTATAATAACCTGTACCGGTATTTCCAACGACAAGTTTAAGCTTGCACCATTTTCCATCACATTGGAGTACAACAAGTTCCGTAGCTCTTCAATGGAAACAGGACTGTACCAAGGGTACCTCCTTGAGGAGTCCGAATTCGTAGTGGATTCACTTTTCAAGAACTCAGGATATGTACTAAAATTCTTGGTTGGATCATAGGGAGGTAACTTACTTACTTTCAATTCCTTGGAATCTCCCTTTTTCCAAAAAGAATTGAACCCCAAATCCTCTATATCAACATCAGCAGCAAAACTCTTGCAGGCATCAGCAATGGGCCGGTATCCAGTGCATCGACAAAGGTTCCCTGTGATGGCCTTTTCAGCTTCAGATGAAGTAAGCTTAGAGAATCCTGGTGGAGGATTGGGTTTGTTTCCTTTATCGGCGTTAACGAGAGCTGAGAAAAATGACATACACATGCCAGGAGTGCAAAAGCCGCATTGAGAAGCATGGAAACCGGCAAATCTTTCATGAATAGAGTGAAAACCATCTCTGGTGTTCCCAAGGCCTTCACTTGTCGTAATTGAACAACCATTTAAACTGCAAAGAAGTGTAAGACACGAACTCACGCTAAAATCTTTAACTTTTTCAAGATTGGGATCATACTTCGACACCAGAACGACACAAGCTCCGCAACCACCTGTAACAACACAAATTAGTTATGTTCTTTCTGAAGCCAAAATATAGAATTTGTTACAAAAACATAAATCAGATGATGAGATGATACCTCTTTACAAGACTTATGAAGAAAAAAGTGTTTCCATATAATCTAAAGTTAGCCATTTTATTATATTGTACTTCCAATTAACAAGAAACAGAAAAAAAGGACAAGGAATTACATAAAGTAGTTCACTATGAAACAAAAAACTCTATCTTAAGAGAACTAATTCATGTAAATGACTGATTTTCATTGCCTGAAAACCCTATACCTAAGAGGACCTCAATCTCAAAACACGAACTCAAGACCTCTGGCTAAGGATGAAAGAATCTTTACCGTTCCACACCCTTAGATTGTCAAACAACACTTAGAGAGTACAGAATTTAAGCACAGAACCAAAAAACCTCAAAAAGGAAGTCCTAATAAGTTATCATAAACTTTCTGCAAGATCACTAATTAACAAGAAAAGTACAGCAGAGGTTGTCATATCAGCATATATAGGTAAAAACACTACAGAATTTCCTATATGTCCAAACCTTGATGATAGAGTTACCATATAAGTAGGTATCTGCGGGCAAGCTGACCCGGACACCACGTTTATCAAAAAAACATATAGTATACATATAATAGAGTTGTAAAATAATATATAGGAGAATTACCTTCACCACAACCAAGCTTGGGACTCTTGAAACAAGTCTCAGAGCGCAAGAACTGAAGCAGAGTTGTAGAAGGATCAACACATGGCAACTCAAACCTCTCTCCATTAACTGCCAAAACCAAACTCACATTCTTTTGTCTTTCTTCCATTAATGTAATAGCAGTTGACTTCACACAGACCCTTTATCAAAAATCTTGTCTTTTTCTACTTTTTAAACTGAAAGTTACCAGAAGTGAAAGAAGAAACAAGAATCTTGAATTCAAAAACTTACTTTTAAGCACAAAAGCTTATACTCCCTCCGTCCCTTTTTAGTTGTCCACTTTAGAAATGACACACAGATTAAGACAACAATGATTAGCACAGTGAAGTTACAATTTTACCTTATGACAACTTTTCACTTCAAAATTACAACCACTTATTTGAATTCAAGTGAAATAAATTGGAGGGAAACAACATACACTTTTACAATTTTCAAGAAGTGTAAATAAGGGTATAATAGGAAAAAATTTGTTGTCTTTTCTTGATTTGTCAAAATGGACAACTAAATAGGGACAACTAAAAAAGGAAATATGGACAAGTAAATAGGGACGGAGGGAGTACAATAATCAAGATAGTTGGCTATTAACTTGACACAGACCCTTTTGTCAAAATCTTGTTTTTCTCTACTTTCTGTGCCAAAAACATCACAACTGAAAGAAAAAGCAAGAATCTTGAATTGAATTGGATTTCCAAATACTTACTTTAACTTGACACACACCCTTTATCAAAAATGTTATGTTTTTTCTTTTTTCCTTCCTATTCTTGGTAACTCGAACCCATAATCTTAGAACCCACAACACTGTTATCTATTAAAATCTTATCTTTTGCAACTTCCTAAGCTGAAAACATCAGAACTCAAAGAAAGAAAACATGAATCTTGAATAGAGTGTTCAAATATTGAGTTTTTAACACAAAAGCTTTTCAAATCAAGATTATTGGCTAGCTGAAACACTAAAGCAGTTAACTTTGACACATAACCTTCATCAAAAATCTTGTCTTTTTCAACTTTTTGAGCTGAAAAAATAACAGAAACTTAAAGAAAAACCAACAATCTTGGAATTGTATTGGGGTATCCCCAAATAACTAAACTTTTATTATCTCAAAATAGTCAACAAACAATATGATAATAATACTACATAACATTCAACATTTTCTTGCATAGCTTAATATGATTGGTTAAATTATAGCCTTAAACAATATGACCGCCATTTTGTGGTGCCACAAAATGTACTTTTTTTTGTTTTGTGTGTGTGGACTTTTTCAAGAAATATATATTGAGGACAGAATGTCTTCAGTTTTATTTGTCCACTAACTTGGATCCTTTTGAAAAATTATTTATTGAAGATTTATTTTATTAAATTATTTATATTAATAATATTTTAAATTTTTTAATTTAATTACTAGGAGTTATATTTTGTATAGTTATTTAAAAATAATATTAAAAAGAATAAAAATTAAATTAGCATAATTTGCGAAATTAAAAGTCTTTGCATTTTTTGCATATGATTCAATAAAGTTATTCAGAATCAATTTACAAGAAGTCAACGATTAGGTGGAACATGTTCAAGAGATCACTTAGGAAAGGAGATTTTCGTACATGAGATCTAGAGAGGATAATATGTAGGCAACCTTATGTCTACCTTGTGAAGGTAGGGAGGTGGTTTTTGATAGACCCTCGGCTCGAGTAAGCATATCAAAAATTAAGTATGTAAAATAAATATAATAGCGAAAAACTCATGCTGAAAACAATTAAGAAAAAAACAAGTAACTACAATAAATAATAGAGCTAACCCATCGGTGGCCCCCTAAACTTGGCACGATCTTTCACTTAGACACTTTAACTAGGCTTTGTTCATTTTAGACACCTCATGTCACGCTCAACTGTGTTATTTTGACACTTTTTTCACTAGCACATGTTGACTTCAAGTGCGTGTTAACCAAGCGTGTCCATGTGGATTAGATGCTCAATTATATCATGCCAACTCTTTAAAAGACTATCATATTAAAGAGGAAAAATAAGAATTAAAATACATGACAAAGTAACCAATGAATAAATGACATGTGGTCTTTTTATCCCAAAAAATTAAATTAAATATTTGACAAATTTAAAGAAAAATGCAACCCCCACAACATCCCCAGTCATCTTCTCCATTCATCTTCTCCATTGTATTACTCCATTTTTATTATTTTTGAGCTTTATTCTTTCTGTCATAACCCCACACCTACACAATCTACTCTATCATATTCCTTCATTTTCATTACCTTTTCCGTCACACCCATAACCACACAGTCATCTTCCCCGTTTTATTCCTCTTTTTCATGATTTTTTTCTGCCATATTCCCCATTAATTGCACCCTCCCTTAGGGCTAAAAGGTGCAAATGTATAACAACAATGGTTCATATTTTAAAGATTGCGTCTCTTTTTCTTTAATTTTGTGATATTTGCAGTTTAATTAGGGCTCAAGGTTAGTGGGATTAACATTTACATAGTAAAAATTGAGATTTTTTGGCTCCTATTTTAGGATTATTGTGGCATGTGGGTGAACTTTACATGATTTAGGGTGTTGTTGATATGAGTTCGATTTCTTGTTTCTTTTTGGGTCTATCTGAGTTTGTAGTGCGAAATTGAAATTGAAATTATTATAACAAAAAATTTAACCTTCCATTGAAGTACTTTAAGCTTTGAGAAATAATGGGAGAGATAATGATTATAAAATGGGAAAGAAGAAGAGAAAAAATAAAATAAAATAGACTAAATAAGTCCCTCACGCGTCAATAGCGAGTGTATAACACTCACTTTGCCATGTCAGCTGAAAGTGTCAAAATGACACAACGGAGCCTGACATGAGGTGTCTAAAATGAACAAAGCCTAGTTAAGGTGTCTAAGTGAAAGATCGTGCCAAGTTTAGGAGGCCACCGATGGGTTAGGCCTAAATAATATGATAACTAAAGCAAAGGAAACAACAATTATACTGATAAGGGAATCAGACTATGCTTGAATAACCACTGACATTCTATCCAAATTCTTGGCATCTATGTTTTTCTATTCATGTTCAGATGCAGATATGTTATGTTCTATTTAATCACATATCTCGAAAACTTTTTATGTCTTCCTCTACCTCTCTTTATATCCACGGTAACAAATTGGGATCTCACACATCCTCATTGAAGCACATAACGAATTATTTCAGTCTTATTTCCCTATCTTGTCTAGGACACTTTCAAATTTCACCTTATTCAATCTCTTTTAGCACGTTATGTTAACATACTTTTTGTACTTATTGAAAAATTATAATATTATATAGTGATTTGAAAAAGTCATACAGGGATATGATTTCCTAAATAATAGTTTATTTATATAGATGATGGACAGTCACTTCAATATTAAAAAAAAAAAAGTGACGATTATCTTATGATTTTGTTGGGGGTATGTGATAGTTACCTATGAAATGTCAAAAGTTCCCAATTATTTATTACTAGTTAACATGTTCACGCTTCGCGCGATCATAACAAATATTTTTAAGATAATTTCTTTTATAAATTAGCACATACTAAAAAAGAAGAAATATGATCAATACTTTGGTAAAAGCTTTAAAATGTTTATGATAATTGTTTCAATTTATAAGATACTATTTTCGTATTATTTTATTGGGGTGAAAAGAATATGTTTAATATTTTGAAAAAAAAAATGCTAACTTAATTTTCTACTTAATTTCTTATTTGTCGTGGATCATCAAATGAAGCGTAAATAATCTTTCCTCCTCGTTTTTTAAAAGTAGGAATGCTTATTTTAATATAAGGAACTACTGAACTTAGACCCTTTTAGATATAATTCTTCAATATGATTTATTTAACAAAAAATATACTTGTTAGGTACGTAATCTTTCATAAAATTCTTTATTTTTTAAAAAAAATTGTGCAAGTTAAAATATGAAAAATAAGAAAAAGCATGTCAATAGTAATACAAAGGAAAGAACGACTAACTATTTTCTAATCAAATAAAATATAAATATAAAAAATCGTAATAATAAAATTGGAAAACAATCAATATTAATATTTCAACAAACAACTCGATACAAAATATATCGTCATTTTTATTTGTTTTAATTATCAAAGAATAATTATACAAATAATAAATAGTGAATATTTTAACTTTTGAGGAGTTACAAAACTCACTAAATATATAATTATTTAGAGAAAATCACAATTTAAATAATGACAAAAAAAGCAAAGAATGGGAGAAAAAGAATAAGTAGGACTTTTAGTATATAAGAGTTCCTGCTATCGTTTGTTTTTATATCATATCGAAATTATTTATAATTTTTTTCGTCTTCACACAAATAATAAAAAAAGTTTATCTTTATTTACTCAATATATTTCACTAAAATAATACTTCAATTCATTTTAGTGTGTATTTTGTATGTTTTGTTGAGGTCATTTATTTAATTACTAAAAAGTCAAAAAATAGAAAAATATATTTCATAATTTTAGTACAAACTTTAAAAATCTCGAGTTTTAATAAATAATACTTACTCCCTCTATTTCAGAATAAGTGAATTGTTGAGCCCTTTTTCATAGTTCAAAATAAGTGAATTGTTCCAAGTTTAAGAGAGATGTTGAAAAATTCTTTCATTTTTTCCCTCGTTTACAATGTTAAATAATTATAAAAGAAATGACTTTTTAAATACAGAATGTGTACATAACGTCATCAAGAAAATAATTTATTTATTTTAAAGTTATTTAGAGCGCTCATTTATGAAATAGATAAATGACTTAATTTTGAGTAACTTTAATATATGATGTAAATGAAAGAAAAATGGAAAGAAGTCTTAAAAAAAAGAGAGAAAGAATTAAGTAAAAGGAAATTGAGGAGACATGTTATTTTAGCAAAAATTATAAATAGATAAAAAAATTATAAGTCATGCGATGGATCAACCCTATAATAAAAAGAACAACGCAACATAGTAGTATTTCCCTATTAATTTTAAACAAAATTAGAGTATGTCTTGTTACCAAAAGCTTACAATCACAAATAAAGAAAAAACATATGCTCCAATGAAATTGTTCTACGTGTAAATCTTGAATAGCTGATGTGCAAATGATAGACTAAAATCTAAATCTATTATATGTTGGGAAAACTAAATGTAGAGGTAATGAAAAGAATAGTAGAAAGGAGTTGAGGAGATATGTCATTATTTAAGTAGAATAAGTGAATAAATGGAGGTTTTTGTAATTTATGAGATGTAATTAGTTGTAATAAATATTATATATATTTTTTAGTTATCAAACAAATTAATTAATGAAGAGAGTAAACTCATTTTTTGAGTTTCATAATCAACTTAAACAAATATCAATTTTCTCTAAAACTTAAGAAAATATGTTCATTGTAATTAGATATTGGCAGAACAAACTTGGTTCATTCTGAAAAATTTCATTAAATTAGAAGAATTAAATGTTTTGTGAAATTTGAATCCAACAATAATATATATCGACTAATTTTACACAAGTGTTAACAAATAAGAAACAAAAACTTAATGGAGGGGAACTCATCTCCTTTTTAGTCAATTCAAAATCCACAAAAGAAAAAAATGTGTTATATCATCTAAATTAGAATGAAAAGAAGCGGATAAAGCTAAACAAAAGATGATAGAATCTTGATTGAGAAATTATGTAATATTAACATGTTATATACATAATATATATCGATATAAAATATGAATTGTATATGCAAAAGACAAAAGTTTATATAATGAAAATATCAAAAGTTTTCTTTAAGCAACAAAATAATCCGTGGAAGATCATGTTGCCCTTGATACAAAAAGTGTGCTTTGTAATATAATCTTGTTCTTGAAGGGTACATATCTTGATGGATAAATAATTAATTGAAAAATTATATAAGCAACAATAAGTGCATTTATATATTTGTAAATTATTGAAACTTCTACTTTTTCAAATTTTACTCTTCGAACTCTTGATGAATCTCCCACCGTCATTAAACTTTCTTCTTCATTTTGATGACTTGTAGCGAATTAATTTTTGAATCTCTTTTGACGAATCTTACACCGCCTTCAAACTTTCTTCTTCATCTTGATAAACTTTTTCTTGGCAATTGTAACACAAGAAGAAATTCTAAAAAATATATCTATAATCTTCATAAAAGCTGAAAAGCAAAAAAATATATATTAACAATATGAAGTTGGAGAAAATAGAAATGGACATGCAACAACATGACACCATAGATGATTGTTATTTATAGATGAGAATTAAGTAGAAGGAAGTTGAGGAGACATATTATTTAATTAGAGAATTCAAATAGGTAGAAGTTTTTTTGTAACTTTCATGTGATATAATTATATGTAATGAATATGATTGATTTTTAAAATTTTTTAATGAATTGATTAATGAAAAAAATGAATGGAAAAACTCAAAAAAGGAAGAAAAAAGATAAATAGCTTTCTAGGCCATTGAGAGGTGCCACATCACCTTGTTTATAGAGACCTTTATTATATATATAGATTTTTGTAATTAATTAAGTAATACAACCTTTAATATAAATTAAATAATAAAGATAAAATATTAAAAAAAAATATTTTTTTCGTAATTGTAATTAGAAGAAGGACAAAAAATTATTATTTTTTTATTAATAATAGAAATTAGAGAGGTATGAATTATGAATAATTACTCCTTGTAAGTTGGCATGTGAAGAGTCTTTGTTGTAAATGTTTTTCCATTAATATAATATTTATTGTAATAAATTAAATAATTGACTTTTACAATAAAATAATTAATTTAAATAAAAAGAAAGTCCAAAAAAATGAGAAAAAAGATAAATACATATGGAAATCATAGAGAGGTGCCACATCACCTTGTCTATGTTTCTCCTTTATATTATATTAAGATTAAGATTATTACTTGATATAATTGAATAGAAAAGATTTCTTTCTTTTTCAAAAGGCTAAAGTATTAATTATCCCCTGAACTTAAAGTTTTTTATTTGGTGTACACCTAAATTATATTCCGTTTTAATTACCCTTCCAAACTTGTTTATTCCTCCATCACGTACACCTTTTTTGTCCACTTGTTCCTATTGTGACTACACGCGCGCGACAGCTGACAAAAGTGGTGATGTGGATTTCCACCTGGATAAATAATAGCCACCTAGATAAATTAATATGGCAAAAAATAACAAACCTTCTCACCTAGGCTTCTCACCTAAAACTTTAGAACTAAGCTTCTCACTAAAACTTCCGGACTAAACCCAAAAATCTTCAAGAAATTAATATTTAGTACTGGAGAACTCAGATTAAATGCCAGCACAAGACTTTTATTGTTGGGAATAAGACAAATTAATTTTGGATTAAAAAAATCGGTGGAAATTGGGGTTGTTTCTGCAAAAGTATCTTGAAGAAGATGGGTTGCAGGGGAGGGGATAGGGTGGTGCAAAATAGATTTTAAAATAGTTAAAATAATTAGGTAAAATGCTACATGTCATTTATTCATTGGATAGTTTTTCTTAAATTTAAAATTCATTGTTTAAAAGTTATTTTTGAATAAGGGCTGATTTCGCGGAACTCCTTCTGGATTTGGGTTTTTTTTAGACGTGAAGTTGGTCGATTAAATTTCAAATTTGTCTGAAATTCTTACCAAGTAAGTGTTAATCTTTGTTTCCTTTACTTTTCATTTACATTTTACCCTATTTTTCGTTTAAAATATGTCAAATATTAAAGAAAAATGGAGATTTTACGTTTTTTTACCGTTGTAGCTGTATGATGTGGCAAAAAATCACTTCCTCACGCGCTTAGTAGAGTGTGTTGTCAATTTCTACGCCAAGTGGACAATAAAGGTGTACGCGATGAAGGAATAAACAAGTTTGGAAGGGGTAATTAAAACGGAATATGGTTTAGGTGTACACCGAATAAAAAGCTTCAAGTTCGAGGGTAATGAATACTTTAGCCTTTTCAAAAAGATAACAGACTAAAGTATTAATTTTATTTTATTTTGTTTGTTTTAATGTTAATGGGTCCGAGTTTTAATTTTAAATGTGTTAAAAAGGATGGACCAGTTTAATTTTGGAGACTGTAGACCGCTAATAAGAGGCCACGTGGAAAAAAATGGTTATTGCAAGATCATTTATATTTTCTGTTAAAAAATAATGTCATAAATAGACGATGAGCCCAATTTTTATGATAACATAAATAAGTCTTTGTTCAAAATTTGATATTATATTTAAGGTTGTTTCCTCTTGTTTTTGGGAAAATGCATAAGTACCCCCCCAGCTTATGCCCGAAATCTCAGAGACACACCTAACCTTTACTAAGGTCCTATTACCCCCCGAACTTAATTTATCTATAATATTCTACCCCTTTTCGGCCTACGTGACACTATCCTCGAAGAAAATGTCAACATGCGCTGGGCCCACAAGACAGTGCCACGTAGGCCAAAAAGGGGTAAAATATTACATATAAAATAAGTTCGGGGGGTAATAGGATCTTAGTAAATGTTAGGTGTATCTCTGGGATTTCGGGTATAGGCTGGGGGGGTACTTATGCATTTTCCCTTTTTTTTTAATGTTGATTAATTATTTACAACTGATCAAAAGAAAAACCAAGAATCTTGAAATTGATTTGGGTGTCCAAAGACTTAAATTTTAACACAAAAGCTTCATGTAACATAAATGCACAATATGGTCAACAAATAAAATAGTACTCCCTCTGTTCCCTCTGTTTTAATTTATGTGGTACTTTTCGTATTTCGAGAGTCAAATAGTTTAAGTTTGATCGGGAATTTGCGCATGGTATCTTCAAAAATTTTGAAATGAAATTTATATATTTGTAAACTATGTAAAAAGTACTATAAGCCACAATAATTGATAATTCAAAATGTTTAAAAGATCTATGAAAAACTTACGATCAAAGATAGACTTGTTTGAATCTCGAAATCCGAAAAGTGTCACATAAAATTTAACGAAGGGAGTAATAATGAGCAACTTTCACATATAGCAAACATAAAAATCATATTTGTATGTTATAGCTATAGTTTGCATAATTGCGCTCCATAGCAAACATAAATATGTATATTTCGCTATACATATACAAAAGAAAGCAATTGTATAAGAGCAACTTTTCACATATAGCAAACATAAAAATCATATTTGTATGATATAGTTATAGTTTGCATAATTGCGCTCCATAGCAAACATAAATATGTATATTTCGCTATACATATACAAAGAAAGCAATTGTATAATCTGTTTCGGTATACATATACAAAAGATCAATTGTATAATCAGTGTTTGTATAAAGCGAGAAAGAGAAAAAGACAAAAAGAAAACTGGGTAGGGGAAGATCATATTTGTATAAACATAAGTGTATATGACGAAAATATATGCATTTGTATTTGTATATATAATTTTCTCTCGCTTTATACGAACACAAACACAATGTATACATTTGTGTTTGTACAGTGAGAGTGGCGAGCGAAATCTGGGAGAGGGGAGAGAGGGAAACGAAAATATATGTATATATACAATTTTCTATCGCTTTATACAAACACAAATGCATTTTATACATTTGTGTTTGTATAAAAGCTAGAGAGGCGAGGGAGACTGCCCAGCGAGAACGAGAGTGGCGAGCGAGATTCACCAGGAGAGAGGCGAAATAACAACAGTTTTCTATGAGGTACAATTAAATCAAATTATGGTTATAATATTTAATTTGAATTAATAGTTTGCTATTATGTACAATTTTTTCAATATATTAGTTCAAATACAAGCTCTTGCATGTCATGATGACATGATTGGTTATATTATAAAGCCATATGAGGTTTAGTGGACCCCAAAGGTAAGAGGATTTGATAGGAATATCCATTATTTTGTGTTAGTATTTAATTTATTTTATGTTCATGGTAACGAATAATTTTTTTCGCAATATCATAATATTCTAGAAGTTATGTTCAAATATGACTTCAGTTTCTACAAAATGAATTACCCCTTAGACACTATAATTTTACTATATCGCATTTTGAATATAATAAATTCAATGTTATGGAAATATAGTGGAAAATGAATAGTACTTAATGATTGTAAAAATTGATATAAAATAGTAAATTATTTCTTGATTTTTCAAATTGGATAAGTAAAAATGGACATCTATTTTAATTTAAGTATAGTGAACAAGTAAAAATAGACGGCAAGAGTAATATTTCTCTATATAGTTCAGTTAATACAATATCATTTTATTGCTATACAATCTAAATTTACACTAAGGTTGATATAGAAAGAACAATAAAGAAACTTTAAATCACAGATTTTCAATAAAAAGAACAGTTCAAATTCTTCAAGATATACATAAAAACAAAGTATTCAGTGTCTATGTTCCTCGGACTTTTCAAAAATACC
Organism: Solanum verrucosum; assembly: GCF_900185275.1. Taxonomy (NCBI): domain Eukaryota; kingdom Viridiplantae; phylum Streptophyta; class Magnoliopsida; order Solanales; family Solanaceae; genus Solanum; species Solanum verrucosum. The sequence continues at coordinate 50,013 of NW_026019987.1, forward strand.
CCCAAGTGTATGTCAGGTCATCCAAAAATAGTGTATTTTTTGAGGAACCGACACAGCTGATGCAACATGTTGAAGAGTCCGAGCAACATAGTTCAGTATCATTCTGAGATGCATGTTGAAGCACTTTTAGTTAGATTTCTGAGCCAGCAAACTTTCCAAATATTTCTCCACATAATCTAGGCCACACTGTGTCTTCACAACGGGTAATATGGCGGGGACGTCCAGATAGAATTCTGAAACAGACCCATCAAGCTTGCCCCATAGTTTGAGCTGTTCACGTGCTGCTTTAACGGCTGCTCTTGCTGCACAGTGGACTGAAGCTGCCAGAAGCAACGGCGGTTCACCAGATGCTGCAAAAAGAGTTATCAAGTTAAGATTCAACGGTTTGTATGAATAAAGGCAAATTCAGAATTTGATGATGTAATTCACAGTTATAAGCGAAAAAGCAAAGAACTTGTTTGGCAGAAGGGGTGGGAAAACAAATGAAAACAGAATAATACCTTTAGACGAGAGAACACGTTTTTCGTGATGTCCACTGTTTACCACATGAACATTGAAATTCTGAGGTATGGTGTCAATAGTTGGGATCTTGTATGTCCAAGTGCTATTCGAGACCATTAACCCGTCTTTGTTTGTAAGATATTCTTCGTGCATGAAAAATCCGATTCCATGTACAAAAGCCCCTTCAATCTGCAGCAAAGGAAAAGAAAAGCAATCTCACATTTATGAACAATATGGAAGAACAGATCATATGCATGATGTATTTCTCAATCTATAAGCAAATTCTAGTTACAAAATTTAAAATCTACGACGAAGGGAAGAACCTGTCCCAAATCAACGGCTGGATTCAAGCTCTGCCCGCAGTCGTAAATGATATCCGACTGCAAAATGGCAGTCTCTCCAGTCAGAATATTAATCTCCACCTGCATAAAAGCTTTATTATTAATGAAGGTGCTGCAGAACATATATTGGCTGCAAAACACTCCCTCCGTTTCAATTTCTGTCTTACTTTCCTTTTTAGTCCGTTTGAAAACAAATGACTCTTTCCTTTCTATTCAGCTCTTTTGTTTCAATTTTCCACATGACATGTTTAAGACCACAATATTCAAAAGTTCTTTACTTTTGTGTCAAGTTGAATCAGACAAACAAATTGAAACGGAGGGAGTATTCCACGATCAGAGATCCCTGCCGAGTATTGTCACTCATATATATTGAAAATTGATAAGCCATGAAGCAGACTGAAGCGGGGAACGTTACCGAAAGGGAACCAGAAGAACAGACAGAAACAACAAGTTACCTCACTGACAGCAGCGCCAAAGTTCAAATAACTCATGGAACCGGATTCTGGTACATAATAGGAATTTGCTGCTAAGCTTACTGATTGCGCTTGTGCCTGCAAAATAAGGGGCAAGTGGGAGACAACTGCAAACTAAGATATTTAACAAACTATGGCTAATTGTTTTACAAGAATAAATTGTTCCTGAACTACACGCATACGATTAGTTCACTTATCGTTCCAAACAATATACAAGCAATTAGTTACTTTTAAGTGAATTACTTTGTCATGGTCTTCATATTGAATTCAAGACTAAATTTTTTTATTGTGAGTGACCCCATGACTTCCAGAGTTGAAATGTCGGAAAAAATGAGAAGGTGGTTACACATGTTAGTATGATCAACAGATCATAGAATATTTTGTATGATCTACTTTAAGATATTCTCAATATGGTAAATATACAAGAGATATTCTAGATACAACATTTGGTTTAGAATATATGTAGGATATATTTAAGAAGTGTAGAATATTGTATAGCTTTAGTTGTAGAACATTATGCACACAATTTGTAGTATTTACATTAAGTTTAGAATATTTCTCGTGTATAAATACCAATGTATTCTTATGTTTCTCTAGTTTTTTCTCTGTTTATTACAATATAGTAGGAAAACAAACCTGGCGAATCAGCATTGGCCAATCAACAGAGCCATTTTGTTCCTGCAGCTGTTTCTTCAAAGGGGTCAGTCTTTCAACCAATGTATCACAGCAAAGTCTAACAGCTTCACAGCTTGTTTCCGATGTAGTGCTTCCAGCTGTAAACCCGGCCTGCACTAAGCTCAAGGTGTCTGCTTGTATGACTCGAACTTTCTCCATGAGGTCTTCGGCCCAACTACTATCAATTAAGCCAAGTGCATAGGCAGTCATCTGTTTAACCTTTGTCCATAGCCCTTGGCCAATTTCAATCCCTCCTACCTCTACTACGATCGATCCATCTTGCAGAATACTGACTTTTCCTGAGGTTGGTCGTTGCATAACTTCATACACAATTGGAACTCGAGAAATACCCCTTTTCTTCCATGTGTTATTCTGGTTGAATTGTTCTATCATCTTGCTTCGTTGGAAAAAGCTCGACGACACTGCCAACTTATCCATGATACTAGGCAATGTATATTCTCCTACTGCTACAATGTTATTATAGAATAAATTAAGGCTTTCAAATGTATGGAAATTTTTGTTTCTGACTGAGTCCACCTCCATCGAGAGTAAACTTGCTACGTGCTCGATTATAGCTTCAGCTATATAAGATCCTTGCACCTCCCCAGGGGCCCGCATAGCTGATTTGCTGGTAAGATTTGTCTTGCACAGTTTAACATTGAAAGATAAGGCACCCCAATCATATTTTTTTAGTGCTTTAATCACATTTGATGGTAAGAGTGGGCTTATATCTTCTGTGATCCCGGCATTCATCAATATATCAAGATGTAATGCTGTGATCTTTCCGCTCGATTTGAATCCTACACTGTATGTTACTTTCATCGGATGTCGTCCTCCTGTCATTATCATGTCACTGTTCCGGTTGACGCATATCCTGACTGGTCGTCTTAACTTGTATGCTGCTAGTGCACAGGCTGTGGAAACCTAAAATCATGCATCAACTTTAACATCAGATTCAGAGAATTGTTATTATTACTATCTCTGTAAGAAATACTCACAGGCATTGATCTAACTCCCTTGCCCCCAAAGCCACCTCCAACCCTTCTTGTAATTACACGGATATTGTGTTCGGGAACACCAAGACAACTGGCAATAACATGTTGCATGTTCTCAGGGCACTGACTTGAAGTATAAACAACCATGCAGTTGTCTTCATCTGGAATTGCAAGGGCAGTCTGTGTCTCCATATAAAAATAGTACTCCGAACCGAGTCTTATCTGGAAATGATTATGAAAAGAGCCAATCAGTAACGTACTTGAACCTTTAGCAAACATCACCATCCGGGAAACCATTCAAATGAATGGAGCAGTAGAGAAATTGTAAGTACCTCAGCAGAGAGAATCTTATGATCTGCTTCAGACATTCCTTTTGAGAAATCACCAACTTGTTTTGGATTCATATATGGCGGGATTTGGAAAAAGCTAGATTTCTCAACAGCTTCCTCAACGGTTAAAATGGGAGAATATATATTTTCAGTGTCATATTCAACGAGGGCTGTTCTTGCAGCCACATCAGCAGACCTCTGACTGTCAGCAATCTATAATGTTTCAACAACATAAAGAAATTGTTCAAAATAGCTTTGGATTAAAAATGCATGAGAAATTAATGTTTCATAAACCTAATACAGCAGGCGGAAACTTGAAGTGCTCACCACAAGAGCAATTCTGTCACCAGCGCATCGGGCGAGATCATCTGCAAATAAGGGCTCGGGATCAGACATTGTAATAACTCCTACATTTTCCCCTCCACTTGGAATATCTTTAAAAGTAATAATGGTGGTGACTCCATCTGTTGATCGATTTGACTCAAGCTGGATTCCCTTTACACCTGCTAATGGTTTTGTACTATAGATAAATGCTCCATGCAGGCAATTTGGTGGTGAAGGAATGTCATCTACATAAACAGCTTCACCTGAAAAATAGTATATAAGCGAACACATTTGAAGTTTGGCTTATGTTCATCTGCCATCAGGTGAAGTGAAACAGAGATAATAAGAAGATGTTAGAAAATGAACAATAGAGAATGTAACTAGAAAGTTAATTATTGTGATACTCCTGATGCAAAAATTAATGGCTGATTCCACAACTCGAAGTAGTGACCTATAGGTCACATCACACATGCAAACAATTTTATCATTGCTTCAATCCCCCCTTCGCTTAACATGCATAAGATGAAATAAACTATATAAATGAGAGAACAAACCAGAAGCTTGCATGGCAGCTCCAACCTTCTTCATCGGTTCACCTACTGGATAGTACTCGGTGCTTAATTCCACGACTTGCTTTGCAGAAGACAGTAGTGTTTGTTCTCTCCCCTGACTAATGCAACCATCATTACAACTTTTGGAAAGTTGCTCAACAGAGATGTCACTAATTCCATTGAGTAAACCACCAGAAATAGCAGAATGAACATCAGTGAAGGGATGAAGAAACTCGTAAACATAACTGACAGCCAAGCTTGATCTGTACTCGGGGTGTAAAGTGCCATCTTCCGGTACCACTTCTACTTTGACTAATTTAAGTGCTTCATATAAAACATGTATATTTAATATCTTCCTGGTTAGATATTCCTCTACCTTTTTAGCCCTTGTTGCATGTTTTGTGCCATAAGCACCAAACGCCAACTGTATATTGTTTATCAAGAGGCCCTTCTGGCAGAGAGAAACATCAGCCTGGAAAGCGGCATTTATATATGCCAATGCACTCCCATGAGGTCGTGGAGCAGTTCGAAAGGTTTCAAACAAAACTTTAGAATGAATTTGTAAAGAACTTTGATCTTGCTTAAATGGGATACAAACACTTAGAAGCACAGTCCTTGAGTCTAGCGGTGGTCTTGATAATAACTCCTCCCATGTGAGCTTTTCAACTCCATGACTGGTCATTAAGCTAACAGTAGCACAAAGTCCAAGAAATAATGTAGCAATATCTGAAGGAAAACCATTCTTCTGTGCCATAACCAAATTTCCTCCCACACTAGCTGAGTTTCTAACAAATGGTGAAGCAATCTTCTCCATGTGGTTAGCTAGTTTTTGGGACACCAACGTCCCGTATGAACCCAAATTGACTTTGTTTTCCTCTTTCAAGAATGAAATCAGTTTAGAGATAGTCACAGCTGCTCCAACTTCAATGCCAGTCTGATCTCTTTTGATGATTGAGGGTTCAGGAATGTACCTGAGATCAATGTAATGATCATATCGCTGAGTTTCCTTATAATAACCTGTGCCGGTATTTCCAACGATAAGTTTGAAGCTTGCACCATTTTCCGTCACATTGGAGTTCAACAAGCTCCGTAGCTCCTCAATGGAAACAGGACTGTACCAAGGGTACCTCCTTGAGGATTCCGAATTCGTGGCAGATTCACTTTTCAAGAACTCGGGATACGTACTGAAATTCTTGGTTGGATCATAGGGAGGTAACTTACTTACTTTCACTTCCTTGGAATCTCCTTTTTTCCAAAAAGAATTGAACCCCAAATCCTCGATATCAACGTCAGAAGCAAAACTCTTGCAGGCATCAGCAATAGGCCGGTATCCAGTGCATCGACAAAGGTTCCCTGCTATGGCCTTTACAGCTTCAGATGAAGTAAGCTTAGAGAATCCTGGTGGAGGATCGGGTTTGTTTCCTTTATCGGCATTGACGAGAGCTGAAAAAAATGACATACACATGCCAGGAGTGCAGAAGCCGCATTGAGAAGCATGGAAACCGGCAAACCTTTCATGAATAGAGTGAAAACCATCTCTGGTGTTCCCAAGGCCTTCACTTGTCGTAATTGAACAACCATTTAAACTGCAAAGAAGTATAAGGCATGAACTCACGCTAAAATCTTCGACCTTTTTCAGATTGGGATCATACTTCGACACCAGAACAACACAAGCCCCACAACCACCTGTAACAATACAAATAAGTTATGTTCTTTCTGAAGCCAAAATATAGAATTTGTTACAAATACAATAAATCAGATGAAGAGATGATACCTCTCTAAAAGACTTGTGAAGAAAAAAGGACTTCCATGTAATCTAAAGTCAGCAAAGGAATGAAACATCTCATTTAACATGTAATCTATGTTGAAAATCCATGGAAGTTGGTCATTTTATTTCATTGTACAGGAAAAGTAGTTCTTTATAGGGAAACTGCACAAGATAGCTGAGTATGTAAATCAGTTACACATGGTGATACTTAAATTCCTTTTTGTGAACTCTTAATATTCAGATTTATTGAAACAAAAAGATGTATAGTTTGGAGAACCCATTGTTTTAACTTCCAATTAACCAGAAGATAAAAAGGAAAAGGAATTACATAAAGTAGTTCACTATGAAACTAAAAACTCCATTTTAAGAGAAACCAATTCATGTAAATGACTGATTTCATTGCCTAAAAACCTTCAAGCATCTGGAATCCAATGGCCTGATTAGTCCACTATAGCCTTCTGTACTTAACTCAAGACACAAACTCAAGACCTCCAGGTAAGAGTGAAAGAATCTTTACCGTCCCACCACACCCTTAGATTGTCACAAAACACTTGAGAGTACAGAATTTAAGCACAGAAGCCAAAAAACCTCCAAAAAGAGTTCCTAATATGCTATCCACTGGTAAACAAGAAAAGTACAGCAGAAGTCGTCAATTTCCATGAAAAGCACAGAATCAAAGCAAAATGAGATTTACATAAGAACACCAATTTAAGTAAATCCACAGCTTTTAACATTCCTTATGTATCAGCAGTTAAACACTTTGTTGCTCAGACACTCCAAAAATGTTATCGCACTGTGTCAGATCCTCAAAAAATGCTCTAATTTTTCAAGTATCTGCACACACCTATCACCAGTTTTGTAGAGTCCGAGCAACATAGCCAAAACAAACATATAGTGTACACTAGGTGGATTAAGAACCATGAAATCTCAGGTTCAAATCATCAAAGGCAAAAACACAACATGATTTCTTTCTATCTGTCCAAACCTTGCTTGATAGAGTTACCCAATAAGTAGGTATCTGCATAATTAGCCGAAGTGCGAGCAAGCTGATCCGGACCGCAGACAGCACATTTATCAAAAAAACATTTACTGTAGTATGAATGGTAAAAAAAAAATAGTAGAATTACCTTCTCCACAACCAAGCTTGGGACTCTTGAAACAAGTCTCAGAGCGCAAGAACTGAAGCAGAGTTGTAGAAGGATCAACACATGGCAACTCAAACCTCTCTCCATTAACTGCCAAAACCAAACTCACATTCTTTTGTCTTTCTTCCATTAATGTAATAGCAGTTGACTTCACACAGACCCTATATCAAAAATCTTGTCTTTTTCTACTTTTTAAACTGAAAGTTACCAGAAGTGAAAGAAGAAACAAGGATCTTGAATTCAAAAACTTACTTTTAAACACAAAAACTTATACAATAATCAAGATAATTGGCTATTAACTTGACACAGACCCTTTTGTCAAAATCTTGTTTTTCTCTACTTTCTGTGCCAAAAACATCACAACTGAAAGAAAAAGCAAGAATCTTGAATTGAATTGGATTTCCAAATACTTACTTTAACTTGACACACACCCTTTATCAAAAATCTCATCTTTTTTTTTTCCTTCCTATTCTTGGTAACTCGAACCCATAATCTTAGAACCCACAACACTGTTATCTATTAAAATCTTATCTTTTCCTACTTCCTAAGCTGAAAACATCAGAACTCAAAGAAAGAAAACATGAATCTTGAATAGGGTGTTCAAATATTGAGTTTTTAACACAAAAGCTTTTCAAATCAAGATTATTGGCTAGCTGAAACACTAAAGCAGTTAACTTTGACACATAACCTTCATCAAAAATCTTGTCTTTTTCAACTTTTTGAGCTGAAAAAATAATAGAAACTGAAAGAAAAACCAACAATCTTGGAATTGTATTGGGGTATCCCCAAATAACTAAACTTTTATTATCTCAAAATAGTCAACAAACAATACGATAATAATACTACATAACATTCAACATTTTCTTGCATATCTTAACATGATTGGTTAAATTATAGCCTTAAATTATTAAGTTATATGAGATTTCATGGTGCCCCATTGGCCCATACTATATATGACACATTGTGTGGTGCCACAAAATATACTTTTTTTTGTTTTGTGTGTGTGGACTTGTTCAAGAAATATATATTGAGGACAGAATGTCTTCAGTTTTATTTGTCTCACCTTTTTTTGTCTTCCATCCATTATAGTAATAGCAGTTGACTTCACACAAACCCTTTATCAAAAATCTTGTCTTTTTTCTACTTTCTAAGCTGGAAGTTACCAGAACTGAAAGAAAGAAACAAGAATTACTTTCTATGTCCTCAGTAAGCTGCAAGTATATCACGTTCTATCTAACCATCTCTCTCGAAAAACTTCTTCTGTCTTCCTCTACCTCTCTCTCACACCTCCTTATTGGAAAATTTGTGCATGTTCTCTTCACATATCTGAATCATCTCATATCAACCCCATCTTATCTGCCACGAAGTCACATTCAATTTCCACCTTCCCCGAATAGCTTTATTGTTAATATCACTACTAATATGTCCACACATCCATGTTAATGTACTTTTTGTACATATTCAAATATGATTTTCTAAATAATAGTTTATGGATAATGGATCGGACAGTCACTTCAATAATAAAATAGTGACGATTATTTAATGTCATAAATTATTTTAATCTACATAATTTATCTATATGCATACTTTAGGGAGACATAAATTATAAATAAAGAAACTAAGAAGATGGGAAGAGACAACTAACTTCAATTTTAAAATTGAAAATTATTAGCAGCTAAATTTTTATCTTGTTGGGAGTGTACTATTTGAACAAATTATCAGAGATGTCCAATTTGACGTTTTTCTTTAATAAACTTTACGCGTTATAAATTTAAGGGAAAAAGGACAAATATAGCCCCGAACTTTGATAAATGGTACGTCTATACCCTCCGTTATACTTTTCGTCCGTCTCAACCCTTGCCGTCCAATAATCGGTGCACATTTGCCCCTCCCACTAACGGCACCCTCTTTGTGTACACGTGGCGAAAACCTAAGCCACTACCCGATTGACCAATTCTTTTAATCCAAATTTGAAGAACCCACCCCATAACCCAATAAATCACCCGATTTATGGGTAAAATACCCTAAAATCTAAAGAAAAGACTCAAATCCTAAATCATTTTCGTTCATCTCACAAACCCTAACCTAGTTCATCAGATTTTAGAGAGTTCATCGGTGCAATTGTTGCCTCAAATGCCGGCGATTTCTTAGAAACACACATCAGTGTATCATTTTGTCCAGCCTCGTCCTTAAATGCAGTCAAAGGGTTAGAGGATTCATAAGCTAAAGTTGGATGTCTGCTGCTGCTGCTTGTGGTGCCCAGATGTGAAAGTTGATGCCTGTTTTTGTTGCTTTTGTTAGTGAAGATGTTAATGAATTGGAGTCTTTTTCGGCAAATTTTACTAATTATTGAGTTTAATTTTCCTAATTATTGAGTGTAAATTTTACAAATTTTTGAGTTTAAAATCTAAAGAAAAGACCCAAATTTTAAATTTTAGAAGGTATATTTTACCCACAAATTGGGTGGGTTTATTGGGTTATGGGGCAGGTTCTTAGAATTTGGGTTAAAAAAGTTGGTCAACCGGGTAGTGGCTTAGGATTTCGCCACGTGTACACAAAGAGGGTGTCGTTAGTGGGAGGGGCAAATGTGCACCGATTATTGGACGGCAAGGATTGAGACGGACGAAAAGTATAACAGAGGGTATAGACGTACCATTTATCAAAGTTCGGGGGTATATTTGTCCTTTTTCCCTAAATTTAAATTAGTTAAAGACTACGCATAAACCGATGGTTTTTTTAAAATTAAATGGTATATATAACTTAAATTCTATTACTATGTTTAATCAATAACTTTGAGTATGCTTGTGTAAATGTTCAATTTCTAACCGTTTAAAGGGGGCCCTGGCGTAGCTGAAAAGGACGTTATTATGTGTCCAATAGATCCTTGTGATCTTGTCTTTCATTGAATCCATGCATGCAAAAGCATAGTGCACCAAATTACCTTTTTTTTATGAGCAAAATCCCAAACTAAGGGAGTTAATAAGTAATTTAAGCTTACAATATTAAAATTATGAAAAAGGGAGAAAAATACATTCTTAATTTTGCAATTCTTTTTGAGAAAAAATGATTAATTTAAGTTTATGTAAGTTCTGAAATATATCTCATTAAATTTAATCACTTCGACTTCAAGTAGACAAAAAGTTAACTCTGACATAATTACGCCTCAATTTCAACCAAGTCGTGCGGACAAAAAATTAGCCTAAATCCAGTGTCAAAATTTTCTAGTCAACAACAATATACTTCGTATAATTCCACAAATGAAATCTGAAAAAGGTAATTTGTACGCAGATCTTACCTCAATATTTACGAGGTAGAGAGGTTGCAAACCAAATACAACAGAAACCACTTGCCATGCTCATAACAAATAGAGAACCACAAGAAATTACATTTACATTTCACCTGAGTTATCAACAAATGCTAAAATTCACTTGTTCTATATTATACAACATATAAATATGTATAACATACCAAACTAACGAAAAGCATAAAGAATCACCTCATTGAAACCTAAATGACATATCCTATAATGTTACAACCAAAAAGTTGCAAGTCTATATGAGCAAGATAGGAAAGCCTGATATCCACCTGAAGTAGATGACCACTTCTGATCCTAAATAGACATGCACGACGTTTAATGTATATTGCTGTGCTCGTGGGGCTTGAGTGAACCTTTGAACAAAATGTGCCTGATGAAATGTCAAGATCGATGCTATTGCTCGTGGAAATCTGACCCTGTGATCATAACCAAGGTCCATCCTGAAACAAAATAATCTCCTTCTGCTTACAGTATCCTCCTTGATGGGTGGTTTTAGACTAGAAAGACCTGGTGTCCCATTTGTTTACCAATAACTTCTGAATAATGGTCGTTATAATTCAGACGCTCCCAGAAACTTGACAGGCCGAATTCTCCATGTTTGGGTGACTTAAGATAACATAGATACAACTCTTTGATGTTCTTCGAAAATGATTTCCTCATGTTAAGCACCTGCAAACATCAGATATTTATTTTGTACTTGGTTCCTTATCTTCACTCTCTCGGAAGAGGTAAAATACAACTTTTTCCACAGTAACTTGATTTATTTCCATATATGGCATTCCCCCAAAACAAAATAATCAAGATGCATGCAAGGTACGAGAACAGTTGCTGAAATTTGTACATACAATTTACTGTTTGAAAGAACTTGTATTAGATGTCCATTTAGAAGAAATGTAAATGATTGGGAATGAGAAAGAGTATGTGAAATCTATAAGTTTTTGGGAAGTTGTCAGGGTTACACATCTATACTTTGATAGAGCGGTAGTAGATCCACTATTTTAGAACAAATATGAATCATTGGAAATGCCAGAGTATGGTTGATTGGTTTTTGGAAAGTTCTCGACATTGCACATCTACTGATGGAAAGTAGGTTTGCTTAACTATTGATAATCTCCAAACAAGAGGGCTACATTTATGTAGCAGAAGTTACTTATGCAGCATCCACGCAGAAGCCATCAATCATCTTGTTTTTGCATTGTCCTATTACCGACAAGCTATGACAGCTATTTCTCAATTTCGCTGGAGTCAAATGGTCTATGCCTAGGAATACACGAGATCTTTTGCATTGTTGGTATAGGCAGGGGCTGGGCAAAGCCAGAAATTGCTGGTGGTACACGATTCCATCATGTATCTAGTGGGTGATTTGGAGAGCCAGGAACTCCAGAGGTTTAAAAGAGAAGCAAAAATCAGTCGAAGATTAAGTTAGACTGTAGCTTGTTATTTCACTTTTGGTCTCAAAAGGAATATGCAAAAGAGGCAGAAACTTTACTAGATTTCATTTTGTCCCTAAGATTAGCGAAGGGCTAATTGTTTTGGCTTTTTCCCCTCACTTGTATAGGATCTCCAGCACTACCTTTGTGTTGTTTATGAATACAACTATTACCTGAGAAATGTCTCCTTTCAGACAAGATCGAAAATCCACCGCAGATTGCAAGATACTTCGTATAATGCTGGCAATATGTTGAGTTTCCTCTGACAAGAAACATCTGCAAAGGTTTATATTGAAAATAATCATAAATACATCAGACAGAACAATTTTAATTATCACTGACAAAGCTGAAAAGTGAAGTTAGGGACTTGTGTCTAGAATAGGTCAAGGTCACGAGCAAACCATTCTTAACTCTTTAAGTCAATTCTATGACAAGTGGAAAACCTTCAATTAATGGGGAATTCACTTTAGCAGTATGAACTTAAAGCTGTTTTCTTTATTTTTATTTGTGTGTGTGCGCATGGGCGGGGGGAGGGGGGGGGGGTTATAGTTTCGCAACTACACAAATCTATACCAAATTTACTTTGACTAAATTAACTTTAGGAGGTCAAAACAGAAGCTTTGGGTCAGAAGGAGCCAGTCAATTTCATCAACAATCTGTCAGCTAGTCTTTATCTGGAGAATTACTTTTCTTTTCATCTTTACCCAACAAGTCAACAACATACCGTGTAGTCCCACAATATATTGTTGTTCACTCCATTTTAACTGGTTGCTCATTTAATTGGAACAATTGGACAAAAGAAAGGTTACAAGTATAAGCTAGATAATTGTAGTAGCCTACGTGTCCTGCTACTAGAAGAGTACAATAGGGTCTCTGAAGAAGATAAATGACAATATATCATAACAAAACCATTAGTGCTGTTCAGCTTCAGATGTGTTTTTTTCTTTTCTCCATTTATAATTTAGTTATAAGAAATAAAGATACAATAGCCAAAAGAATATTTGAGCTTCTTAAAAAGAAAACATGGAAAAATTAGAAATGTCTGACAACTTTTTCATACTAAAGTAGAAGAACACAAAATACCCTTGTCCATCCTTTTAGTCCTCATTAATCACAGAAGTGGAGAACTACAAACAGAGTTCAATGTCTCAACCAACAATGATCAAGTGAAATGTAAATACACTCTAAATATTCATCTTTCTGACTCACCCTCGCAAATATTATCTTCCGCTCTCTACACCCTCCCTCCCCCCTCATGCACAAATAGCCACCCGATATTCTCAAGGTCACTGCTAACCGTCATTTACACTGGTCACATCATCTTATACCCACCGGGACTCCTACTCAATCACACGTCATAATCACTTTTTTTCCATTAGCTTAAAACTGTGGCAAAATGACAAATCTATAGTGCAACAACTTGATGATTATATCCCAGAGTGTTGTGCTACAAAATTAAGCACCAAAATATCCCATATTTCAAAAGTATTTCCATACCCTGTTTGTGTACGTGAGAGAGAATAAGAAAAGTGACCACAAGTCGATCTTACAGGTGCAAGGAGTCGTTCAGATATGCCATATGTGCAGAATGAAGATCCATCATATCTTTGACCTGATGACCAAAGAATGTATCACAAGTGTGGAGTAACATCTTGAACAATGTCAAAATGACAGAAATCTCAGAATCGAATTAATAAGAGTTTTTTTGAATTATTTAGAATTACTATCAGCAGCAAGCACCTAATGCTTAAATAATGATACATTAAGGGCATAAAACCTGTTTGAGCCAGCGAGACATACTAGAAATATATCACCAAGAAAATAAAAGCAGAACTGTATTTCTCAGAAGAGGAAATATAGCTTGCATTGCTTAACAAATAAAATGAGAACAACTTGACACTTCTGTATGGTAAGTTCTGAATGAGTGGCCCAGTCATAGAAAAAGGGATGGAAGCACGTTCACAAGGATTGGTCAATATGCTCATTTAACTTCTAAATTAAGCTACCAGAAGATGAGATATATATATATATATATATATATATATATATATATATATATATGTTCATAAAGCTTTCGAACTTGCAAGCCTTCACAAATTCATGGATGCTAAATCTCAAAATTAATATTTATTATTGACCAACACCATGTTGAAGAGACCAACTCAACTGGCAAAGTCCTATAACCAAGACTACACTACCAGGTTTTTTTTTTTTTAAGAAAAAAATAAAGGGGTATGTGTGTGTGTTGGGGGGGGGGGGCGTTTATAACCAAAAAGACAACAGCAATTTTTTTTTTTGATTTTCAACAGCTAATTAGTTCATCCATATAGGTTCACATGTTGGGCATGCAAATCATAAGATATAAGAGCTTGAAACCATTCTAAAACAGAGCATACCATAGGGTACCGAAATTCAGTAGATCACAAGATTAAGACTGGTGAAAAGCTGATAATCAAACCAAACAGCAAATGAAGGGGAAAATCACTAAAACCTAGATACAAGGTGCTCCTAACCTTATCCTTAAGGGAATGCATGAACCTGCACCAGGACACATGAGATAGTTGTGATTGTACATATTGTTCCAACGTTGACACAAAATGATTAAGCTGGTGCCTGGAATAAAATTCAGAAACATGCAAGTAAAACAGCAGAAAGTAGCAAACTCTAATCACAAAAGAAATGACAAGACTCGGCACGTGTAGCATACATGATTAGAGCAGAAAATCATGGGATAAACATACATTGAGACATAAGAGTTCAGTGGCGGAGCCACCTTATCATTAGGGGGTTCATCCGAACCCCATTCAGTGGAAAATTATATTATTTTTACATGGTTAAAATAATTTTTTAGGTATATACAGTAGATGTCGAACCCCCTTAGGCTATTTCGTGTGTCTATTTCACCAGATTTTGAACCCCCTTTATTGAAAAATCTGGCTCCGCCACTGTAAGAGTTGAAGCATGCATGAGACAAGTGTCATAAGTCTAGGAGCTTTTATGCATGGTTTACACATGACATATTTACTTTCTAGTTTCTTCCAACGTCAAAACTATATTTTATATACAACTGTAACATTCTAACAGTCAATTGGGAGTTTCTCGATTTTATTATGCTAAAAATGGTTCTTGGTGCAAAGGGGAGGAAGTGGATCAGATTTTGCAGATTTTGCATCCCAGCAGTCAGGTACATAGTCCTCGTGATTGGTAAACCATGTGGTTTCTGTGGTAGTTCAAAAGGAGTGAGATAGGGAGACCCACTATCACTATGTTGTTCACTCTAGTAATGAAAGTGTTGATTAGGATGATGGATGTTGTGGTGGGAAGCTGCATGATGGGGTTTTCTGCCGCAGTAGGGGAGCAAGGTATTTTGAGGGTGTCACATATTTTATTCGTTGATGATACCTTAGTTTTTTTGTGATGCTTGAAAGGGCTTAGTTGGAGTACTTGAGACAAGTGTGAATGTGGTTTCTTTGGTAGTTCAAAAGGAGTGAGACAGGGAGACCCACTAACACCTATGTTGTTCACTCTAGTAATGAAAGCGTTGATTAGGATGATGGATGTTGTGGTGGGAAGCTACATGATGGGGTTTTCTGCCGCAGTAGGGGAGCAAGGTATTTTGAGGGTGTCACATCTTTTATTCGTTGATGATACCTTAGTTTTTTTTGTGATGCTGAAAGGGCTTAGTTGGAGTACTTGAGACAAGTGTGAATGTGGTTTATTTGGTAGTTCAAAAGGAGTGAGACAGGGAGACCCTCTATCACCTATGTTGTTCACTCTAGTAATGAAAGCGTTGATTAGGATGATGGATGTTGTGGTGGGAAGCTACATGATGGGGTTTTCTGCCACAGTAGTATTTTGAGGGTGTCACATCTTTTATTCGTTGATGATACCTTAGTTCTTTTTGTGATGCTGAAAGGGCTTAGTTGGAGTACTTGAGACAAGTGTGATGGTAAGACTAGACACTTCAATGGCATATTGGAGGAACAAAATGCTTCAATGGTATGTTGGAGGGACATGAATTCTTATTTCCTAATTTCCTTGTGGCTCAAAAATCTTTAATTTGCATTTAGCATGGAGTGTGATTGCGATCCAGCAAGTGATTAGGCACAAAGTACCTAGTTCTCAGTTGCGTTTCCAAACTAACCAAGAAATGAATGGTGTGCACTGACCATGCTTCTTAGGTTTCTATCAAAAGAAACTCTATAGTTACATCTAAAATATCTCAACTTGGAACAAGCTCAGGAAAAGCTAGCATCTTTCTACGTAAATAATAGTACACAACCTCTTAATAAATAAACATTTTCACACATCTGAGCACGTGCAAGAGAGAGAAACATCATGCAGAAAAACATGTCAGAAACAAAAGCATGAGCATAATGTCTTGTGGTTATTCCTCGAACAATGTCTTTTTCAAATACAGTTACCGGACATGCCTTGAGTCAGATGATATCGAGATAGCCAGATAGAAAGAAGATAACAATCATTAAAATGTGGAAGGACCTCATTTCAGTTAAGATGGACAATTGCTTTGGTTCTGCATTATCAAACACAGAATGTTGATTCTTCTTGTTCAATTGAGAAAGATCCTGTTCACAAGGACAACATATCAAAATTATTAGGTGACTTAAAGCATCATTTATGTACAATAATTTGGTTAAGACAACTTTTAAAATTGCATCTGTGATTTTTGTGTGCAGAGTAATCTCTTTTTTTTTTGGTTTTAGGAAGAAATGAATGTAAATATGCATCTTCAGTTTACTTGTTCACAAGGACAACATATCAAAATTATTAGGTGACTTAAAGCATCATTTATGTACAATAATTTGGTTAAGCCAACTTTTACAATTGCAGCTGTGATTTTTGTGTGCAGAGTAATCTCTTTTTTTGGTTTTGGGAAGAAATTAATGTAAATACGCATCTTCAGTTTACTTGTTACATAATATCAGCATGATAGAGAAGGGGTAAGATATAAGAGAAATACATTTCTTGAAATACATCTCCTCGGTTGAAAACCTTCATAATCAAATCCTTCAGAAACTAACTAAACTGAGATGGTGGCCACTAGAAGCAAACCGAACATGCAAAACGAAGGAAATAATTCCTGTTAAGTGGTATAACGAGACTGAACCACAATTTCCGACACTTAAAACTTACAAAGATAAATAAGCCCAGTTTCATTCCTTCATACAACATAGATTCAATCATTTATCTGTGGGCTCCATATATTAATGCCTTCACTAGGCATTTGACAAAAAAAAATGGGGATATCCCTGTCTCAACCTGTGTACGCTAATGACAAGAAACGAAATAGGAGTTTCCATGGTCACAAGTGATAATTTCAGCATTAGGGAACTGTTTCAGCCAGTCAAGCCCAAACAGGCCTGAACTTGTTTTAAGTTCAACAAACTAGGTATAGATAAGTTTCCAGATTATGTTAAATCATAAATATGTAGGGATAGGAATCCGTAAAGAAAAGAAAAAAAGAAGGATTAAGCAAAGACAATAGAAAGATACAATCTACGCATAACACATATATGCATGATGCAATACAAAAATATGGGACCAATATCAAATCAGTACCTTCAATGAACGCCATACATCACTTAAAGAGAAAACAGCAAGCTTGACTTGCATCAGAAAACTAAAGATATCCGAGTATATTCTCAATGCTCCAGGAGACAATATGATGTTGAGTGGCCAATCTACTCGGTAACCCAAACCCAAAAAATCAAAGGAGTAGATTCCTGCCAAGAGTAGTATAGTTCTAAAAACTGAACCAAAATGCTTATAGAGGACAATGCACCATGTATACAGATATTAAGAGAAACAGTGATGGAGAGAAAATAGAACGTGGCATGCAGATCATACCATAAAATGTTCCTGTAGCCGAAACTGAGATGTTTGTCATACTACTCCCTTTCACATAGACATACAAACGGTCCTTATAAGGGTCTCCTTCACAAGAAGATCTCTGAACTGACAACTCAAGAATGCCCTGAATTTCTGATATTCTCTTTTCAGCCTCTAAGGTGTACCATTTCTGGTTTGAAGATATACCACAAATCAAGAAAAAGAAGGAAACAATAACAAACTATGAAGTGGTCGAAGAACATACATGATGCTGGAGAGAGCTGACAAACAGATGTGCCCAATCTGCTAATTCCATAAAATGGTACCTCCTTAGTGCTAGCAAATGTTCTTGCAAACTAAAACCTTCTTCAAGTAATTTTATAGTCAATTTGCTCAAATATTTGTATCTAGAAATGTCAAGGAAAAATGAGAGGCCACCATGAATGCCTTTGTCTGTATACTCCCCAACAGGTAAAGGTTACTTAAAGAACATTGTGAGGATGGTGGTTATTAACAAATAAAATCTTGAGCAAAACAATCGTTTCTTTTCTAAAAATACTCTTCACAAAATTAGAGAAAGAGATGAAAATACAACTTTCACAGGTATAAACCAGCTGAAAACAATATCAAAGTTGAGGAGTCGAAGGAGAAAACTAAGAGAACTAAACAGATGACAGATGTCAAAGCGAGAAGACAATGATCACTATTACAAACTTGGAGAAGGAAATTGGTTCTATAGAACTACATCCTGCTATGGAACATTAGCCCTGCAACTCAAATACTTCACTGACCTGGAACTAACTGATTATTCATGAAAACCCATCATCTGAGAGTGCGTAAATCAAAAAGGTCTAAAAACGTTTCCAACTTCAAAATTCTAGATACTCAGGCTTTATCAAGTATATGTCAACTATATAGATGAACGTTGCTCATTGAATAAAATTTTAGCACTACAGGTCACAGGAATATGAATTTGTACCTATTTCATTAATTGGTCACTTCTTAATGTAACCTAGGTTGATTTTAATATAATATGCTAAGTAGTCAGAAAAACGTAAATGGAATTCTTTTCTCATCAGGAATGAGAGTAACATTGGAAGCCCACATTACTAGAGCATAAACAAATAAGGAATATAAAGGACAGTTAATTTCAAGTGTTGATAAGCTCTATTTCATGCATCTAGAGTACATAAGGATACTGAAGCAAAATCTCTTCCAACAGGCACTTTTTGATAATATGATCCAGTGGCATCTCAAGAACTGTCACCAAACTAGTCTTTGGATATCTGGCAGTTGTACTGGAAATCTTGCTAGAATTAGCAAGCAGTCTCTCCCAACCACTCCCACCAGCAGCATTTTCCAATGATGAGACTTTGTCATAGTGGACCTTTGAACTTACAGGGGAACAAGTATGAGACGGCTCTGCCTTGTTCTCCAAGTTCTCATCGGAGTAATCTTTTAAGTTATGTTGACGACTAGTAAGAATGGCAGAAGTAGCTGCTGTACTAGTCAAAACAGAATCCCCAGCTCCTAACTGATCTCTAGAACTGGCAGAAAACTTTTCTATATACACCTGGCAAGGATCCTTTATAGATGTGAAATCAAAAAAAGGATAAGGTTCTCTAGAATCTCTTGAGCACATTTGTTCAGACTCCCTCTTTAGGTTAAGAGAATTTTTAGTCAAAATTGGGTTCATGCTGAAAAAGTTGGAGTGATGCTTCAGCTGCCATGATGGCAAACTTGTTGAACTTAAAAAGTTACAAGCTCTATTTGGATGCTGATCCTTTTCATAAGCATCAGGCAGTGAAGGATCTTGAGGTAGAAATGAAACACCAGAGTCTAAATTCAACTGGACACCAATGCTACAACTACTTATTTCCGGCTCAATCTCAACTGCACGCAACCATGTAGTCTTAGAGCTCCTCCCATCATTATTCAGAAGATTTCCTGGAAAGCAATCAGGCAGCCAGGATGTACTTTGGCAACTGTTAGTAATCTGGTTATCAAGTGTCTGCAACATACTTTTTTCCTCACTTCTATAGGGCAGAGAGCTATCACATGCAGCTCTTTCACTGTTACTAACATCCATGGAAAAACATGATATTTCCATTCTTTTCCATGTTTCATATGAAACATATTCTGCAGGGCATGAAGTCTCACCTTGTGGAAACTTCTGCTTCTGTAGAAGACCATCATCAGTAAAACTTAAAGCAGATAAATAATCTGGTTCCAACTCCACATCATTGCCCGGGGCGTTTCTCGACAGATCAAAATCGCTTTGCTCCTCTATATTATCTTCCCATGAACATTCAGATGATTCCAGGAGATCTTCAGTAAAAGAAAAATCATTGTCTGTGCTAACTTCAGCTTCCATGGTGTTGTGAGGCCTAAAAATTCAGATAGGATACTTTTTAGAAACAGGAAAGGACTTGTACAAAAAAACAGAAATGTTCAGATGAGCTTCAACAATGAGTGGAAAGAAAAGACTCAGGTATGCAGCTCTAGGAACTAAACAAAAGAGTTCAATGAAATCACTTAATGTAAAAAGGATCCACTCAAAATACTAAGGCAATTTATAAACCCCTAACAGATGCCCCTAATAAACCTGATGTAGACTTACGTGACTCAACACCCTCCTGCACGTGCAACCTGATTTTAGGATTAACACTTGGACTTTGATGCGGACTTATGAGTCTTAGAATGAGCTTTCTAAATGTTGTCTCAATACCATGTGAAACAATCTGAACATACAACGGAATGGAGTGGCCCAAATCTTTACAGACCTCTTTGGACCAATATGGGACTGAATATAACTCAACACCTTGTTGGACTGGGTAAACCTTTTCATCTAAGAGTTCAAACCGTCAAAAAGGGATATTTATACTTTTTATCTTGGTCCTTCAACACATACCCTCGGGTGCAGTGGAGATTCTTTTTCATTGACCGAGCAAGTGGAAGCTTATTTTATGAAGAGTGTGGTGAGACTCAGCTTACTTGAATACCATATTGAATTGGTAAACAGACTCACCTAAAAGTTTAAATTGTTGAAGAGTAGATACTTTATTTATTTACTTATTCTTTTCAAAATTTCATACTTCAGATCATGCAATTTTTCCTCTATATTCAAAGCACAGGAGCTATAGAGAAAGAACTTTATCATCTAAAAAAAAGAGCTATAGAGAAAGAATGGTAGGATATATAGTAGATAAGCAACTATCAGAAAATTAGATTGTAGACAGTCTTGGATGGAGGCACAAATGAGAAAGCACATGAGGACATGCAATGAAGAATGTAAACTGGCACACTTACAAAGTTTTCTCTCCAGTATCAGTTGAACATGTTTCCAAGTTGTCACTAGTTGAAAACTCTACAGGAGAGTTCAAATTCCTGGCATGGTTTGCATATCTAGGTTGCATGCCTTGCCGAGATATCTGGGAAATAGAAAACTTATGTAACACATGAAAAGGTAAAAGGGGGAATTAAAGATTAACCTTGTTTTAACTCTAAGGGGTTGTTTGGTGTGAGGGATAAGAATAAATAGTCTTGGAATAAAAAAATAATCCTGGGATAAAATTTTATTGTCTTGTTTGGTTGCCATGTTTGGGATAACTTATCCCACCATTTATACCATAGTGATGGGATAAGTTATCCCACATACATGGTGGGATATGTTATCCTAGGATAACTAATCCTTATCCTAGGATAATTAATTCTGGGATAACTTGTTCCCAACCAAACGACCCCTAAATGCAATAGACGGTGAGAAACTAGCATTACTGTGAATAAAGTTGTTCTAATTGTCCAGATTGCTTGATGCTTCATAAAAATATCAAAGGATTTTGTCAACAAGGGATATGTATCAAACTCATAGGTACTCCACAAATGCAGAAATGGCACCTCTAACAGTTAACTTCAGGAATGTGTAAACAAAAACTAATACATTTGGTGGTAAGAAACCATGTCTTATATGTAGTACTGTCCATTATCTAGCGTATTCTTTGTTTTAAATATCTCATTTCTTCTCCTGTCTTTGTATTTTAATATCATCTAAATTCATTTCTCACCTATTAGTGCATTAGAAATACATGAGGGAGAAGGAGATGTAACACTTCTGCTAAGGGTTTGTCAAAGACCTTTTTACTGGATCTCTGGTGTTCACTTCTTTCCATCCATCGAAGCAGGACTTTGAAATCATCTACAGCGAAAATAAATGATATAGAACAATGGATGGTCTAAATCAAAAGCAAAAAAGGTAGAGAGGAAAAGAAACCATGCAGAAAAGGGGGGATAAAAAAGGAGACAAGAAAAAGGGATCAAAATTTGTTTGGGGTTTGATCTAAAGAAAAAAGGAAACATATGGTAGTCGACCATTGACTGTAATGTACATATATGTGCAATTCTTTTAAGTTTAGAATGTCAAGGTCTGTTTTTGGCCTCACAGATTTCGCCAACGAAGGCTTTTCCCCTCTATTTCTGCCCAATAAGAACTCGAGTTTTTGTCCATTTTCTTACTTTCCCTTGCTCTCCCCAAAAACTTTCCTCCAAACACACTTTTAAGAAAAAAAAATGCATCCACTCCTAATCCTAGAATAAACATATCATTTTAGAGAAGGGTTTACAAAAAAAGGCAGAATTTTGTTTTAACTTCAATCATATTTTGTTGTTGGGAGATCATACAATAATTTTTTTTTATAACCATGGTATCCGGGCCAGCTTGAACACTCCTCGACTAATTCCACGAGATACTTGTCACCTCCCACTAGCAACAAATATTATGTAACTCAGTCCACCAAGGCTAGCACAGATGGGAAGAAATCACCTGGTGTTCTTGTCTCTACTAGGATTTGAACCAGAGACTTTATGGTTTTCAACCCACTTCATTGACCACTAGGTCACACCCTTGGGTGCATACAATACAATGATGCGAAATCAAGAAGTCAAGAGCTTAGTAACATCAAAAAGAGTGCTGCTTGACATGAAGTGAAAATTCTGTACATAAACTGCAGATGACGTTGAGTCCAATATCTCATTTTTATCCTGACCTATCTCTTTCTTATCTTCAACCAAGTCGAATGAATCTAGACTTGGAACTCATGAAGCTATGAACAAACAAAATCTGGCAAATTAATACCAAGCTATCACTGGGCATTCTGCTTCATTAATAAAAGATCACAATCTGAACTTTTGAAACAAAATACTCCACATCCTGTCAGGCCTCCATGTCCACATTTTCCAAGGCAGCAGACAGATTTAGAAAGAACCAAATAAGTTGAACCATGCTAGAGTATCAAACAAGTGTTTCAAAACCATCACCATTTGGGGTGGAGAAGAGAAAAACTTGATATATCTTAGAAGAGATTTATCACTTTTCATCGGTAATTTTACAACAATTATGTCCAAGTCCCAAACAAGTTGAGATTGGTTGCCTATATGACTCCTCACTGACCAAGTTTCTCCATTTAAACTCACCTCAAATCATCATCATACAAAACAACAACAACAACAACAACAACAACAACAATAACAATAATAATAAATAATAATAAACTTTAAAGTACTCTTAGAAAAAGTAATAGGTCCAAAATCAATGTCCTAACAAGATAAAACCTATTCCCAACTACTAGATATCACATATATGGATCTTGTTTTCCAATGTGTCTAGTGCAGTTGTTGTGAGTCAAAAGAACTCTTCCTTGAAACTATACTAGTGCAGTATTTTCAGGAGGCAAAAGAACTCTTCCTTGAAACTTTTCCCCGATAGTTGGGTATTACTAAAAGTAAAGAAGCTATGCAGACTATGCTTGACGACCCCACAACAAATTAAGTACTAGATTATTTAATCTTAATGGCCAAAAGAAGTAAAAGTCTGCGTTCCCACACTGGATACTTTTCATTAGAAAATCTTAAATAGGATAAACAATCACAGAAAGATCAGACTTTCTTAAAAGACAAACAGCACAAGCAATTAGCATTTATATAACATAGCTTAGTTATCCTGGAAAATTATTTCATGGAACCGACAGCTGAAAAACAGGAACACAAGAAACTTATTTCATGGTTCTACAGCTGTAGCTACAGGATGACTGCAAGAAATTTATAAGCAAGAAGAATTTGTAACTGTGGCCTCTGAAATGAAATTACCTCCCGAAATCTGAATTCTGACTTGGTGAAAACGTTGTCAATTTTCTCCAGCATCCTTTGGTAATAACTGTTTCTTGAATCTACCATCGTCTCAATAGCTCCTTTCTCAAATAACAAGGAAGATCTGAAGCTTGGGAATTCACTTGAAAATCCATGGATTCCAGGAAGGAATTCTTCGTGAATACCATTAAATGGTCCAAAAGTATTACAGAACTCAAGTAACTTCATTATTATTTGAAGCTGTTGACCTGCTCGGAAAAGGGGAAGCAAACAATCCTCCAGAAACGAAGGCAAAACTCCCTCTCGCACCTGAGATATTGAGTAGCAGATGATAAAAACAGACTCCCAAGTAGTCACAATAAGCGTATCATCATTAGAAAGAAATTGTAACTCTAAATGACAGATGGCATTACCCTAACACTTGATAATGGGAAGTCATTAGAGATTCCAATGTTACCCGGCTCATGATCAGGTTGCTCTTTCACATTTTCCACGATGAACTCGTTAAAAGAATCAGTAATGCTACCTTCAAAAATCCATGATCTAATAAATCCACAGTAGGGTTCCCATGAACGTAGAAACAAGAACTTCAGGAGAGCGCAATGGGCCGGATTAGCCACCTAGCAACAAAAAGTCAAGAAGCACTACCAATAATAAGCAAAAGAGACACCTTATTAATCTCTTACACCAAAAATCTAACATCCATAAAATCCAACACCTTGTTGCACCAAAAATGGAACTCTTTTTCCACAATGGTGAACGAAGTAACACTTAGGATTATATATATTATTGTAATAACAAAAATCAGTGACTATATCATTCAGACTAAATCAAAAGTTGCAGTATAATACCTAAAGTTACATAAGTTCCATTCAGAGTGCCAAAATTTTCTTTCCTACTTACAAACATCTCTTAGCAGAATCAAATTATCAATTTTGGATATTTCGGTAGCATTTCCAGGTGGCAACATGAATGTGAAAACAGGTTCACTTTCACTCTAGCATCAGTTAAGTGTATGGGCATGTCTCCTTCCCCAAGTATTACTTCATTGCTTTTTGGTACATGCTTACTCATAACTAGCTGCCTTCCTCCTCACATATAGAAAGAAAAGAAATATGCATCATGTAATCTATGAAGCATTTACATCAAGGTGATAATCAAATACCTCGCGTGACTCGCTACCGTGCACAATCTAAATCTTCATAGAACAGCAAAGAACCAGATCAAAAACATACAGTTGATGAATGCTAACCTTTAGTTGTGTGTACAAGAAAGTGAGCAGAGCACCACTTCTGGGGAATTTATTAAACTCTAAGAATGCTTTGGCACTTATTTCTTCAAGAGATAATTCAGAGTATCTAAGAGCTAGATCACTCATATTGCAGATATTACCAAGCACATCCATCTGAGTTCTTAGTCCTGCAGAGTGCAGATAAGCCTCTAGCAATGTGATTTCACCATGCCCAACACTAGTAAAACAGCCTCCACCCTTAGCCTTCACGCGACGCCTCAAGTTGACAGAAGCATATAGTGTATTGAGGGAGGAGGTATACCCATCTAAAATTTTTGCCACAGAAACTGCAAAGGCCTGATTAACAAGTGTATGATTGCTCATTCGGCATCCCACACCATCACCGTCATCATACTTTTGAGCTTCATCCTCATTTCTAGCTAGACTTAAACATGTAAAATGATTGACAAATTTGTGAAGAAGGAAAATGAGGCAACCAAAATGCCCAATGGATTTAAGTAAATTTCCCAAAGCAAGGGTGCTTGAAGTCCGTGTCCACAAATTTGGGATATGATGGAAGGATCTATCAGCTGAGTCAAAACAAAACAATGCAGAGAGCTTTTGAATAGATATCAGAGCTGATTCTACACCTTGCAGAGCATCCAATGCCAGCCTCACCAAGCTAGACTCCTAAAAGGGTGAATGAAAAATAATAGGTAAAGGGTCTTTTCGTTTTCTGGAGTTACGAAGTAGCAAAATAGCATTTAGTTCATTCATTATAAAATGGTAACATCACAAGAGATAAAGATAATGCAACTCTCTTTCTTGTCCCAAAAAAAAGAAGTTCAAAGAAAACAATAAAAAGGTCAAAAGAACATGACCAAACAAAACCTGTCCCAGCAACACACAGGTACAAAGCAGTTTCATAGGTTGTACATTATGCACTCAAACTGGTAAATTGGCACTCCCATTTTCTTGTTTCATTAACAACATAAAAGGTGAATTACAGTAGAACCAGCAAAATATTTGAAAGTCACACTTAACCATTTAACTTTAAACTGTTGCAATTAAAACATCTATCAATTACAGCCATTGCAGCTTCAGAACTTCGGAAAATCCAAACTATAAGAGGAAACAAAATTCACCTTTCCGTTAAGTGCCATACTGCACCAGATTTCCCAACCTCCCCTTAATTTTAGCCTTCAAATTAATTGATATAACAATAAACATTGCAAATTATAATCTTGCAACTGGATGTGAATCCTCATTTCTCAATTAACCTTGCAAATTAAGTCCGTGCAATTTGAAACAAGTGTTTTTAATAGGTAAAAAATGTTCAGCAAACAAGTAACTAAAGCCGCAAAAAGGTGTGTACATATGCCACAGACCTAGGACATATAAGGAAAGCGAGCACCCTAAACAGAAAAAGTAGCACAAAACTAGGCTGTAAAAGTATTCTTTTAAGGAACTCTTATTGAATCAAATTTCACATTTTTGAATTGCTTGATTTTTTTAAAATTTGGAACAGTCAATGGTACTGAGAAATATAGAGCGCGCGCGGGGGGGGGGGAGTCACCTCACCCACCCTTATTAGTAGTATGCAACCTTTCTTGAATTCCTTCCATTTGACACATACATATACTTAAATTTTATCACAATGTTTTGAATTTTCTTTTAAATGTATGCAGTTCTTCCTCTTCAATATATCATGATCTATTCGAAGAGGTCTACCAAAATCTAGTCTATATATTAAAAGGCAAAAGAGAAGTATAGACAACGCTCCTCTTAACATGGAGCAGCAATTTGGTACTAAATGACAGCCAAGCTTTTTCTAAAATTTCAATTTGGCACCACAAGATGCAATCATATCAGCATTAATGCACCACATCCCACCATAACTACAAAGTTAAACGTGATTGAGTGAGGTAGTATTAGGACAGGCAATCCTTAAGAAGTACTCATGTTACATTCCTCTTATGTTCCAGAAGAATGGTATAAAACATGAAGATGCAAGACATAGAATTAAAATAAGATGGTTAAAATGGTGGAGTGCTATGGCAGTGTTAAATACTAAGAGGATACCTACCAAAGTGAAAAACATGCTTTATAGGATTAATGTTGTACATTGATGCTTGAATTTCTCATTGGAATTGACAGAAAAAGACACAAACTTTTAGGACAAAAAATCAAAATAGTCCATACAGAAACAGCAAGAAGCACAGAATTCAATTGAAAATTGAGCAAATTGAGCAAAAAAGGAAAATCTAAAATAAGATTGCCCAAAAAGAAGCTATAGCAATACATAAGTATAAAACAACACCCCACCAGCTGTACAAGACTAAATTAATTATGTACATTGCATTGATGGAAAAAGAATAATTTTTTTGGATGAAAAATCAAAAGGGTCCTCACAGAAACAGCAAAGAAGCACACAATTCAATTGTAAATCAAGTAAAAATAGAAAATCTCAATGAACATTGTCCAAAAAATGCTATATCAATACACAAGTATAATAAAACTCGCATTTAACCTAGTACATTGCCGATATGCAAATATCATGAATACAACAAAAGGAAAGAGTCGAAAGCTGAAAAGGGTCCTTATAGAAACAGCAAAGAAGCACTTAATTCAACCGAAACTCAAGGACAAATGGAAATTTTCAAAGCACACTTGCCAAAAAAAAAAAAACTAAAGCAATACATAAGTATAAAACAACCCACCAGCTATACAATTCGCAATTAATCTACTACATTTCCAATATGGCAAAATCATCGGAAACAAAGAAACGAAAACTAAAAAGGGTCCTCACAGAAACAGCCGAAGTTGAATATTGAACATGGGAAAACCGATTAGTATCCAAAGAAGAAGAAAAGCCACTTTCTGAAGGAATTGATTCCCATTGTGTAGGTTGCACATACGGATCTTCCAACTTCAACTTCTCAAACAATGAAACCAAATTGGTATCCACTGCCATTGAAATTAAAAACTAAAATTCAAATCAATTTTGCGTCAGATTTCACTAGGGTTTTGTGGATAATGGGGTTTGGGGATTTTTGAACAATTTGAACTTTGTGGGTGTTTGATTCTTGATTTTACTACTACGCATTTTGTGATGAACAAAATCAAGAAAATATGAAGGGCAAAGAGAAAAGGAATGGAAAAAAGAGGGGTAGAAAGAAACAAACAAACAAAAGAAAAATTGGTATTTTTGTATATTTTCCCTCCAATTTTGAATAGTCGGGTGCACGATGCATCTCGTGTTTATGAATTTTTAGTAATAAACACACTATGTAGATTGTAGTGTAGCTATATCCTAACATAATAATTAGTGATTGATTTCACGACTTATACTTGTGGGTTTATAAATTAGATAGAGATAACTTTGTTATTTCTCCAATCATATATAAAAGAGAACACTAGGATCGCCTACGTGGCGCCACCACAAACCAGGATTCCCTTTTAATTTATTTATTTTCAAAACTAGTCTTCCCCTTTCATGAAAAATTGTGACTTTTATGAAATATTGCGACTTTAATGAAGAGTTATGACTTTAATGAAGAGTTGCGACTTTTATGAAAAGTTGTCACTTTTATGAAAAATTGTAACTTTAATGAAGAATTGTGATTTTTATGAAAAATCGTGACTTTTATGAAATGTTGTGACCTTTCTAAAGGATTGCAACTTTTTCAAATAGTTTTCGATAAGACAAAATAAACATTTGTTCACACAACCTTTTGTTGTCTATAAATAGAGGAATTTCCACTCATTTTAAAACAACAAAAATTCTGAACATTTTCTTCTTCTTCTTCTTCTGCACAATTAAATATTCGTGTACTTTACTCATGTTGAGTGACTCATTGACACCATTGCTTATTGTTACAAATCCTGATATATATTTTTATAGTCATTAATTTATGATTATGTTATTAAGAATAAATGATAAGTCATTAATTTATGCTTATGAGTTCTGTTATTAAGGATAAATGATAAGTTGTTATAATTTTCATTTTATTTTACATTATTAATGTGTGTTACTACGTAATCTTGTATGTAAGATAATATAGTATTTTAGTTTTAATGATTGATAGATTTTAAGTATTATTTTATAAATTCTTGCGTGGAGCGTGGGTAAATTTACTAGTCATATATATATAAGGATCGAAATAGTCGATTTTTAAATAAGTAAATGAGATCATTCAGTGTTTATAAAGAGGTCGACATCAAATATTATTATTTTCTTTTGTGTGAATAATGTCATTTTTTCTTATAATAGTATATCTTCGATAAAAAAAGTTTAAGAGAATATTAAGAATCTAGTTTGAATGAAAAATTAAAATGTCACTTCATATTATTTTCTTGAATGTCACTAACGATATAAATATCACCAATGAATATAATGTGATGGGTGAATTTACACACTTACTCGAATTTTTCATTCGAATTTAAAAATGTAGAAACTGTTGAATTCTTTATTCCTTGCGTAAGGGGAAGATGAATTAATTAGATCAACATATTTTCTTAGAACTCCAGTAAGTATTGATAATTAACTTGAAAATCTATGTAATATTCGAAATTTATTCTATGTTTCAGTAAAATAAATTTTATCATAATGATATTCTTTTAAGATTACGATCTATTGTTTGTCATAAATACAATTAATTTATAACAAGTGTTATGATTTATCTTATTTTTGGGAGATGCATGATTTTAATAATAAAATATTATTGTATCGATTATCTAAGTGATATAAACTATCATATGAGTGTAGTGAGTGATTTTATATGTAAATGATATAAATAAAATGACTTTAATATTACAAAATTAAAAAATAATAGTGTGTGAAATAACAAAAATATAATTATTTTTTCGGTTATAAAACAAAGAAAGTATTTTTCTTTCGTAATTTTATTAATATAAATAACCTCCTGAATGATCCAACTCTGATAATAAGGTGTTAATTGAGTCATTATTTGAGAAAACAACACATTTTATTAGAGTATATTTTTCGAATTAATGGTAAATAATTTGATATAACACGTAAATTTACAACAATAATATAAATATTTATTACATTATTATTAATGAATATAACTTCATTTCATACGAAAATAAAGAAAGCATTTTTTATTATAGCCAAAGGGAAATAGGTTTAGGAAAATAAATAATAATTCCCATTTCTAGGTGAATTCAAATTAATCGGATTTTCAAATTGAATATTACGCGTCGGATATGAAATCGAATAAGAAGTTACAATTATCACTAAAAAGTAAATACTTCAAATAGGACTTCTCGATGCAAATTAAAATTAATCAAGACAAAAATAAATATGAACTTCTCAAAGCGAATCCACATTAATCAAACATCAGAACAAATATCTGACACCAAATACATAATATAAGAAAAAGTCCAAACTACAACTAAAAAGTAAAAATATTAAGTCATACTTCTCGATATTAGTCAAAATTAATCAATCTTAAAGTAACTACAATTTCTTTATGTAATTTTAAATTGATCAAATTTAATATAGATGTCAAATATGAAAAATAAAATACATAAGTCTAAATTATCATTAAAAAGTAAATCACCGACTCGATCTAATTATATGCCAAAGTGGGAAATCATTAAGCAACTGTTCTTTTTCATTACTTTAATTATTTAAACCTCATTAGCTGGCTAATTTAGAATCAAGGGGATCAACTTTACAACATTTTATATAATTTTATGAAAAAAGAAAACGAATAAATATAATTATGTATATTTTTTCTTAAAAGAATTAGAAAAATAATGAAAGTTCACATTGAAAATTATTCTAAAATTTTCACATATCAAAGAATATATTCCTGCAATTTCTTGATGAAAGAAATACTAACTTCCTATACGTAGACAAAGGTTGTCCCTAACTAAAGCTTTCCCAAAAATAAATAATAAATAAATAGGAAATTAAAATGTTTCAAAATTAAATTTAAGGAATAATAGCACTTTCGATTTCAAGTTATTGTAATACATGACTAAACACATTTACTTATACTATATGACTTTCAGCACATAATATATTTCGTGTATTTGACTATCCTCAATGAGGAATGAAGGGGGAAAACATCATTGAAAAAAATTGATAATCAATAGCTCTCGTTTTTGGTTAAATACATTTTAATATTTAATTAATTGATACGAACACTTATTGTCTAAAAGACTATAAGTAAACTTGACAAATTTAATGGTTTATTAAGTGTTAAAAACACACGTCTATTTAAAATATGTTTATCTAAATACTACAAGGACCAAACAAGAATTTAGTAGTATTTAAGGGACCAAAAGTGCAATTATTATTAAAAAAATAACAAATAATTATGACATGTGGTTAATTTCAAGTCTCTTTTTAAATTAATTTCTCAAATATTTGGTTACCTATTCAAGAAGAAAACTCTAAGCTAACCAAAAGCAAGAAATCTATAGACAAAAGAAAGGCATGAAAATAAGTTAAGAAATATCTAAATTGAAAGAAAACAGCTTTAAGCATCTCAAAAAAAGTTTCTTAACAAAATTCTTATATATATAATAACACAATTGGTTCAATCTTTTATGTACTAACAACTCATAAAAAGAAAAAAAAAAAAAAAAAAAGAGCAAAGTTTATAACAAGAAATTACAAATTTCATATATTAGCCAAAAAAAAAAATGGATTCAAAGGGAGCTGCACCAAATCAAACTTATGAAGACTTTGTGCCAACTACAGAGTTGGTGCAAGAACAAGACTCTGATACTCTTCTCATTGATCTCACAGGTGATCTTCTTTTTACTGTTTTTTTCGATCGAGGGAATGAGTTGTCGTCTCCTTATATGTTTCGAGTGATTTTTGTTAGCTTTTGAGGTTGAGTCAGTCTCGAAGTTTATTTCCTTATGTTGTCATAAGCTATGTTGCTTGGACTCTCCAAAATTATTGTTGCATGTGGTACTTTTGGAGGATTAGACACACAACTAACGGACTTTATGTCCTTAGCACAATTATATCAGATGACATAATAGGATGTAAATGTCACATTTGTTGCTTGGACCATCCAAAAATTTTGCTGCATCTGTGTTGGATTCTCTAAAAATGGACAGATTTTTGAAGAGTCCGAACAACATAACATTTCAATGTATCTTATATTATGGTTTTTTTTCACATTTATTGTCATGTTGAAATTCTGCAGGTTTCAAAAAGGAACAAGTGCGGATTCAACTGACCAGAACAGGAGTTCTGAAGATCAGTGGACAAAGGCCAGTTGCTGAGAGCAAATGGCTTAGATTCCAAAAGGATTTCCCTGTTTCACAAAATTGTGACAAGACGAAAATCAGTGCAAAGTTTGAAAATGGCATTCTTCATGTCAAACAACCAAATCTGATAAGTTCATCAGAGAACAAAGGTCAAGAACTGCCAACATCTGATGCTCAACGGCAACAAAAACCAGCAGACGAGCCACAACCAACGCCTCAGAAGAAAAACGAAGAACAAACAAAAGACGAAAAAACACCATCACCAACAGAAGAATTGCCTAAACATCAGGCTACTAATGCTGACAAGCCTGAAATGGAAGAACCAAACACAAAAGAAGCTAAAGATCTCGCGGAAAAAACACCTGCTGAGAATACTGGTGCAAGTAGCACTGTGGAAGATGAAATTAGACCGAGTTATGCGTGTAGACTTGATAAAGATGCATTTATTGGAACTGCAGCTGTTCTAGCTGAGAAGCTGAAGATGCCAAGGAAATTGATGAACATGACTCTGATTGCTCTTTTAGTTCTTGGAATTGGCCTATTTATCAGCAATAAGATGAAATCAAACAATTAAATAGCTGAAGAATGATGTTTTTCGTCTAATAAACAAAACTAAGTTGGGATATTTGCATTTCTCCCAGCTCATGTGAGTGTGAATGAAGAAAACTCACTGACTACTACTCTCCTTTTTCTCATTGCATTGCTGAATTGTATACATGAAACATTCGTTTCAAAAATTTGTATCGAATAAAAATATGACATGACTTATACTAAGGTTTTCTGATATATGTCTGATGTGTGTTTATTATTAATATAAGAAGAGTAAATAGTCAAAAAGACACCTGAACTATCGATTTTCACACCCCCAACTATCAGTTGTTCCCTTTTCCTATCTGAACTATCACCATCGTTCAGGTAAGAAAAGGACCAACATATAGTTGGGTGTGAAACTCGCGAAGAAATGATAGATCAGCTGTGTTTTTTACCATTATCTCTTGCAAGAAAGCAAAAAAACTGAATTCATGTCCTAGGAATAGAGTCAACCCAAGATCAAGCACTAAGACTATATTAAAGGGAAAATAAGATAAATAAGGAGAAATACATCTGTAATTGACGACTAACCATCACGCCAAGATAGAGGCTAAACAGGAAATTCCTCAGGCATAACATTCCATAAAATATGAAATTGTGAGAAGTTACTAACGAATCACATTTCAATCGAACTACTATGGTTTTCGATGGATTAAGAGAAAGATAGATAACATAATAATTTCAAAGGTATGAATCTTGCTAGATATTAACTTGAGAGGCTAGAAGATATAAAAGCTCATTGACATTATTATATGACTATAATAACACATCATTTTGGATGTTGGACATTCTAGATTGAATCAAATGTGTAATACCTATTGAGGATGTGAAGGAGGGGGCTTCCTGATATGTGTTGCTTGTTCAAAACCATATGCAATTTCAATGAGTGTTGGCTCAGAACCCTTTAGTCCTCCAAATGAAATTCCGAACGGAGTTCCAGTTTTATCATAACCAGCTGGTACATTGATCCCTGGATAACCTCCTATCGCAAGATGGCCAGCAATGTCAGCACCAGGTGACATCAACGCGTCTATCTTATTTTCTTTCATCATCTTCTCGAACCCGTATTTGCATGCTTTTGTTATGTTCCTCAATGCCTCCCTTTCCAATTTCCCTATTCCATTTGTCTTCTCAGCTTCCAACATTATATCTTGACCATATTCTTTGAGTTTTTCCTACAATGATACACAAAAAGAACGAAACGCTTAAACCAAAAATAGTCGGCAGATGTATAGTATATAGTATAATATGTTAATAACAGTGTATAATCTATGTATAACGGAAAAGAACAGTCTAACTATTTTTGTAAAGATCCCTAATATGATCAAATGGTTACAGTGATTCGTATAACTGATCTCAACTTTGTCTAGTATCAAGGTGCAGTGAATTGATCGGCTAATACTAACCGGAGGTGAAATCTTGTTGAAGGCTATAACATCTGCCAAGGATCGAACTTGAGTGTGGACTAAATGTTTAAGATATGCATTTAGGTCCATCTTGAATTCAGCAGAAAGTGCTATGTTCTGAGCAACATCAATAGCATTGTTGACCAAGTCGGTGTAAGGTATTACCAGGTTGTCAACTAAGACTGCTCCTTTTTGCCTTCAAATTGTTTTATCCCAGAACAGAAGTTTGTATCTATTAGGAAATCAAGTAAAACTAAACTATAGAAAGGCATAATACATCAGTAGACACGTTAACTTGGCCTCAACTGGTAACTAGATACTTCTAACTTAGAGGATGCACATCTAGACACATCAACTCGTTGATCCATTGTGTCAGTTGACCACTCCAAACTTACAAAGTGATCATCTAGACACCTCAAATATTTATGTGCCATGTCAGCACCGGGTGTCCACGAGACACACTGGGGACGAATTGAGGTGTCTAGATGTGCACTCCCAAAATTTGAGTGTTTACTTGTCAGTTGAGACCAATTTTGAGTGACTATCTGTGTATTATGACATACAGAAATGCAGGTTAAAAACCGAAAAGGTTACCTTAAGGTGTTAAAATGCTGTTGGTAAGTTTTTATATCATTGGAACCAAAAAAGTCCTTTGAAATTCCTAGTCTTTTATCTCTGAGCCCATCAGCCTTAAGAAATTGCCGGTATCCACCATGTGGAATATAAGTGGAAGCCTTCTTAGTTGCTGGGAAATCATCTCGATCAAAGCCAACGATGACATCAAGAACCTCAACAGCATCAGTTACTGTCCTGCAGATTGGCCTGTTCTATGCCAAATAAATTTTAAAAAAATTGTGTGAACATTTTCTATGTTCATGTTTGTTACCATGTTCTTTGCATATTTGCATCTCTAATGTACTCCCTCCGTTCTAGTTCATGAGACCTATGTTCTATTAGTCCGTTCCAAGAAGAATGACACAATTCTTTATTCGGAATTTTACTTTAAATTTCTCGTTTTACCCTTAATAAGAAGTTTCTATAGCCACAAAAATGCTATAACGTGTTTAAAACTACAAGCAGTGGCGGATCCAGGATTTAGACTCCGTGGGTGCCAAATAGACTTATCGATTAAATGAATTTTATATTTGATTAAATTATTCGTCTTTTCGATATAAATTAATTTTAGTTCTCTAATTTTACTTAAAAGAACGTGTGCAGCAATTTCCTTTTTCTTAAAAAAACGTCTTTCTCAAAAAGATAGTTACAAATGAGATTCGAACCCGCAACATCAGCCTTCTAAAGTTGCCCTCCTACCGTGGCATCACAAGCCAATTTTGTTCTGTGGGTGGCACGCTTTATATAAATATAAATATTATATATATATACCTATGTATATATAGAGTTTCCGTCAAAGTTCGGGGGTGGCGTGGCACCCCCACATCCCTTAATAGATCCGCCTCTGAGTCTACAAGTTTCAAAAGCCAACAGAAAAGACGAATCTTCGAATGAATGTTACATATTCTGTCAAGAGGAAAAAACTTATAATATTGTTGCCGTTGGTTATTTTGGCCGATTGATCTACCAATATGTTAGTTTCAATGACTCTCGTTCGTTACACTTCTTCCTTGCTGCTTGGCATATAGTAGGTATCTGGTTTACCGCTTTTAGGTATTAGCACTATGTTTTTCAATCTAAATAGTTTCAATTTCAGCCGATCTATAGTTGATAGTACGTGTCAAGTCAAACTATGTCACATAAATTAGGACGAGGGTACTACTAGGGAGAAAAAACATTCAAAAAGATGTAGTTTTTACATACCCCACAGTGTCTTGTCTATGTGAAATTGGGATTACACCTGCCCTGCTAGTGAGGCCAACAGTTGGTTTGATTCCAACAACAGAATTAGCATTTGACGGAGATAGAATGGAGCCTGAAGTTTCTGTCCCCAATGCTACTGCTGCCATGTTTGCTGCTACTGATGTTGCAGAACCAGTGCTTGATCCCCATGGATCAGCACTTGCTACATAAGGATCCTGTAAGAACATGAGTAAAAACCACCAAATCATTAAACTCTTGTTAGTCTACAACAACATATCTAGTGTAATTCCATAAGTGGGATCTGTGGAGGGTAGAGTGTACGTAGACCTTACCCCTACCTCATAAAGATAGAGAGGTTGTTTTCGATAGACCCTCGGCTCAAATAAAAACATCTCAAAACAGTTTGAAAAAGAGAATACATAATTGAAAACAGTAACAACAACGAAATATAGTGCTATGGAAAGCAATACATAGCATACATAGAAAGAACAATAATAACAAGGAACTAGTCCGATAACAAATTAAAGTACATTTTGATATGTTTAAGATCGACCACAAGATTAAAGTACATTTTTGGTACATTCTACGTATCTTTAGTTTAAGACCAAGATTCAAAAGTCATCTTTACTTAAACTCCGTGCCAAGTGAAAACAAGACAAACAAAATGAAACAGAGGAAGTAATAAATATGGTAACTAATCGACAATCACATGTTAAAAAATCACTACTGGTAGAAAAATCTTTATACCGTCAGCGTATATAACTTAAATTCTTATTCTTTTACCAATGACTCACCAGAGCTTGTCCAAGTCTACCATTCCAACCATTAGGCAAGTTTGTAGCTCTAGAAGCAGCCCATTCAGTCATAGTTGCCTTGCCAAGTATGATAGCACCAACATTCCTCAACTTCTTGACAACACCAGCATCTTGTGGCACAATCGAACCGACAAGTGCTAATGATCCTGCTGTTGTGTTAAGCTTATCTTTTGTTGCAATGTTGTCCTTCACAAGAACTGGGATACCATGTAGCCTAGATAGTGATTTAGACGCGTTCGATTTTCGTTCTTGATCAGCTTTATCTGCAAGAATGAGTGCATCTGGATTCACTTCTATGATCCCTTTTAGAATTGGATTGGATCTCTGGATTTCATTTAGATAGAACTCAACAAGTTGTCTTGATGTAAGTTTGTTTTGCTTGAAAGCTTTATGAATGTGATCAATAGTTGTTTCTTTAAATGAGAATGTTTTTGCCTCAGTTTTATTGCTGAAGTTTGATAATATCAGAGAAATGAAGAGAATAGCAAGAACAGACATTTTTTTGTTTGTTAA
This sequence comes from Solanum verrucosum, assembly GCF_900185275.1. Classification (NCBI taxonomy): domain Eukaryota; kingdom Viridiplantae; phylum Streptophyta; class Magnoliopsida; order Solanales; family Solanaceae; genus Solanum; species Solanum verrucosum. The sequence goes on from NW_026019987.1 coordinate 87,483, forward strand.
AGTGATTGAAGATATTTGCTTAGTGTGTATAGCTGATTTTATATTAGGGACATAAAAATGGATAATGGATAAGAGTCTTGGAGTAACGGTAATGTTGTCTCCGTATGATAGGGCGAAGTCAGGTTCAACTAAGGGTCCGTCTAAACCGTTTTCGACGGAAATCTACGCTATGGTTAAAATTAATTTTGATGTATATATAGTACATATTGAACTCCCTTTTTACTTCTTCGTGTATTTACGTCTTCATATTTTGACTCCGTTTAATGAAAATTTTGGATCTGCCACTATGTGTGACCTATAAATTATGTGTTTGAGCTACATGGAATTAGTCAGTAGGACAGTTATGATTGTGTGAGGGTAAATTGTTTACATTACACCCCTCACACGCATTACTCCTTTCGGTCCCAAATATTAGTCGTTTGGACAAACTAAAAATTTATTCCAAATCTTTAATGTTTTTGAATATAAGAAGTCATTTACTTTCTTTTTTTCTTCTTCCAAGTTTACCCTTAGCACTTCAACTAGTGGAGTGTTAATTAAATGAGATATTTAAAGGGAAAAAAGTTAATTTAGGTAAATATTATTATAAGTAAAGTTATTAAATACTTCCTCCGTTCCTTTTTATATGTCACTTGCATTAAGAAACTAAGTAAATTTACAATTTTATCTTTATTTAATATTTTTTGAAGTCAACTTTTCAATAAATAATAAATAAATCCATCTCTTATTTTAAATTTGTTTGTTAAGATTTCTTTTTCGAAATCAGATTTTATAGAGTAATGCAATGGTGAAAATAATTAATCAATGTATAAAGTAATTACAGTGAACATTAATTAATTATTAGTTTACCTAGGTTGGTTAAATGTCTATCTTCAAGATTAATGAACTATCAAAGGTATAATAGGAAGAATATTGTAATTTATACATTGATTTTATGAAATTGACAAATATTATAGACCAACTATTTATAGTAATAATAACATATAAAAAAACGGAGAGATTATCTTTTTTAAAGGAGCTACAAAAATCATAAAAAGATAGAAAATAATCGACAACCACAACTTTCCCAAATGCCTTTTGAGGGTCCACAAATCACTATATATCAAACTTTATTTATAATCATCTTTTAGGACAAGAATGTGTTGCACGTGACAATAATTCAAAAATATATACTATTATATATAAACTAATTTTAAAACATATATTATATTTCTTGGTACACATAATAATCATTAAATAAGACGGCGAAAAATAAGTCATTTAAGATAATGTGTGTGTTTTCCTTTTTTTAAACCATTTTTAACGCCCTCCCCTTCATTTCATTTTACTCGTTCACTATAAAAAAAACGATATATATTTTACATAAATATGTAAACTTGATTTCAAAAAACTTAAAAATTTCACGAACTGCTGTCAGAGTGATCGACGAACTGGACCTACGGGCCGTCGATCAATCTACGGTCCGTCGATTGGAGTCGTCGATCAAGTCTGCCTAATAGGGCTTCACTAAAACAAGCATAACTTTTTACTCGAAGGTCGGATTTTAGCAAACTTGGTGGCGTTGAAAAGAAGATTTAATTATCTATCTTACAATAGGTAATGGGACACCTAATTCATTTTTTGCTAAGAGTTATGACCATTTGAAGTTGACCCAATCAACAATTTTCATCTAACTGGCTGCTGATCCTCACCTACGGTCCGACCTACGGACTGTAGATCGAACGACGGTCCGTGTTGGTCGGCCGTCGTTTGCATCAGAGGCTGGGTAAAGGGGGCCTCGATCCACGGACACAAACCACGAACCGTGGTTTGATCTACAGACCGTGGGTCTGTCCGTGGGTCGAGACTTAGCTGATTTTCTGAGCTGGTCTTGGGGAGGGGTTGCAGTGGTGAACCACGGGCCGTGATCTAACCTATGGTCCGTGGATGGCAACCGTGGGTTGCACCTGCAACTTCTTAGAATCTGCATTTTTGATCCGTTTCGGATACGGGATGTTACAAAACTTGATAAATTTAACGGTTTATTAAGTGCTAAATTTAATTCTTCATATTTCAAGGTAATATATATAATTCTAAAATAGTCTAAAAAACACATAAGTTAGTTAAATGAATATTAGATGCATTTACCTAAATATTACAACGATCTAAATAAGTAATTGATAATAACCTAGGGGGCATAAATAGAATCACTCCAAAAAATATACATTTACATTATTTTATTTATTAAATAATTTTAACACTTGGATTAATTTCAATTTTTTTTAAAACTAGTTTTGCCACTTAATAACTCACATATTATGTTAAATTTGTAATGTTACTCCATATTTGACTAAATTAATTCCAAAAAAAATCCAAAATATAATAGATATTCTATACAAAGGGATCAAAAACACACGTCAAATTAACTGAAGGTTAAATATGTTTACCTAAATACTACAAGAATTTAGTAGTATTTAAGGGACCAAAAGTGCAATTATTATTAAAAAATTATTAAATAATTATGACATGTGGTTAATTTCAAGTCTCTTTTTTTGTAATTTCAAATTGATCAAATTTAATATAGATGTCAAACATGAAATATAAAATACATAAGTCTAAATTATCATTAAAAAGTAAATCACCGACTCGATCTAATTATATGCCAAAGTGGGAAATCATTAAGCAACTGTTCTTTTTCATTACTTTAATTATTTAAACCTCATTAGCTGGCTAATTTAGAACCAAGGGGGTCAACTTTACAAGATTTTATATTATTTTATGAAAAAGAAAACGAATAAATATAATTATATATATTTTTTCTTAAAAGAATTAGAAAAATAATGAAAGTTCACATTGAAAATTATTCTAAAATTTCACATATCAAAGAATATATTCCTGCAATCTTGATGAAAGAAATACCAACTTTCTATACGTAGACAAAGGTTGTCCCTAACTAAAGCTTTCCCAAAAATAAATAATAAATACATAGGAAATTAAAATGTTTCAAAATTAAATTGAAGAAATAATAGCACTTTCAATTTCAAGTTATTGTAATACATGACTAAACACATTTACTTATACTATATGACTTTCAACACGTAATATATTTCGTGTATTGGACTATCCTTAACGAGAAATGAAGGGGGGAAAACATCATTGAAAAAAAATGGTAATCAATAGCTCTTGTTTTTGGTTAAATACATTTTAATATTTAATTAATTGATATGAACACTTATTGTCTAAAATACTAAAATTAAACTTGACAAATTTTACGATTTATTAAGTGTTAAAAACATACGTCTAATTAAAATATGTTTACCTAAATACTACAAGGACCAAACAAGAATTTAGTAGTATTTAAGGGACCAAAAGTGTAACACCCCGTATTCGAATCAGGCCAAAAATGAAGATTTTGAGAAGTTGCAGGTGCAACACGGTTGCCATCCACGGACCATAGGTCAGACCACGGCCCGTGCTGGTTTTCCATGGTTCACCACTGCAACCCCTCCCCAGCCAAGCTCAGAAAAATCGGCTAAGTCTCGACTCACGGACAGACCCACGGTTCGTAGATCAGACAACGGTCCGTGGTCTATGTCGGTGGATCAAGACCTCCTTTACCCAGCCTCTGACACAAACTACGGTTGACCAGCATGAACCGTCAATAGATCCACGGTCCGTAGGTCTGACCGTAGATGAGGGTCAGCAACCAGTTAGCTGAAAATTGTTGATGGGTCAACTTCAGATGGTAATAACTCTTAGCACAAAATGAATTATGTGTACCATGACCTATGGTTAGATAGATAATTGAATTATCTTTCCAACTCCACCGAGTTTGTTAAATTCCGACCTCCGAGTAAAAAGTTATGCTCGTTTTAGTGAAGCCCTATCGGGCAGACTCGACCTACGGATCCAATCGACGGACCGTCGATTGAATGACGGCCCGTCAGTCCAATCCGTCGATCACTCCGACAACAATTAAGTCAGGGGTCTTTTGGTCTTTTCCTATTTTGTTTAACCCCTTAGATACGTCGTTTATATCCTAAATCATGAGATTTTAGTCAGTTTAAGCCTAGAAACATAACTAGAACTTACCTTGTTAATCAAAACTTAGAAAATTAGAAGCAAGAGAGGAGGAAAAGGGTCAAGAACCCTAGTTCAAGAACGCAACAAGGTTCCATCAGTTCCAGCCCCGAAATCGAAAGATTTATCCGTGGAATTCGTCACCAGGTATGTGGGATTTCACTAGTGGGTTCCTTTCGCCCATTAGGTCCCTAGAATTCAGTCAGATTCTTGATTCCACGATTATGAACAGACCTAGGGTTTCTAGAATTGCAACAGATCATCATGAATTAATTATTTAAATGTTCCAAATCAGATTATCATGTTATTGCTCAGTTTCTTACATAAATTTCAGAACTCTAGCTATGTATTTCATTAGTTCTTGAATTACACATGCTAGGTCAGATATTTCAGTTATTCAGATATACATGCTCCAGTTTTATGCCACATTATCAGTATATTTTAGCATAAACCCTATTTTGAGTTATAAATCATGAGAAGCTTTTCTTTAAGACAACACTTGAGTTTTAAACTGAGTTTTTGAGAAAGTTAAGATGAGTTTTGAGAAAGAGCTTCTAAAACATGATTAGTATGACAATTGAGTTGGTCATCAATGTATGAATAGTATGGTATCTAGATATACCATCAATGTTTATGCAGTATGACTTCCCAAGTCATCAATGATCATAGTATAATATCATGTTGAATTGTTTTCTAAAAAGGAGTTTTCAAGTATGAGTATCTACACGTCAGTATTTTGAACTATTCAGTATTTTAGTCATAATATATTCAGTTATACATGCCTCAGTTTATGAATGCCTCATTATCAGATTAATTGTTGCATTCTCAGTTTGCATGTTCAGTTTCGAGCTATCCAGTATTTACAGAAATTCAATCATAACCAGTTAACCACTTAATTCATTGGGAGTAGCATAATACCAAGTTGGACTAGGGTTCAGCATACCCATATAGTCCCAGAACTACGAGCCACGTAGGTGTAAGTCCCCTCTGTGGGCAACTTTAGTTTAGTGATCACGCCAGTATGCCTCTATACCTCTGGCAGGGTATATTGGGTCCTCTCGATGGGGTGTATACATCGGACTCCACATTTAGCTCATGTGGTTTTATGTCGGTTATTAGTAGCTCCCACAGTTCAGTCAGACTCTTTTGCATTGACCATATTACAGTACAGTTAGTATTCAGTCTCAGTATGTTATAAATTTGGTCATTGCATCAGTTAGCTCAGTATTCAGTATTTTCAGTATCTATATCATGTTCAGATTATTTCATTGCTTCATTGCTTTGTTCAGTTATATGTTATTTCAGTTTTACTCTATCTTGCATGCTCAGTACCTTTCAAGTACTGACGCATACGTGCGCTACATCTTCTCGTGATGTAGGTTCAGGTTCTCAGCATCCAGATCACGCTTAGATCGATTCCCGATCTTCAGTTCAGCAGCATCAGTGGTGAGTCCTCATTCTTCGAGGACTAGTGACATGTTTATCTTTATCGCTTTTAGTCTTTAGTTTCAGTTTTGCTAGACCTAGTTAGGGCATGTCCCAACATTTCTAGTCAGTTTAGAGGAATATTTCAGACACAGTTAGATTCAGCTTGTTATTTTGAGTTTGATCTTTCTTTTGTATTAAACTCTCAGATTGGATATATTCAGTTATAGTATATGGGTATTCCCTATCTTTTCAGTTTATTTATGATTTAGCTTCCACATCAGTTTATTATCTTTAGTATGCTCATGATCATGCTAGCAGGGTTAGCTTGGGATCACTTGTGGTCCTAGGTCCGTGTCCGCGTCTCGGGGGAAGCTCGAGGCGTGACAAAAAGTGCATTTATTATTAAAAAATTATTAAATAATTATGACATGTGGTTAATTTCAAAACTCTTTTTAAATTAATTTCTCAAATATTTGGTTACCTATTCAAGAAGAAAACTCTAAGCTAACCAAAAGCAAGAAATCTATAGACAAAAGAAAGGCATGAAAATAAGTTAAGAAATATCTAAATTGAAAGAAAACAGCTTTAAGCATCTCAAAAAAAGTTTCTTAACAAAATTCTTATATATATAATAACACAATTGGTTCAATCTTTTATGTACTAACAACTCATAAAAAAAAAAAAAAAAAAAAAAAAAAGAGCAAAGTTTATAACAAGAAATTACAAATTTCATATATTAGCCAAAAAAAAAAATGGATTCAAAGGGAGCTGCACCAAATCAAACTTATGAAGACTTTGTGCCAACTACAGAGTTGGTGCAAGAACAAGACTCTGATACTCTTCTCATTGATCTCACAGGTGATCTTCTTTTTACTGTTTTTTTCGATCGAGGGAATGAGTTGTCGTCTCCTTATATGTTTCGAGTGATTTTTGTTAGCTTTTGAGGTTGAGTCAGTCTCGAAGTTTATTTCCTTATGTTGTCATAAGCTATGTTGCTTGGACTCTCCAAAATTATTGTTGCATGTGGTACTTTTGGAGGATTAGACACACAACTAACGGACTTTATGTCCTTAGCACAATTATATCAGATGACATAATAGGATGTAAATGTCACATTTGTTGCTTGGACCATCCAAAAATTTTGCTGCATCTGTGTTGGATTCTCTAAAAATGGACAGATTTTTGAAGAGTCCGAACAACATAACATTTCAATGTATCTTATATTATGGTTTTTTTTCACATTTATTGTCATGTTGAAATTCTGCAGGTTTCAAAAAGGAACAAGTGCGGATTCAACTGACCAGAACAGGAGTTCTGAAGATCAGTGGACAAAGGCCAGTTGCTGAGAGCAAATGGCTTAGATTCCAAAAGGATTTCCCTGTTTCACAAAATTGTGACAAGACGAAAATCAGTGCAAAGTTTGAAAATGGCATTCTTCATGTCAAACAACCAAATCTGATAAGTTCATCAGAGAACAAAGGTCAAGAACTGCCAACATCTGATGCTCAACGGCAACAAAAACCAGCAGACGAGCCACAACCAACGCCTCAGAAGAAAAACGAAGAACAAACAAAAGACGAAAAAACACCATCACCAACAGAAGAATTGCCTAAACATCAGGCTACTAATGCTGACAAGCCTGAAATGGAAGAACCAAACACAAAAGAAGCTAAAGATCTCGCGGAAAAAACACCTGCTGAGAATACTGGTGCAAGTAGCACTGTGGAAGATGAAATTAGACCGAGTTATGCGTGTAGACTTGATAAAGATGCATTTATTGGAACTGCAGCTGTTCTAGCTGAGAAGCTGAAGATGCCAAGGAAATTGATGAACATGACTCTGATTGCTCTTTTAGTTCTTGGAATTGGCCTATATATCAGCAATAAGATGAAATCAAACAATTAAATAGCTGAAGAATGATGTTTTTCGTCTAATAAACAAAACTAAGTTGGGATATTTGTGAATGAAGAAAACTCACTGACTACTAATCTCCTTTTTCTCATTGCATTGCTGAATTGTATACACGAAACATTCGTTTAAAAAATTTGTATCGAATAAAAATAAGACATGACTTATACTAAGGTTTTCTGATATATGTCTGATGTGTGTTTATTATTAATATAAGAAGAGTAAATAGTCAAAAAGACACCTGAACTATTGATTTTTCACACCCCAACTATCCGTTGTTCCCTTTTCCTATCTGAACTATCACCATTGTTCAAGTAGTAAAGGGAACAACTGATAGTTGGGTGTGGAACTCGCGAAGAAATGATAGATCAGGTGTGTTTTTTACCATTATCTCTTGCAAGAAAGCAAAAAAAACTGAATTCATGTCCTAGGAACAGAATCAACCCAAGATCAAGCACAAAGAAACTATTAAAGGGAAAATAAGCAGAAGTACTTCTGTAATTGACGACAAACCATCACGCCAATATAGAGGCTAAACAGGAAATTCCTATGGCATAACATTCCATAAAATATGAAATTGTGAGAAGTTACTAACGAATCACATTTCAATCGAACTACTATGGTTTTTGATGGATTAAGAGAAAGATAGAGAACATAATACTTTCAAAGGTATGAATCTTGCTAGATATTAACTAGAGAGGCTAGAAGATATAAAAGCTCATCGACATTATTATATGACTATTTTCGTCTGTCAACATTTTGTACTTAATAATACCACATCATTTTGGATGTTGGACATTCTAGATTGAATCAAATGTGTAATACCTATTGAGGATGTGAAGGAGGGGGTTTCCTGATATGTGTTGCTTGTTCAAAACCATATGCAATTTCAATGAGTGTTGGCTCAGAACCCTTTAGTCCTCCAAATGAAATTCCGAACGGAGTTCCAGTTTTATCATAACCAGCTGGTACATTGATCCCTGGATAACCTCCTATCGCGAGATGGTTAGCAATGTCAGCACCAGGTGACATCAACGCGTCTATCTTATTTTCTTTCATCATCTTCTCGAACCCGTATTTGCATGCTTTTGTTATGTTCCTCAATGCCTCCCTTTCCAATTTCCCTATTCCATTTGTCTTCTCAGCTTCCAACATTATATCTTGACCATATTCTTTGAGTTTTTCCTACAATGATATACAAAAAGAACCAAACGCTTAAACTAAAAATAGTCGGCAGATTTATAGTATATAGTATAATATGTTAATAACAGTGTATCATCTATATATAACGGAAAAGAACAGTCTAACTATTTGTGTAAAGATCCCTAATATGATCAAATGGTTACAGTGATTAATATAACTGATCTCAACTTTGTCTAGTATCAAGGTGCAGTTAATTGATCGGTTAATACTTACCGGAGGTGAAATCTTGTTGAAGGCTATAACATCTGCCAAGGATCGAACTTGAGTGTGGACTAAATGTTTAAGATATGCATTTAGGTCCATCTTGAATTCAGCAGAAAGTGCTATGTTTTGAGCAACAGCAATAGCATTATAGACCAAGTCGGTCGAAGGTATTACCAGGTTGTCAACTAAGACTGCTCCTTTTTGCCTTCAAATTGTTTTATCCCAGAACAGAAGTTTGTCTCTATTAGGAAATCAAGTAAAACTAAACTATAGAAAGGCATAATACATCAGTAGACACGTTAACTTGGCCTCAACTGGTAACTAGATACTTCTAACTTAGAGGATGCACATCTAGACACATCAACTCGTCGATCCATTGTGTCAGTTGAACACTCCCAACTTACAAATCATCTAGACACCTCAAATATTTATGTGCCATGTCAGCGTCGGGTGTCCACGAGACACACTAGGGACGAGTTGAGGTGTCTAGATGTGCACTCCCAAAATTTGAGTGTTTACTTGTCAGTTGAGACCAATTTTGAGTGACTATCTGTGTATTATGACATACAGAAATGCAGTTGAAAAACGAAAAGATTACCTTAAGGTGTTAAAATGTTGTTGGTAAGTTTTGATATCATTCGAACCAAAAAAGTCCTTTGAAATTCCTAGTCTTTTATCTCTGAGCTCATCAGCCTTAAGAAATTGTCGGTATCCACCATGTGGGATGTAAGTGGAAGCCTTCTTAGTTGCTGGGAAATCTTCTCGATCAAAGCCAACGATGACATCAAGAACCTCAACAGCATCAGTTACTGTCCTGCAGATTGGCCTGTTCTATGCCAAATAAATTTTAAAAAAATTGTGTGAACATTTTCTATGTTCATGTTTGTTACCATGTTCTTTGCAAATTTGCATCTCTAATGTACTCCCTCCGTTCTAGTTCATGAGACCTGTGTTCTATTAGTCCGTTCCAAAAAGAATGACACAATTCTTTATCCGGAATTTTACTTTAAATTTCTCGTTTTACACTTAATAAGAAGTTTCTATAGCCACAACAATGTTATAACATGTTTTAAGACTGCAAGTTTCAAAAGCCAACAGAAAAGTCGAATCTTCGAATGAATGTTACATATTCTGTCAAGAGTGAAAAAACTTATAATATTGTAGCCGTTCATGGTTAATTTGGCCAACTGATCTACCAATATGTTACTTTCAATGACTCTCGTTTGTTACACTTCTTCCTTGCTGCTTGGCATATAGTAGGTATCTGGTTTACAGATTTTAGGTATTAGCACTATGTTTTTCAGTCTAAATAGTTCCAATTTCAGCCAATCTATAGTTGATAGTACGCGTCGAGTCAAACTATGTCACGTAAATTAGGACGAGAGTACTACTAGGGAGAAAAACATTAAAAGATTTAGTTTTTACGTACCCTACAGTGTCTTGTCTATGTGAAATTGGGATTACACCTGCCCTGCTAGTGAGGCCAACAGTTGGTTTAATTCCAACAACAGAATTAGCACTTGACGGAGATAGAATGGAGCCTGCAGTTTCTGTCCCCAATGCTACTGCTACCAGCTGCTACTGATGTTGCAGAACCCGTGCTTGATCCTGATGGATCAGCACTTGCTACATAAGGATCCTGTAAGAATATGAGTAAAAACCACCAAATTATTAGTGGGGTTTGGGGAGGATAGAGTGCACGTAGACCTTATCCCTACCTCATAAAGATAGAGAGGTTGTTTCTGATAGACCTTCGGCTCAAATAAAAACATCTCAAAACAGTTTGAAAAAGAGAAAACACAATTGAAAACAATAATAACAAGGAACTAGTCCGATAACAAATTCATTTTTGTTATGTTTAAGACCACAAGATTAAAGTACATTTTGGTATATTTAAGACCACAAGATTAAAATTTATTTTGGTACATTCTACATATCTTCTGTACTTTCTTAAACTCCATGTGAAGTGAAAACCAGACAAGTAAATTGAAACAGAGGAAGTAATATATATGGTAACTTATCGACAATCACATGTTAAAAAATCACCAGTGGTAGAATAATCTTTATACCGTCAGTGTGTATAGCTTAAATTCTTATTATTTTACCAATGACTCACCAGAGCTTGTCCAAGTCTACCATTCCAACCATTACGCATTAGCAAGTTTGTAGTTCTAAAAGCAGCCCATTCGGTCATAGTTGCCTTGCCAAGTATGATAGCACCAACATTCCTCAACTTCTTGACAACACCAGCATCTTGTGGCACAATCGATCCGACAAGTGCGAATGATCCTGCTGTTGTGTTGAGCTTATCTTTTGTTGCAATGTTGTCCTTCACAAGAACTGGGATACCATGTAGCCTAGATAGTGATTTAGGCGCGTTCGCTTTTCGTTCTTGATCAGCTTTATCTGCAAGAAAGAGTGCATCAGGATTCACTTCTATGATCCCTTTTAGAATTGGATTGGATCTCTGGATTTCACTTAGATAGAACTCAACAAGTTGTCTTGATGTAAGTTGTTTTGCTTGAAAGCCTTATGAATGTCATCAATAGTTGTTTCTTTAAATGAGAATGTTTTTGCCTCAGTTTTGTTGCTGAAGTTTGATAATATCAGAGAAATGAAGAGAATAGCAAGAACAGACATTTTTTTGTTTGTTAAAGTGATTGAAGATATTTGCTTAGTGTGTATAGCTGATTTTATATTAGGGACATAAAAATGGATAATGGATAAGAGTCTTGGAGCAACGGTAATGTTGTCTCCGTATGATAGGGCGAAGTCAGGTTCAGCTAAGGGTCCGTCTAAACCGTTTTCGACGGAAATCTACGCTATGGTTAAAATTAATTTTGATGTATATATAGTACATATTGAACTCCCTTTTTACTTCTTCGTGTATTTACGTCTTCATATTTTGACTCCGTTTAATGAAAATTTTGGATCTGCCACTATGTGTGACCTATAAATTATGTGTTTGAGCTACATGGAATTAGTCAGTAGGACAGTTATGATTGTGTGAGGGTAGATTGTTTACATTACACCCCTCACACGCATTACTCCTTTCGGTCCCAAATATTAGTCGTTTGGACAAACTAAAAATTTATTCCAAATCTTTAATGTTTTTAAATATAAGAAGTCATTTACTTTCTTTTTTTCTTCTTCCAAGTTTACCCTTAGCACTTCAACTAGTGGAGTGTTAATTAAATGAGATATTTAAAGGGAAAAAAGTTAATTTAGGTAAATATTATTATAAGTAAAGTTATTAAATACTTCCTCCGTTACTTTTTATATGTCACTTGCATTAAGAAACTAAGTAAATTTACAATTTTATCTTTATTTAATATTTTTTGAAGTCAACTTTTCAATAAATAATAAATAAATCCATCTCTTATTTTAAATTTGTTTGTTAAGATTTCTTTTTCGAAATCAGATTTTATAGAGTAATGCAATGGTGAAAATAATTAATCAATGTATAAAGTAATTATAGTGAACATTTAATTATTAGTTTACCTAGGTTGGTTAAATGTCTATCTTCAAGATTAATGAACTATCAAGGTATAATAGGAAAAATATTGTAATTTATCCATTGATTTTATGAAATTGACAAATAATATAGACCAACTATTTATAGTAATAATAACATATAAAAAAACGGAGAGATTATCTTTTTTAAAGGAGCTACAAAAATCATAAAAAGATAGAAAATAATCGACAACCACAACTTTCCCAAATGCCTTTTGAGGGTCCACAAATCACTATATATCAAATTTTATTTATAATCATCTTTTAGGACAAGAATGTGTTGCACGTGACAATAATTCAAAAATATATACTATTATATATAAAATAATTTTAAAACATATATTATATTTCTTGGTACACATAATAATCATTAAATAAGACGGCGAAAAAAGAAAACGTTAGCTGATATCTTAAAATAAGTCATTTAAGATAATGTGTGTGTTTTCCTTTTTTTAAACCATTTTTAACACCCTCCCCTTCATTTCATTTTTACTCGTTCACTATAAAAAAAACTATATATATTTTACATAAATATGTAAACTTGATTTCAAAAAACTTAAAAAATTCACGAACTGCTGACTTAACTGCTGTCGGAGTGATCGACGAATTGGACCTACGGGCCGTCGATCAATCTATGGTCCGTCGATTGGAGTCGTCGATCAAGTCTGCCCGATAGGGCTTCACTAAAACAAGCATAACTTTTTACTTGGAGGTCGGATTTTAGCAAACTTGGTAGCGTTGAAAAGAAGATTCAATTATGTATCTTACCATAGGTCATGGGACACCTAATTCATTTTTTGCTAAGAGTTATGACCATTTGAAGTTGACCCAATCAACAATTTTCATCTAACTGGCTGTTGATCCTCACCTACGGTCCGAAGGTCGGACCGTAGATCGAACGACGGTCCGTGTTGGTCGGCCGTCGTTTGCATCAGAGGCTGGGTAAAGGGGGCCTCGATCCACGGACACAAACCACAGACCGTGGTTTGATCTACGGACCGTGGGTCTGTCTGTGGGTCGAGACTTAGCCGATTTTCTGAGTTGGTCTTGGGGAGGGGTTGCAGTGGTGAACCACGGACCACCAGCACGGGCCGTGGTCTAACCTACGGTCCGTGGATGGCAACCGTGGGTTGCACCTGCAACTTCTTAGAATCTGCATTTTTGATCCGTTTCGGATACGGGATGTTACAAAACTTGATAAATTTAACGGTTTATTAAGTGTTAAATTTAATTCTTCATATTTCAAGGTAATATATATAATTCTAAAATAGTCTAAAAAACACATAAGTTAGTTAAATGAATATTAGATGCATTTACCTAAATATTACAACGATCTAAATAAGTAATTGATAATAACCTAGGGGGCATAAATAGAATCACCCCAAAAAATATACATTTACATTATTTTATTTATTAAATAATTTTAACACTTGGATTAATTTCAATTTTTTTTAAAACTAGTTTCGCCACTTAATAACTCACATATTATGTTAAATTTGTAATGTTACTCCATATTTGATTAAATTAATTCCAAAAAAAATCCAAAATATAATAGATATTCTACATAAAGGCATCAAAAACACACGTCCAATTAACTGAAGGTTAAATATGTTTACCTAAATACTACAAGAACCAAACAAGAATTTAGTAGTATTTAAGGGCCCAAAAGTGCAAATATTATTAAAAAATTATTAAATAATTATGACATGTGGTTAATTTCAAGTCTCTTTTTATGTAATTTCAAATTGATCAAATTTAATATAGATGTCAAACATGAAAAATAAAATACATAAGTCTAAATTATCATTAAAAAGTAAATCACCGACTCGATCTAATTATATGCCAAAGTGGGAAATCATTAAGCAACTGTTCTTTTTCACTACTTTAATTATTTAAACCTCATTAGCTGGCTAATTTAGAACCAAGGGGATCAACTTTACAAGATTTTATATTATTTTATGAAAAAAGAAAACGAATAAATATATATATATATATATATAAAATTATTTTTTTATTTTTTTTAAAGAATTAGAAAAATAATGAAAGTTCACATTGAAAATTATTCTAAAATTTCACATATCAAAGAATATATTCCTGCAATCTTGATGAAAGAAATATCAACTTTCTATACGTAGACAAAGGTTGTCCCTAACTAAAGCTTTCCCAAAAATAAATAATAAATACATAGGAAATTAAAATGTTTCAAAATTAAATTTAAGGAAAATGCATAAGTACCCCCCAGCCTATACCCGAAATCCCAGAGACACACCTAACCTTTACTAAAGTCCTATTACCCCCCCGAACTTAATTTTTCTATAATATTCTACCCTTTTCAGCCTACGTGGCACTATCCTTGAAAATTTTGTCAACATGCGTTGGGCCCACAAGATAGTGCCACGTAGGCCAAAAAGGGGTAGAATATTACATATAAAATAAGTTCGGGGGGGTAATAGGACCTTAGTAAAGGTTAGGTGTGTCTCTGAGATTTCGGGCATTGGCTGGGGAGGTACTTATGCATTTTCCCTTAAATTTAAGGAATAATAGCACTTTCGATTTCAAGTTATTGTAATACATGAATAAACACATTTACTTATACTATATGACTTTCAACACGTAATATATTTCGTGTATTGGACTATCCTTAACGAGAAATGAAGGGGGGAAAAACATCATTGAAAAAAAATGGTAATCAATAGCTCTTGTTTTTGGTTAAATACATTTTAATATTTAATTAATTGATATGAACACTTATTGTCTAAAAGACTAAAAGTAAACTTGACAAATTTAACGGTTTATTAAGTGTTAAAAACATACGTCTAATTAAAATATATTTACCTAAATACTACAAGAACCAAACAAGAATTTAGTAGTATTTAAGGGACCAAAAGTGCAATTATTATTAAAAAATAACAAATAATTATGACATGTGGTTAATTTCAAGTCTCTTTTTAAATTAATTTCTCAAATATTTGGTTACCTATTCAAGAAGAAAACTCTAAGCTAACCAAAAGCAAGAAATCTATAGACAAAAGAAAGGCATGAAAATAAGTTAAGAAATATCTAAATTGAAAGAAAACATTTTTATGCATCTCAAAAAAAGTTTCTCAACAAAATTCTTATATATATAATAACACAATTGGTTCAATCTTTTATGTACTAACAACTCAAAAAAAAAAAAAAAAAACAAGAGCAAAGTTTATAACAACAAATTACAAATTTCATATATTAGCAAAAAAAAAAATGGATTCAAAGGGAGCTGCACCAAATCAAACTTATGAAGATTTTGTGCCAACTACAGAGTTGGTGCAAGAACAAGACTCTGATACTCTTCTCATTGATCTCACAGGTGATCTTCTTTTTACTGTTTTTTTCGATCGAGGGAATGAGTTGTCGTCTCCTTATATTGATTTTTGTTAGTTTTTGAGGTTGAGTTAGACCCGAAAAGTTCATTTCCTTATTGTTTCATGTTGTCATAAGCTATGTTGCACAAACTCTCCAAAAACTCAAAAAGTATTGCAATGATTTCCAAAAAGCTACGTTGCTTGCACTCTCAAAAATTGTTTTTGCATGTGGGATCCTAAGAAAATCCAGTACTTTTTGAGGATCCGACACACACCTGACGGCATTTTGATTTTTTGAAAAGTACAAGCAACACAAACTTTATGTCCTTAGCACAGTGTCATTATTTTCATGGGAACCTCACAAAATATCAGAGATGTAAATGTCACATCTGTGTTGGATCCTCCGGACAGATTTTTGAAGAGTCCGAGCAACATAATATTTCAATCTACCTTATATTATGACCTTTTTTCACATTTATTGTCAAGTTTGATAATTTGTTATACAAAAACACATTATTATGCAGGTTTCAAAAAGGAACAAGTGAGGGTTCAACTGATCAGAACAGGAGTTCTGAAGATCAGTGGACAAAGGCCTGTTGCTGAGAGCAAATGGCTTAGATTTCAAAAGGATTTCCCTGTATCACAAAATTGCGACAAGACGAAAATCAGTGCAAAGTTTGAAAATGGCATTCTTTATGTCAAACAACCAAAACTGATAACTTCATCAGAGAACAAAGGTCAAGAACTGCCAACATCTGATGCTCAACGGCAACAAAAACCAGAAGACAAGCCACAACCAACGCCTCAAAAGAAAGACGAAGAACAAACAAAAGACGAAAAAACTCCAACACCAACGGAAGAATTGCCTAAACATCAGGCTACTAATGCTGACAAGCCTGAAATGGAAGAACCAAACACAAAAGAAGCTAAAGATCTCGCGGAAAAAACACCTGCTGAGAATACTGGGGCAAGTAGCACTGTGGAAGATGGAAATAGACCGAGTTATGCGTGTAGACTTGATAAAGATGCATTTATTGGAACTGCAGCTGTTCTAGCTGAGAAGCTGAAGATGACAAGGAAATTGATGAACATGACTCTGATTGCTCTTTTGGTTCTTGGAATTGGCCTATATATCAGCAATAAGATGAAATCAAACAATTAAATAGCTGAAGAATGACGTTTTTCGTCTAATAAACAAAACTAAGTTGGGATATTTGCATTTCTCCCAGCTCATGTGAGTGTGAATGAAGAAAACTCACTGACTACTAATCTCCTTTTTCTCATTGCATTGCTGAATTGTATACATGAAACATTCGTTTCAAAAATTTGTATCGAATAAAAATATGACATGACTTATACTAAAGTTTTCTGATATATGTCTGATGTGTGTTTATTATTAATATAAGAAGAGTAAATAGTCAAAAAGACACCTGAACTATTGATTTTTCACACCCCAACTATCCGTTGTTCCCTTTTCCTATCTGAACTATCACCATTGTTCAAGTAGTAAAGGGAACAACTGATAGTTGGGTGTGGAACTCGCGAAGAAATGATAGATCAGGTGTGTTTTTTACCATTATCTCTTGCAAGAAAGCAAAAAAACTGAATTCATGTCCTAGGAACAGAATCAACCCAAGATCAAGCACAAAGAAACTATTAAAGGGAAAATAAGCAGAAGTACTTCTGTAATTGACGACAAACCATCACGCCAATATAGAGGCTAAACAGGAAATTCCTATGGCATAACATTCCATAAAATATGAAATTGTGAGAAGTTACTAACGAATCACATTTCAATCGAACTACTATGGTTTTTGATGGATTAAGAGAAAGATAGAGAACATAATACTTTCAAAGGTATGAATCTTGCTAGATATTAACTAGAGAGGCTAGAAGATATAAAAGCTCATCGACATTATTATATGACTATTTTCGTCTGTCAACATTTTGTACTTAATAATACCACATCATTTTGGATGTTGGACATTCTAGATTGAATCAAATGTGTAATACCTATTGAGGATGTGAAGGAGGGGGTTTCCTGATATGTGTTGCTTGTTCAAAACCATATGCAATTTCAATGAGTGTTGGCTCAGAACCCTTTAGTCCTCCAAATGAAATTCCGAACGGAGTTCCAGTTTTATCATAACCAGCTGGTACATTGATCCCTGGATAACCTCCTATCGCGAGATGGTTAGCAATGTCAGCACCAGGTGACATCAACGCGTCTATCTTATTTTCTTTCATCATCTTCTCGAACCCGTATTTGCATGCTTTTGTTATGTTCCTCAATGCCTCCCTTTCCAATTTCCCTATTCCATTTGTCTTCTCAGCTTCCAACATTATATCTTGACCATATTCTTTGAGTTTTTCCTACAATGATATACAAAAAGAACCAAACGCTTAAACTAAAAATAGTCGGCAGATTTATAGTATATAGTATAATATGTTAATAACAGTGTATCATCTATATATAACGGAAAAGAACAGTCTAACTATTTGTGTAAAGATCCCTAATATGATCAAATGGTTACAGTGATTAATATAACTGATCTCAACTTTGTCTAGTATCAAGGTGCAGTTAATTGATCGGTTAATACTTACCGGAGGTGAAATCTTGTTGAAGGCTATAACATCTGCCAAGGATCGAACTTGAGTGTGGACTAAATGTTTAAGATATGCATTTAGGTCCATCTTGAATTCAGCAGAAAGTGCTATGTTTTGAGCAACAGCAATAGCATTATAGACCAAGTCGGTCGAAGGTATTACCAGGTTGTCAACTAAGACTGCTCCTTTTTGCCTTCAAATTGTTTTATCCCAGAACAGAAGTTTGTCTCTATTAGGAAATCAAGTAAAACTAAACTATAGAAAGGCATAATACATCAGTAGACACGTTAACTTGGCCTCAACTGGTAACTAGATACTTCTAACTTAGAGGATGCACATCTAGACACATCAACTCGTCGATCCATTGTGTCAGTTGAACACTCCCAACTTACAAATCATCTAGACACCTCAAATATTTATGTGCCATGTCAGCGTCGGGTGTCCACGAGACACACTAGGGACGAGTTGAGGTGTCTAGATGTGCACTCCCAAAATTTGAGTGTTTACTTGTCAGTTGAGACCAATTTTGAGTGACTATCTGTGTATTATGACATACAGAAATGCAGTTGAAAAACGAAAAGATTACCTTAAGGTGTTAAAATGTTGTTGGTAAGTTTTGATATCATTCGAACCAAAAAAGTCCTTTGAAATTCCTAGTCTTTTATCTCTGAGCTCATCAGCCTTAAGAAATTGTCGGTATCCACCATGTGGGATGTAAGTGGAAGCCTTCTTAGTTGCTGGGAAATCTTCTCGATCAAAGCCAACGATGACATCAAGAACCTCAACAGCATCAGTTACTGTCCTGCAGATTGGCCTGTTCTATGCCAAATAAATTTTAAAAAAATTGTGTGAACATTTTCTATGTTCATGTTTGTTACCATGTTCTTTGCAAATTTGCATCTCTAATGTACTCCCTCCGTTCTAGTTCATGAGACCTGTGTTCTATTAGTCCGTTCCAAAAAGAATGACACAATTCTTTATCCGGAATTTTACTTTAAATTTCTCGTTTTACACTTAATAAGAAGTTTCTATAGCCACAACAATGTTATAACATGTTTTAAGACTGCAAGTTTCAAAAGCCAACAGAAAAGTCGAATCTTCGAATGAATGTTACATATTCTGTCAAGAGTGAAAAAACTTATAATATTGTAGCCGTTCATGGTTAATTTGGCCAACTGATCTACCAATATGTTACTTTCAATGACTCTCGTTTGTTACACTTCTTCCTTGCTGCTTGGCATATAGTAGGTATCTGGTTTACAGATTTTAGGTATTAGCACTATGTTTTTCAGTCTAAATAGTTCCAATTTCAGCCAATCTATAGTTGATAGTACGCGTCGAGTCAAACTATGTCACGTAAATTAGGACGAGAGTACTACTAGGGAGAAAAACATTAAAAGATTTAGTTTTTACGTACCCTACAGTGTCTTGTCTATGTGAAATTGGGATTACACCTGCCCTGCTAGTGAGGCCAACAGTTGGTTTAATTCCAACAACAGAATTAGCACTTGACGGAGATAGAATGGAGCCTGCAGTTTCTGTCCCCAATGCTACTGCTACCAGCTGCTACTGATGTTGCAGAACCCGTGCTTGATCCTGATGGATCAGCACTTGCTACATAAGGATCCTGTAAGAATATGAGTAAAAACCACCAAATTATTAGTGGGGTTTGGGGAGGATAGAGTGCACGTAGACCTTATCCCTACCTCATAAAGATAGAGAGGTTGTTTCTGATAGACCTTCGGCTCAAATAAAAACATCTCAAAACAGTTTGAAAAAGAGAAAACACAATTGAAAACAATAATAAC
Organism: Solanum verrucosum; assembly: GCF_900185275.1. Taxonomy (NCBI): domain Eukaryota; kingdom Viridiplantae; phylum Streptophyta; class Magnoliopsida; order Solanales; family Solanaceae; genus Solanum; species Solanum verrucosum. The sequence goes on from NW_026019987.1 coordinate 107,554, forward strand.
AAGGAACTAGTCCGATAACAAATTCATTTTTGTTATGTTTAAGACCACAAGATTAAAGTACATTTTGGTATATTTAAGACCACAAGATTAAAATTTATTTTGGTACATTCTACATATCTTCTGTACTTTCTTAAACTCCATGTGAAGTGAAAACCAGACAAGTAAATTGAAACAGAGGAAGTAATATATATGGTAACTTATCGACAATCACATGTTAAAAAATCACCAGTGGTAGAATAATCTTTATACCGTCAGTGTGTATAGCTTAAATTCTTATTATTTTACCAATGACTCACCAGAGCTTGTCCAAGTCTACCATTCCAACCATTACGCATTAGCAAGTTTGTAGTTCTAAAAGCAGCCCATTCGGTCATAGTTGCCTTGCCAAGTATGATAGCACCAACATTCCTCAACTTCTTGACAACACCAGCATCTTGTGGCACAATCGATCCGACAAGTGCGAATGATCCTGCTGTTGTGTTGAGCTTATCTTTTGTTGCAATGTTGTCCTTCACAAGAACTGGGATACCATGTAGCCTAGATAGTGATTTAGGCGCGTTCGCTTTTCGTTCTTGATCAGCTTTATCTGCAAGAAAGAGTGCATCAGGATTCACTTCTATGATCCCTTTTAGAATTGGATTGGATCTCTGGATTTCACTTAGATAGAACTCAACAAGTTGTCTTGATGTAAGTTGTTTTGCTTGAAAGCCTTATGAATGTCATCAATAGTTGTTTCTTTAAATGAGAATGTTTTTGCCTCAGTTTTGTTGCTGAAGTTTGATAATATCAGAGAAATGAAGAGAATAGCAAGAACAGACATTTTTTTGTTTGTTAAAGTGATTGAAGATATTTGCTTAGTGTGTATAGCTGATTTTATATTAGGGACATAAAAATGGATAATGGATAAGAGTCTTGGAGCAACGGTAATGTTGTCTCCGTATGATAGGGCGAAGTCAGGTTCAGCTAAGGGTCCGTCTAAACCGTTTTCGACGGAAATCTACGCTATGGTTAAAATTAATTTTGATGTATATATAGTACATATTGAACTCCCTTTTTACTTCTTCGTGTATTTACGTCTTCATATTTTGACTCCGTTTAATGAAAATTTTGGATCTGCCACTATGTGTGACCTATAAATTATGTGTTTGAGCTACATGGAATTAGTCAGTAGGACAGTTATGATTGTGTGAGGGTAGATTGTTTACATTACACCCCTCACACGCATTACTCCTTTCGGTCCCAAATATTAGTCGTTTGGACAAACTAAAAATTTATTCCAAATCTTTAATGTTTTTAAATATAAGAAGTCATTTACTTTCTTTTTTTCTTCTTCCAAGTTTACCCTTAGCACTTCAACTAGTGGAGTGTTAATTAAATGAGATATTTAAAGGGAAAAAAGTTAATTTAGGTAAATATTATTATAAGTAAAGTTATTAAATACTTCCTCCGTTACTTTTTATATGTCACTTGCATTAAGAAACTAAGTAAATTTACAATTTTATCTTTATTTAATATTTTTTGAAGTCAACTTTTCAATAAATAATAAATAAATCCATCTCTTATTTTAAATTTGTTTGTTAAGATTTCTTTTTCGAAATCAGATTTTATAGAGTAATGCAATGGTGAAAATAATTAATCAATGTATAAAGTAATTATAGTGAACATTTAATTATTAGTTTACCTAGGTTGGTTAAATGTCTATCTTCAAGATTAATGAACTATCAAGGTATAATAGGAAAAATATTGTAATTTATCCATTGATTTTATGAAATTGACAAATAATATAGACCAACTATTTATAGTAATAATAACATATAAAAAAACGGAGAGATTATCTTTTTTAAAGGAGCTACAAAAATCATAAAAAGATAGAAAATAATCGACAACCACAACTTTCCCAAATGCCTTTTGAGGGTCCACAAATCACTATATATCAAATTTTATTTATAATCATCTTTTAGGACAAGAATGTGTTGCACGTGACAATAATTCAAAAATATATACTATTATATATAAAATAATTTTAAAACATATATTATATTTCTTGGTACACATAATAATCATTAAATAAGACGGCGAAAAAAGAAAACGTTAGCTGATATCTTAAAATAAGTCATTTAAGATAATGTGTGTGTTTTCCTTTTTTTAAACCATTTTTAACACCCTCCCCTTCATTTCATTTTTACTCGTTCACTATAAAAAAAACTATATATATTTTACATAAATATGTAAACTTGATTTCAAAAAACTTAAAAAATTCACGAACTGCTGACTTAACTGCTGTCGGAGTGATCGACGAATTGGACCTACGGGCCGTCGATCAATCTATGGTCCGTCGATTGGAGTCGTCGATCAAGTCTGCCCGATAGGGCTTCACTAAAACAAGCATAACTTTTTACTTGGAGGTCGGATTTTAGCAAACTTGGTAGCGTTGAAAAGAAGATTCAATTATGTATCTTACCATAGGTCATGGGACACCTAATTCATTTTTTGCTAAGAGTTATGACCATTTGAAGTTGACCCAATCAACAATTTTCATCTAACTGGCTGTTGATCCTCACCTACGGTCCGAAGGTCGGACCGTAGATCGAACGACGGTCCGTGTTGGTCGGCCGTCGTTTGCATCAGAGGCTGGGTAAAGGGGGCCTCGATCCACGGACACAAACCACAGACCGTGGTTTGATCTACGGACCGTGGGTCTGTCTGTGGGTCGAGACTTAGCCGATTTTCTGAGTTGGTCTTGGGGAGGGGTTGCAGTGGTGAACCACGGACCACCAGCACGGGCCGTGGTCTAACCTACGGTCCGTGGATGGCAACCGTGGGTTGCACCTGCAACTTCTTAGAATCTGCATTTTTGATCCGTTTCGGATACGGGATGTTACAAAACTTGATAAATTTAACGGTTTATTAAGTGTTAAATTTAATTCTTCATATTTCAAGGTAATATATATAATTCTAAAATAGTCTAAAAAACACATAAGTTAGTTAAATGAATATTAGATGCATTTACCTAAATATTACAACGATCTAAATAAGTAATTGATAATAACCTAGGGGGCATAAATAGAATCACCCCAAAAAATATACATTTACATTATTTTATTTATTAAATAATTTTAACACTTGGATTAATTTCAATTTTTTTTAAAACTAGTTTCGCCACTTAATAACTCACATATTATGTTAAATTTGTAATGTTACTCCATATTTGATTAAATTAATTCCAAAAAAAATCCAAAATATAATAGATATTCTACATAAAGGCATCAAAAACACACGTCCAATTAACTGAAGGTTAAATATGTTTACCTAAATACTACAAGAACCAAACAAGAATTTAGTAGTATTTAAGGGCCCAAAAGTGCAAATATTATTAAAAAATTATTAAATAATTATGACATGTGGTTAATTTCAAGTCTCTTTTTATGTAATTTCAAATTGATCAAAGTTAATATAGATGTCAAACATGAAAAATAAAATACATAAGTCTAAATTATCATTAAAAAGTAAATCACCGACTCGATCTAATTATATGCCAAAGTGGGAAATCATTAAGCAACTGTTCTTTTTCACTACTTTAATTATTTAAACCTCATTAGCTGGCTAATTTAGAACCAAGGGGATCAACTTTACAAGATTTTATATTATTTTATGAAAAAAGAAAACGAATAAATATATATATATATATATATATAATTATTTTTTTATTTTTTTTAAAGAATTAGAAAAATAATGAAAGTTCACATTGAAAATTATTCTAAAATTTCACATATCAAAGAATATATTCCTGCAATCTTGATGAAAGAAATATCAACTTTCTATACGTAGACAAAGGTTGTCCCTAACTAAAGCTTTCCCAAAAATAAATAATAAATACATAGGAAATTAAAATGTTTCAAAATTAAATTTAAGGAAAATGCATAAGTACCCCCCAGCCTATACCCGAAATCCCAGAGACACACCTAACCTTTACTAAAGTCCTATTACCCCCCCGAACTTAATTTTTCTATAATATTCTACCCTTTTCAGCCTACGTGGCACTATCCTTGAAAATTTTGTCAACATGCGTTGGGCCCACAAGATAGTGCCACGTAGGCCAAAAAGGGGTAGAATATTACATATAAAATAAGTTCGGGGGGGTAATAGGACCTTAGTAAAGGTTAGGTGTGTCTCTGAGATTTCGGGCATTGGCTGGGGAGGTACTTATGCATTTTCCCTTAAATTTAAGGAATAATAGCACTTTCGATTTCAAGTTATTGTAATACATGAATAAACACATTTACTTATACTATATGACTTTCAACACGTAATATATTTCGTGTATTGGACTATCCTTAACGAGAAATGAAGGGGGGAAAAACATCATTGAAAAAAAATGGTAATCAATAGCTCTTGTTTTTGGTTAAATACATTTTAATATTTAATTAATTGATATGAACACTTATTGTCTAAAAGACTAAAAGTAAACTTGACAAATTTAACGGTTTATTAAGTGTTAAAAACATACGTCTAATTAAAATATATTTACCTAAATACTACAAGAACCAAACAAGAATTTAGTAGTATTTAAGGGACCAAAAGTGCAATTATTATTAAAAAATAACAAATAATTATGACATGTGGTTAATTTCAAGTCTCTTTTTAAATTAATTTCTCAAATATTTGGTTACCTATTCAAGAAGAAAACTCTAAGCTAACCAAAAGCAAGAAATCTATAGACAAAAGAAAGGCATGAAAATAAGTTAAGAAATATCTAAATTGAAAGAAAACATTTTTATGCATCTCAAAAAAAGTTTCTCAACAAAATTCTTATATATATAATAACACAATTGGTTCAATCTTTTATGTACTAACAACTCAAAAAAAAAAAAAAAAAACAAGAGCAAAGTTTATAACAACAAATTACAAATTTCATATATTAGCAAAAAAAAAAATGGATTCAAAGGGAGCTGCACCAAATCAAACTTATGAAGATTTTGTGCCAACTACAGAGTTGGTGCAAGAACAAGACTCTGATACTCTTCTCATTGATCTCACAGGTGATCTTCTTTTTACTGTTTTTTTCGATCGAGGGAATGAGTTGTCGTCTCCTTATATTGATTTTTGTTAGTTTTTGAGGTTGAGTTAGACCCGAAAAGTTCATTTCCTTATTGTTTCATGTTGTCATAAGCTATGTTGCACAAACTCTCCAAAAACTCAAAAAGTATTGCAATGATTTCCAAAAAGCTACGTTGCTTGCACTCTCAAAAATTGTTTTTGCATGTGGGATCCTAAGAAAATCCAGTACTTTTTGAGGATCCGACACACACCTGACGGCATTTTGATTTTTTGAAAAGTACAAGCAACACAAACTTTATGTCCTTAGCACAGTGTCATTATTTTCATGGGAACCTCACAAAATATCAGAGATGTAAATGTCACATCTGTGTTGGATCCTCCGGACAGATTTTTGAAGAGTCCGAGCAACATAATATTTCAATCTACCTTATATTATGACCTTTTTTCACATTTATTGTCAAGTTTGATAATTTGTTATACAAAAACACATTATTATGCAGGTTTCAAAAAGGAACAAGTGAGGGTTCAACTGATCAGAACAGGAGTTCTGAAGATCAGTGGACAAAGGCCTGTTGCTGAGAGCAAATGGCTTAGATTTCAAAAGGATTTCCCTGTATCACAAAATTGCGACAAGACGAAAATCAGTGCAAAGTTTGAAAATGGCATTCTTTATGTCAAACAACCAAAACTGATAACTTCATCAGAGAACAAAGGTCAAGAACTGCCAACATCTGATGCTCAACGGCAACAAAAACCAGAAGACAAGCCACAACCAACGCCTCAAAAGAAAGACGAAGAACAAACAAAAGACGAAAAAACTCCAACACCAACGGAAGAATTGCCTAAACATCAGGCTACTAATGCTGACAAGCCTGAAATGGAAGAACCAAACACAAAAGAAGCTAAAGATCTCGCGGAAAAAACACCTGCTGAGAATACTGGGGCAAGTAGCACTGTGGAAGATGGAAATAGACCGAGTTATGCGTGTAGACTTGATAAAGATGCATTTATTGGAACTGCAGCTGTTCTAGCTGAGAAGCTGAAGATGACAAGGAAATTGATGAACATGACTCTGATTGCTCTTTTGGTTCTTGGAATTGGCCTATATATCAGCAATAAGATGAAATCAAACAATTAAATAGCTGAAGAATGACGTTTTTCGTCTAATAAACAAAACTAAGTTGGGATATTTGCATTTCTCCCAGCTCATGTGAGTGTGAATGAAGAAAACTCACTGACTACTAATCTCCTTTTTCTCATTGCATTGCTGAATTGTATACATGAAACATTCGTTTCAAAAATTTGTATCGAATAAAAATATGACATGACTTATACTAAAGTTTTCTGATATATGTCTGATGTGTGTTTATTATTAATATAAGAAGAGTAAATAGTCAAAAAGACACCTGAACTATTGATTTTTCACACCCCAACTATCCGTTGTTCCCTTTTCCTATCTGAACTATCACCATTGTTCAAGTAGTAAAGGGAACAACTGATAGTTGGGTGTGGAACTCGCGAAGAAATGATAGATCAGGTGTGTTTTTTACCATTATCTCTTGCAAGAAAGCAAAAAAACTGAATTCATGTCCTAGGAACAGAGTCAACCCAAGATCAAGCACAAAGACACTATTAAAGGGAAAATAAGCAGAAATACTTCTGTAATTGACGACAAACCATCACGCCAATATAGAGGCTAAACAGGAAATTCCTATGGCATAACATTCCATAAAATATGAAATTGTGAGAAGTTACTAACGAATCACATTTCAATCGAACTACTATGGTTTTTGATGGATTAAGAGAAAGATAGCCAACATAATACTTTCAAAGGTATGAATCTTGCTAGATATTAACTAGAGAGGCTAGAAGATATAAAAGCTCATCGACATTATTATATGACTATTTTCGTCTGTCAACATTTTGTACTTAATAATACCACATCATTTTGGATGTTGGACATTCTAGATTGAATCAAATGTGTAATACCTATTGAGGATGTGAAGGAGGGGGCTTCCTGATATGTGTTGCTTGTTCAAAACCATATGCAATTTCAATGAGTGTTGGCTCAGAACCCTTTAGTCCTCCAAATGAAATTCCGAACGGAGTTCCAGTTTTATCATAACCAGCTGGTACATTGATCCCTGGATAACCTCCTATCGCAAGATGGCTAGCAATGTAAGCACCAGGTGACATCAACGCGTCTATCTTATTTTCTTTCATCATCTTCTCGAACCCGTATTTGCATGCTTTTGTTATGTTCCTCAATGCCTCCCTTTCCAATTTCCCTATTCCATTTGTCTTCTCAGCTTTCAACATTATATCTTGACCATATTCTTTGAGTTTTTCCTACAATGATATACAAAAAGAACGAAATGCTTAAACCAAAAATAGTCGGCAGATGTATAGTATATAGTATAATATGTTAATAACAGTGTATAATCTATGTATAACGGAAAAGAACAGTCTAACTATTTGTGTAAAGATCCCTAATATGATCAAATGGTTACAGTGATTCGTATAACTGATCTTAACTTTGTCTAGTATCAAGGTGCAGTTAATTGATCGGCTAATACTTACCGGAGGTGAAATCTTGTTGAAGGCTATAACATCTGCCAAGGATCGAACTTGAGTGTGGACTAAATGTTTAAGATATGCATTTAGGTCCATCTTGAATTCAGCAGAAAGTGCTATGTTTTGAGCAACAGCAATAGCATTATAGACCAAGTCGGTCGAAGGTATTACCAGGTTGTCAACTAAGACTGCTCCTTTTTGCCTTCAAATTGTTTTATCCCAGAACAGAAGTTTGTCTCTATTAGGAAATCAAGTAAAACTAAACTATAGAAAGGCATAATACATCAGTAGACACGTTAACTTGGCCTCAACTGGTAACTAGATACTTCTAACTTAGAGGATGCACATCTAAACACATCAACTCGTCGATCCATTGTGTCAGTTGAACACTCCCAACTTACAAAGTGATCATCTAGACACCTCAAATATTTATGTGCCATGTCAGCGTCGAGTGTCCACGAGACACACTGGGGACGAATTGAGGTGTCTAGATGTGCACTCCCAAAATTTGAGTGTTTACTTGTCAGTTGAGACCAATTTTTAGTGACTATCTGTGTATTATGACATACAGAAATGCAGGTTAAAAACCGAAAAGGTTACCTTAAGGTGTTAAAATGCTGTTGGTAAGTTTTTATATCATTGGAACCAAAAAAGTCCTTTGAAATTCCTAGTCTTTTATATCTGAGCCCATCAGCCTTAAGAAATTGCCGGTATCCACCATGTGGAATGTAAATAGAAGCCTTTTTAGTTGCTGGAAAATCATCTCGATCAAAGCCAACGATGACATCAAGAACCTCAACAGCATCAGTTACTGTCCTGCAGATTGGCCTGTTCTATGCAAAATAAAATAAAATTGTGTGAAAGCATTTTCGGTGTCTTCTATATATGTTCATGTTTGTTACCAAGTTCTTTGCATATTTGCATCTCTAATGTACCTCAAACATCTAAGTTCTGGATCTAATACTAAAAACAAGTAATCCTGTTTTGCACCATCAAATTTTCGCAATTGTTTCGAAACTCTGGCATTAAATAGTTCCGCAAAGAAAACAAGAATCCATCTATTCTAGTTTGTGACCTATTTTCTATTAGTCCATTCCAAAAGAATGACACATTTCCATATTCAGAAGTTTACTCTAAATTTTCCGTTTTGCCCTTAATAAGAATTTTCTAAAGCCATACAAATGTTACTATAACATGTTTAACACAAGAAGTGTCAAAAGCCAACACAAAAAATGAACCTTCTTTAAAGGTTCAATATGTTAGTTTCAATAACATTGTTCGTTACACTTCTTCCTTGCTTCTTGGCATATAATAGGTATCTAGTTTACCGCTTTTAGGTATTAGCACTATGTTTCTAAATAGTTTCAATTTCAGCCAATCTATAGTTGATAGTACGTGTCGAGTCAAACTATGTCACATAAATTAGGACGAGAGTACTACTAGGGAGAAAAACATTCAAAAGATGTAGTTTTTACATACCCTACAGTGTCTTGTCTATGTGAAATTGGGATTACACCTGCCCTGCTAGTGAGGCCAACAGTTGGTTTGATTCCAACAACAGAATTAGCACTTGACGGAGATAGAATGGAGCCTGCAGTTTCTGTCCCCAATGCTACTGCTACCATGTTTGCTGCTACTGATGTTGCAGAACCCGTGCTTGATCCTGATGGATCAGCACTTGCTACATAAGGATCCTGTAAGAACATGAGTAAAAACCACCAAATCATTAAACTCTTGTTAGTCTACAACAACATATCTAGTGTAATTCCATAAGTGGGATCTGTGGAGGGTAGAGTGTACGTAGACCTTACCCCTACCTCATAAAGATAGAGAGGTTGTTTTCGATAGACCCTCGGCTCAAATAAAAACATCTCAAAACAGTTTGAAAAAGAGAATACATAATTGAAAACAGTAACAACAACGAAATATAGTGCTATGGAAAGCAGTACATAGCATACATAGAAAGAACAATAATAACAAGGAACTAGTCCGATAACAGATTCATTTTTGCTATGTTTAAGACCACAAGATTAAAGTACATTTTGGTATGTTTAAGACCACAAGATTAAAATACATTTTGGTACATTCTACATTTCTTCTGTACTTTCTTAAACTCCATGTGAAGTGAAAACCAGACAAACAAATTGAAACAGAGGAAGTAATAAATATGGTAACTTATCGACAATCACATGTTAAAAAATCACCAGTGGTAGAATAATCTTTATACCGTTAGCGTATATAACTTAAATTCTTATTCTTTTACCAATGACTCACCAGAGCTTGTCCAAGTCTACCATTCCAACCATTAGGCATTAGCAAGTTTTTAGCTCTAGAAGCAGCCCATTCAGTCATAGTTGCCTTGCCAAGTATGATAGCACCAACATTCCTCAACTTCTTGACAACACCAGCATCTTGTGGCACAATCGAACCGACAAGTGCTAATGATCCTGCTGTTGTGTTAAGCTTATCTTTTGTTGCAATGTTGTCCTTCACAAGAACTGGGATACCATGTAGCCTAGATAGTGATTTAGACGCGTTCGATTTTCGTTCTTGGTCAGCTTTATCTGCAAGAATGAGTGCATCTGGATTCACTTCTATGATCCCTTTTAGAATTGGATTGGATCTCTGGATTTCATTTAGATAGAACTCAACAAGTTGTCTTGATGTAAGTTTGTTTTGCTTGAAAGCTTTATGAATGTTATCAATAGTTGTTTCTTTAAATGAGAATGTTTTTGCCTCAGTTTTGTTGCTGAAGTTTGATAATATCAGAGAAATGAAGAGAATAGCAAGAACAGACATGTTTGTGTTTGTTAAAGTGATTGAAGATATTTTGTTAGTGTGTGTAGCTGATTTTATATTAGGGACATAAAAGTGGATAAGGGATAAGAGTCTTGGAGCAATGGTAATGTTGTCTCCGTGTGATAGGGCGGAGTCAGGTTCAGCTAAAGGGTCCGTCTAAACCGTTTTCGACGAAAGTCTACACTATGGTTAAAATTAATTTTGATGTATATATAGTAGATATTGAACCCCGTGGCTTCTTTGTGTGTTTACGTCTTCATATTTTGACCCCCTTTAGTGAAAATTTTGGCTCCACCACTGTGTATGACCTATAGATTATGTGTTTGAGCTACATGGAATCAGTCGGTAATGATTGTGTGAGGGTAGATTGTTTACATCACACCACTCACGCAAGCATTACACCTTCCTGTCTCAAATGTTTCAAATATTAGTCGTTTGGACTAACTAAAAATTTATTCCAAATCTTTAATGTTCTGAAATATAAGAAGTCATTTACTTTTTTTTTTCTTCCAAGTTCACCCGTAGCACTTCAACTAGTGGAGTGTTAATTAAATGAGACATTTAAATGGGGAAAAAGTTAATTTAGGTAAGTATTATTATAAGTAAAGTTATTAAATAATTTCTCCGTTCCTTTTTATATGTCACTTGCATTAAGAAACTAAGCAAGTTTACAATTTTACTCTTATTTAATGTTTATTGAAGTCAACTTTTCAATAAATAATAAATAAATCCATCTCTTATTTTAAATTTGTTTGTTGATGTTTCTTTTTCAAAATCAGATTTTATAAAGTAATGCAATGGTGAAAATAATTAATCAATGTATAAAGTAATTACACTGAACATTAATAAATTATTAGTTTACCTAGGCTGGTCAAATGTCTATTTTCAAGATTAATGAACTATCAAAGGATATAATAAGAAGAATATTGTAATTTATACAATGATTTTATAAAATTGACAAATATTATAGACCAATTATTTATAATAAAAATAATATATAGAAAGAAACGGAGAGATTATCTTTTTTAAGGAGCTACAAAAATCATAAAAAGATAGAAAATAATCAACAACCACAACTTTCCCAAATGCCTTTTGAGGTCCACAAATCACTATCAAACTTTATTTTATAATCATCTTTTAGGACAAGAATGTGTTGCACATGACAAATAATTCAAAAATATATAGTATATATAAAATAATTTTAAAACATATATTATATTTCTTGGTACACGTAATAATCATTAAAAAAGCCGGCGAAAAAAGAAAACGTTAGCTTATATCTTAAAATAAGTCATTTAAGATAATGTGTGTGTTTTCCTTTTTTGTAATCATTTTTAACACCCTCCCCTTCATTTTTACTCATTCACTATAAAAAAAAAAAACTATATATATTTTACATAAATATATAAACTTGATTTCGAAAAATTTAAAAATTTCACTCCCCAAATTCACGATCGAGTAGCTGTTTGATTCTTGAAATTTAAAAAATATCATATAAATTGAGAAAAAAAATACTCGCTCTGTCCATTTTTAATTGTCAAGTTGGCGCAAAGAGTGGCTTTCACTGTTTTTTGGGTATTATACATGTACGATCGATTCATTGCTTATCTGAAACATACCCATTAGCAAAAATGGTGTTTTTTCCTTCAACCTTTCTGCACTACATTACATAAGGTTAAAGTTCACGTATATCCGACTCTATCCAGACCACACTTATGGGATTACATTGTTGTTGTTGTTGTTGTTGTTGTTTTTGTACATTGTATGGATAGGATATGAAATGAGCTTAAATGAAGTAGAGATTCATATAATTGACCTCAACTTGTTTTGGACGGGAGACGTATTTGTTGTTGTATAGTAGATGTTGAATATCCTTGGCTTCTTCATTTATGTATTTCTTTATATTTTGATTACCTTTAGTGAAAGTCATTGCTCCGTCATTGCGGCTACTATCATAGATAATTGTGTAGCTATTCATAGCAAACATTATATGGTGGCGTGACATAGGGTAAATCACTTGATTTGATAGATTAAACTGAAAAGGGTAAAAAATACCCTTAAAGTATGTGAAATGGACCACTTATATCCTCCATTATATTTTGGGATAAAAAACACCCCCTCCCACCTTATCTCAGGAGACCACAAATACCCTCAATAGTTAGCAAATCCCAAAATATTGCCACTAAAGGTTATGAGTGATTTTTAGTGGGGACTAAGACTGCAACAATCATTCGCTAGTAAAAACCTATTTTTTTCAAACAAAAAAATATGATAATTAATTTTCGGTTGCAACCTAATTTTCTAAAATAAATAACTTGCACTATCAATATTAAAAACATCCAATATTATTACGAAAATCATCAAAATTACTTCTCGATTCAAAGCATCATTGTACATTTTATACATTTACATATGACATAAAAATAAAATATATAGTGTCTTCAAACTCCTCCTTAATCGATATCATTTTTGGTTTTTTAAAAACAATGAAGAAAAAAAAACACAAAATCAGAATTTAATATTAAAAAACCTTTAGTGACAATATTCTGGACTTTTGTGGCAACTATTGTCGCCGCTAAAGGTCTAGTTCTTTTGTAGTGAATCCTAGTTGGCAATGCTTAGGTGGAAGGATTAGTCCATGTGGCATGCCATGTCACTAGAAATTTGGGGTGTTAACTCTTGAGGTATTTGTGGTCTCCTAGGATAACGGCAGGGGCATTTTTGATCCCAAAATGTAACCAAGGGTATAAGTGATTTATTTCGCATAGTTCAAGAGCAATTTTGACGCTTTTTCATAGATTAAATTACAATTATAATGTGAAAATTTAGGTTGTCAATGTATATATGAGTTAATCCAACAAGTAATCATTTGTTGTTCAGTTTAAAGTGAGAATTGTTGCTAGACTGCATTTATAATATCATTGTGTTCTGTTTAAATTGGTGAGAAATTGGTTAAAGAAAATGAGGAGAAATATGAGTTCTTTTTGTTCTTACGAGTTTAGTTCTTGTTAGGTGATGATTTGTTGCTCAAATTTGTCCAAGAATTGAAATATTGGTTGAGCTTTATTATGCCTTTGTTATTTGTGTTAATGTAATTTCTTGTGTCATGTGATGTTACGTTGTTACTTATTTGGAATGGTGAGGCATTGGATAAAGAATGAAAATAGTTGATAATGAAAAGTTGAAAACTATTACTCATTAGGTGATCATTTCTAGCTCAATTGTTCCAGAATTGATGTTTTTATTGATTTTATGCCTTTATCATTTGCATAAACAGTTCTCATTTCAACTACCATTAACAAATTTATGTGTCTCTGTTGAACATATCACTAGAAATTAGAGCAGATTATACGTATAAAGATATAAGTATGAGTAATCCTATGTAGGAAGTGAAGGATTTGTCTAAGTTGAGAAACTGCATGAAAACACAGCCTCTGAAAACAAACTTTTGAAGGTATTGCTTTATCTGCCTCATTGAAATGTTAAGAGGACGTTGCTAATTGAACTTGCATTTGCATTCGGAGAATGTTGTTGCTTACACATACAACAACCAATTAATGTTGCCTCTTCATATTGGTGTAAGGGGATCTTTTCTTGATAAGTTTCAATGGGATGTGAATGGCTTGGTGATGTTGTGTTATGAGCAGGCAGTTGATACAGCTGTTAGAGTTCTAAAGGAAGGAGGAATGGACGCGATTAAGTTGGAAGGCGGGGCACCATCGAGAATTACAGCAGCTAAAGCTATTGTTGAAGCGGGGATTGCTGTAATAGGGCATGATGGATTAACACCTCAGGCCATCAGTGTTCTTGGTGGACTTAGGCCTCAAGGCAGAAACGTTGATAGTGCAGTCAAGGTATACCTATTAAAAGCTGATAGGGGTACACATGACGTATACTATTAAGGCTATATACTTGTTTTTATGAGTTTTGCAGGTTGTGGAACCTGCCATGGCCTTGCAGGAAGCAGGGTGCTTTTCTGTTGTTTTGGAATGTGTGCCTGCACCTGTTGCTGCAGCAACAACATCTGCTCTTAGGATCCCCACTATCGGAATTGGCGCTGGGCCTTTCTGTAGTGGTCAGGTTGGTTGAAATTCCCACTAATTTTTATATACTCTGTAGTGATCCGAAAATGGATCCATTTCACGTATATGGGCTGAAATTGCCACCCCTACCTGTCATGACCCCATGATATTAGCATGCTTTGTCAATGTCTTCACTCTCCAGCAGTAGTACAATCATTTGTAACGATTGACAGACAGTTTTAGGTTATTTGATTGCATGTCCTACTAACGCAGGCGCTAGTTTATCATGATCTTCTTGGGATGATGCAACACCCGCACCATGCCAAGGTTAGTACAACTAAATTTACTCCGAATCCGGAGTCAATTCTATCTGTATGAACTATATTCCATGTACTGCAGGTTACTCCTAAGTTCTGTAAGCAGTTTGGACAAGTTGGAGATGTTATCAACAAAGCTCTTTTGGAATACAAGGAAGAAGTAACTAATGGTTCATTCCTGGCTCTGCTCACAGCCCATACAAGATTGGTGCAGCCGATATGGATGGTTTCTTAAACGAGTTACAGAAGTTGGGTTTCAAAGATGCAGCTTCAGCAGCAGCTGTTGCAGCTGAAAAGATTCAGACAAGCTAATTTACCCCCCTTGATCGAGAGGACCAGCAATTTTTTAGTATACTTGTAGCCAACAAGTGCTATTATACTGAGTTGTACCTTGCTGTCTCTCGTAGATGGGGAGAGGATAGTTAAGGCGTTTCTGTGCCAAGAGAAGAGGCTTTCGTTTAGTTGATTAAAATTCTATGTCCAGAACTGGAAACAAGATTTACAGTAGGCCAAAAGAAGATGGCGATGATAGCAACACCATTTCCCCTTATTTATTTGTAGTAAAAGCTATTTTGTTATCACTTTTAAGGAAGTTGATTGAATGTCTCGTGGAAATGATCTCATATGCTAATTTACTATTGGAATAAAATAAGATGTTGTTTCTATATAGATCTCCTAACGGAAAATAACATTTGTAATGGACTACAAAACCAAATCTTCCACAAAGGCAGTTGGCTAAATATGATGAATTTCTTTACTAATCGCGACAAAATTCACAGAAATCATCAGGAAGTCTCTTACATAAACAAAAATCTATTCTTTTTTCTAGCATTGCCAATCTTTTCTCAAATGCCAATACTCCAACATGCATAGTCCTAACATCAACTTGTGCAACCTTAGCACAAGATCGAAGTAATATGTAATAATCAGCATGTACAGCGTAAAGATAAGCCCCGTCTTTCTTTCTAGCATACCTGATGTAGCCGTCTTTCTTCTTCACGTTTTTCCTCGGTGGTATATAAACAAATCGATTCTCGTTCATATCTGCTTTCAGCTGCCTCAATGCTGCATTTGAATCACCATCATCCCTTGACATTTTGCATTTGTATCCATCGTCCGTAAAGTTCTCGTTTTCTTTTGTTGTGCTGTTGGATCCATGTCTGGATCCGCTATGGTGAAAATGGTTACCAGTGTGGGAGTCTGTTTTCCCATCTTCTGATGCTTTGTCAGCCTTATTTTAAAAAGGAAATATAATTCAGCTATTATTAAATATTAAACAAGCAAAGACGAGTATAGGAACCCCCGCGAAAAGCAAATAACAAAACTAGGTGAATCATGAATGCTCAACATCCAAACGGGTAAAACAATGCAGGCAGAGCTAGTTAACAAGTACACTAACCGCAAATCATGTTACTTCACCAAAACTTCATATTTAGGTTTCTTTAGGTGGTTAAACATTATTTAGTGTGTAAACTCAATATCTCAGAATTGATTTCAATCAATTTGGGATTATGTAGGTGATGCCTGAAAATGTAAAAGACATGCTTAACAGCTGGTAGCGCTCATAAAAAATGGGTTTGTTGGTTGTTTGACCAACGGAAAGCATGGAAGAAAAGTCCACCAAAGAATAAGAATCGGCAACTTTCTAGAGGTGTCTTCCTAATCCTTGCCAAAGAAGGCTGAGAAGGTTGGGACGCAAGGTGGTTGTGCTCAAGCAACTATGGAAGTAGACTCCGTTAAAGAGTCATGTGCGTCAAAGAAATGTAATGTCATTCCATTGTGTATCTTGTGGACAGTTGGGCCTGAGAGAAACCATAGATATTTTGAGGATAAAATACAATCCTTACCTTTTGTAAAGTTCAGGTGTTTACAGAACAAGTGCTGGTGGTGCGATGTGAGCCCTATAAATGATCCTAACTTGTTAGTGAAACTCATAGACTATCCCTAGAGGCTCAGAGGGAGAATCTAAGCACATTTCTGTAATTCTGATTCTATGCACTGGCCTAACCTAATCCTATCTTTTGATAATAAAATCTACCTTTAGTATCTCTTCTTTGAATGTCAGGTGACAAAGCATTTTGGAGTAGACTGTGTGGGTGGCTGAGGTTTCACAGATTATTCAAGATTGGGAGACTGAACTACGATTGGTATGTATGATGGCAAAACAGAAGGCAGGACGAGCTGAAATTGTAAGCAGTGTGATTGGTATGATAGTGTATGTTATATGGAGAGAAAGGAACAAGATCAGATTTCAGAATCGAAGCATGAGAGCTGATGAAGTGCTGAAGGAAATCGTGATGCATATGCACATCAAGAGAAAGAACAGGGCAAAGTGGCATACTACACTACAACAACTTAACGCCTATCCTTAGTGTCTGCATAGGCTATAGCTGGAATGTATCACTGATATATATAAGTTACTTGTATTATTTGATTATAGATAAGTAGATTGATAGATTGAAGAGTGAGCAGGTAGTTCAATACTGCTCTGGTTGTAATCGTACAATTCTGGTTATGAATGAAAATCTACAGTTAACCAAAATAAAAAAAACATCTACCTTGAGTGATTTTTAAAAAAATCCAGTACTTCAATTTCCTACAAAGAAAACAAATCAGCTCGATGTGGTCTCAGGTTGAGTCTTCGGTTTGGTAGGTTCTCTCTAAATAAGCAAATAATGACCATCCTCAGCCAACATACGTTCAAATTAGTATTCTGAGATGTTCGACAGAACTAGTACTAGTACATAACAAAATTCCAACTGTGAATAAGAAACAGTTAAAAGAGAATGGACTTCATGTAAAAAACAAATATATAGACTTCAGCTTAATTCTCCATGTTGTTGAAGTTGTCCAACAGAGCAAAATTAACTTTTATGCAGATATATCAGTAAGGAAAGATGTGGTGATTTTTGAAGGTTGTTGATAGGTACTACCATCCCATCACATATTGACAAGGTTTTAAGGATGTGGGTGCAAGATCGTATAAATCAACCTTAATCACGGGGAAAGTAAAATACCTTATGGCTTTGATAGAAGTCCCAAAAATCTTCTATTATCCTTTCTTCTTCATGATCATCGTAAGCAGGTTCTAGTCCAGCGAAAACCACATTTTTGCAGTACAGAAGGTATGATTGTAAATCTTTTGAAAAATCTGTCAAACAAGAAAAGAAACATAACTCAAACAAGTAACAAGAAAAAGAAAGCATAATTCCACCAAGTAACAATCGGTGCAACTTATAACCCCATGCTATATCTACATGTATCCAAAAATCAATGTAATGCCTTGCAATTACCATATGTATCACTGAGCTCATTGTATTTTTCTTCAAGAATCTTCAAGAGTTCTGAAGTACTATCATGAGGATCTGAATCACGTGAAGCTGAGTCTTCCTCAGCAACAGCACCTCTTGCATTGCAACTGAAACCACATTCTCCAGCTCCATTCTCAACAGCAGACACTAAATTATTCGAACAAGATGAAATCAGTTCCCATTTTCCGCCATTCAGGTCATAAAGAATCCTCATTGTCACAATCAGTATAGACATCACGCAAACACGAGAAGGCAGCCTGGAGTCATTATCTGATAAATACAACTCCGGAGGCATAGACCACTCATACACTTGGCATGCCTGAGGAAGAATTTTCTCAACAGGAAGCGATAAATGCTTGAGATAACGGGCAGCTATAGCATGGAAGTTCACTGAAGGCAATTCCAAGCCTATTTTCCTGGCAATGGAGGCAGCTAGGGACTCTAACTTTTGCAAGGTGACAGTTCTGATAGGCCTGAACATACGACTGGTACTGATAGGGCACGACCTTGAAGGAGGTCCCAACTGCTTCTCTATTTCAAGAAAAGCAGCAAAATATGGGAGCTTTCCTTCTAACGTCCACTTCAATATGTCTGTTGGCAAGATAGCTTCCCTTGCCACGTGACAGACAAGAAAAGAGATAGCCAGAGAACAAGGTAATGGAATCAAGTTTCTCAAAGATTTATGCCATATGGTTACTGCCCGTTTTCCAAGTAAATTGTGAGGTTCTGTTTTCTGGCTGCCAGTCGACTGAGAAAGTTCTATTTCCCCTGAAATAAATACTGGAATTAGGTTCTAAAAGGGAAAGGTGAATACAGAAAGGAAATTCAACCTGCATAATATCAGAGTTTCACACCAACTGATTTCTCTCACTGAAGACATATAGAAAACTTAACAAACCCACTTTGCCAGACAGCCAGAGTATATGATTCAGAAGTTTTTCAAAAATATAGCCACCTAACATGAACCAAAGATAAAAGAGGACAGAACATTTTTACCTTCATGCTATACAAATTAGATCAAAAGCGAAGGACCAACATCCTAGAAGAAATTCATTTTCGTTACACAAGATTGCCCATTAGAAACCAAGTTGATATGCTTAATTACATGAACCAAAGATAAAAGAGGACAGAACATTTTTACCTTCATGCTATACAAATTAGATCAAAAGCGAAGGACCAACATCCTAGAAGAAATTCATTTTCGTTACACAAGATTGCCCATTAGAAACCAAGTTGATATGCTTAATTACTAGTCTTGCACTTTACAAGTAGTGTTTTAAAAGAATGCAAGTGACAACAAGCATAGTAGTCGAACGTGCAATGTTAGGCTAAAAATTAATTGATTAATCTTCAGCTTCTAACTAATGATTGTTAACAAATCCTAGAGAAACAAGAACATGAAAATATCCCGATTTCCATCCTTGTGTAGATAAAGATAATCAAAATGATACCTTGAGTTTGAGTCTCTGATTCATGGACAACATCGTCTGCCCACTCATCACTCAACACGTTTTCATGTGCCAAGAGTCTTAACCAAATAGGCCCAGCAAGCCCAACAATCAGGGGGCTTACGTTAAATTTCTCCACCAGAGTCTTGCACTGCATTTGGATCATAGCTTGTAACCCCATAACATACCTCAACCGGATCTCTGAATAATAGTCTGTGTAAGTCAAAGAAATTTGAGATGATCCAAAATCACTAGGCACTGCAGGCCCAACTCCATCATCTCCATTACACTCGTCGTAGTCATCAAAGGTTTTCAAAGACTCTAAATGCTGGGAGAGTTGTACCTGAGATATGGGTACAGGTTGACTGACCTGGCAATATTGACGGCGCTGACTAGTAGAGTACATACCCCCATCTACGTTGAATAGGTCATCATCATCAACACCCGTGTCCATGATGTCAACTGCTTGAGAGCCGCAACGAGTGCAATAGAAGAACCCATCACCGCCATCGTCAAAGGATAGATTGCCACAAACCTCGCAGCACCTTTGAATCTTCTCTGTCATTCTAATTTATTGTATGGGTCATTGATTGAATCCTCTGCATTAAAGCACCAATTATTTAGTCGAGTAACACCAGGTCAAATCAAGGAGGTTAAAATCTTCAATTCATTAAGATTCGATCTTGCTTAAGACACGGGCACTCTATGCTGTGAATCTAACTAAATCAGAAATATTCTCAAGAAACTAAAGGAAAAAAAAAAAGATCAGGCAAACAGAAATATTCTAAAGAAACTAAATCTAATATCAGGAAAAAAAATTTGAACCAAAACTAGTTTTTTTCTTTTGACGAAGTTACAATCAACAAAGGTAAGGTTGTGTACATCACCCAACCCACACCAAACTTCACTTGTGGGATTACAATGTACTTCACGTTGTGTTTTCACTTGTATCATTGTTGCTTATGGTGTTTCATTATCACATGATTTTTTATTGTACTTTTGCATTGTTCCTTGTTATTTGCTATATTCTCTACATTGTCTCCGTTTTCTATACCTGGATTCATTGCACTTGAGCCAAAGGTCCTTCAGAAACAACCTCTCTACCTCTACAAGTTAGCAATAAAGGTCTGCATACATTCTACCCTCCCCAGACCTCACTTGTGGAATTTCACAGGATTTATTGTTATTGTATACTTCCCAAACAAAAACACACTTGTTAAAAATATCCCTATTTCTAATGGACGAAAACTAAAAAAGTTTAAAAATTTATACTTTTCCTAACAAGGCTACTTATTTGGCATAGAACTTGTGATCTATAGGTCAAATACGAAGACAACCTATTGTTACTCCAACAATCCCCCAATAAGAAGGTTGTGTAAGGGTCAGTTATGCCCTAAATTTTATTCCTACCAAACATCAATTCTATATGTTAGCAATCACAAAACTAAGTAAAATCTGTGCAATTGAAACCAATAGAGACAATCAGGTTCAAATTTTTATAATTACAAAAAAAAGAAAAAAGTTACCAGAATGGCGAAGCAAGTAGCAACAGCTCGGATTCAGCAATTTTCTTCCCGGCGCTTGATTAAGAAGGAATAAAAAATACCAAAAGTAGAACAAATATGTCAAATATTGTCTCCAGCAAAGCAATTCCGGTGGCTGCTCCTCCCTTACCCAAACATCTAGTTCGAGCCAGAATATGAAAAAAAAATTACTTCCTGAATGGAAAGTGAATCCCAAATAGTTGAATTCAATACACACGCTAAATAACGAATGAAAAAACAAAAAAATACTAATAAATCTGATCACTTAAATTTACTACTCTCTCCGTCCCATTTTATGTGAGGTAGTTTGACTCGGCACGGAGTTTAAGAAAGAAAGGAAGACTTTTAAAACTTATGGTCTAAAATGAAGGATAGAAATTTGTGTGGCTGTAAATCATTTCATTAAGGGTAAAATAGACATTTTATAGTTAAATTGTTACTTAATATAGAAATGTGCCATTCTTTTTGGGACTGACTAAAAAGGAAAATAAGTCACATAAATTGGGACAGAGGGAGTAACATAAATTGGGAAAAAACCTTATAACATATTGTTCCACTTATTTTTGCCTTTAAAGTTGTATTGAAATGCATTTAAACATAAATATCATGTTATATTCTTTGTAAGAGGTATAATTAAATATAATTTCATCTTCAACTTTAGCTACATAAATTTCAACTTGATATTGTAAAAGAGAATGAAGTCAAAAAAATTTCCAGCACACTTGTATTTACACTGTTACACTTACCTAAACTCTACTCTCTTCCCAACCCACAAATTGTTTATACATGTAGTGAAGATGGGATCTGGAAGAAGGAAAAAAAAGCTAATTAAAATGGTGTCTTTATTACTAGTATACTAGTGTCTTTCTCACTCACCTATCCCCTTTTGCTCTTCAAGAACTTAGCTTTAGATACATTAAAGTTTGTTTTTTTTTTTTTGATGACAAACATTAGAGTTTGGTTTTTTTACTTAAAGTTCTGTCCTTTTCATCTTCCTGTTTACAGGATATTCCATTACTGTACCAATCTGTAGTACTTATCATTCTTGAAAGTAGTTAGTCAAAATTGTGTCTAAATGAGAGGTTTTTGGTGGTCTACTGTTTCTTCATTCATATAAGCAAAGTTGGTTGGACTAAAATAACTGTTAGAACCGAAATAATTAGGTGTAATAAGGAAGCTAACAAAACAAAGAAGACAAGCGAGAAATATATCAAGAGACACAAAAATTTAAAGTGGTTTGGTCAAATGACCTACATCCACAAAGGAGATGGACAATCCACTATATAAATATAAGAGTACAAAATATAGAGAGAAATAATATCAACCAATTCACTCAAGAGGTTCATACAAATGATAACGTATCACTTGTATCTCACAAATTCTTTCCCCTAACCATAACTCTCAAAGCCCATTGAACTACATTGTGAATGTTGATTAAGTTAGAAGGAACACGCTTCTATTTATAGAGTCGACTAGCCAATCCTAAACTTTTTCCTAAAAGGAAAACCTATTTATGGTAAGAAACTCAGGACAATTAATACCCAACAAAAAACAACCCTATTGACTTGCTTATGGTATAGGGAAATGTAGAGTCTCTTGCTTTTGATTTTGATGTATTGGTTATTAGTGAGTGAATTTAAGAAAAAGTGAATAGTAAGTAGCAACAACCAAAATTAGATCAGTAATCTCCAAATTAAGAAAACTTAACAAGTAAAGATCAGTACTTTAAACAATTGAATACAGATAAATCCAACCCCAAATCAAATACACCCTCAACCCCCCAAAAAAACCACTAAACCCATGACAAGAACTACAAAAAGCTCAAAACTTGATAAGAAATTGAATGCACTAAAGAACACCCAAAAAGGAAAACTAAACAAAAATCAAGAAAAGGGACAAATTCAATCACCAAAAGGCCAAAAGGGATTGTGATTCTTGAAGTTAAGACAGTCCCACAGAAACCCAACTAAAAAAGCTCAAAACTTTATAACAAATTGGATGTTATAACCAACACCCAAAAAGGAAAATCAAACGAAAATTGAGAAAAAGGGACAAAAGGGGTTGTGGGTCTTGAAGTTAAGACAGTACCTGAAGGAGCAAACAAGTCAAAAACTCAAAATTGGTGAAATCTTGATGATGATGGTTGATCCTGTTGACAGAATAAGAAAGGCATGGTATGGAAACTGTTAAAGAAAGAGTAAAAAGCAAAAAAAGATGAAATCTCTGTGTGTGAGAGAGA
This sequence comes from Solanum verrucosum, assembly GCF_900185275.1. Taxonomy (NCBI): domain Eukaryota; kingdom Viridiplantae; phylum Streptophyta; class Magnoliopsida; order Solanales; family Solanaceae; genus Solanum; species Solanum verrucosum. The sequence goes on from NW_026019987.1 coordinate 130,866, forward strand.
AAATGGGTTGTGGGCTTCTCTACCCCTATTAGAATTGGGCTCTTTTGAGCCCAATTTGCTTACCCACAGCCCAAAGTTCCATTTTCCAAAACGAAGCCTAGTCTTTAGAGTTTACATCTCAGTCGCCGGTTGCCGCTGCTCGCCGTGGTCCTCGCCGTACTCAGGTGAGCTTCATCATTTTTCTTTAATCATTTGTTTTTTTTCATGAGATATGAATTGAATCAATTTATGCTTAAATATGTTGTGTCAATTGGTTAAGGTTCTTGTGCTCTTTGTCTCCGCGTTTGGGTGTGATTTGGTGGTAAATTGGTATGTACACTGTTTATTATTGTAAGAAGCTTTAGAGTTGTGCATTAGCAATTAGCATATACAGTTATGCACTTGCTAGCTTTTTTCTTTTGATAATTATGGTGTCCGGGGAATGCCAAACACTATGAGAGAGTTGATGTTCAGTTGGAAGAGCGTGAGAGGAAGGAGAAGAGGAAGGGCTTGGAATATGATTCCACTTGCGCTAATGTGTGTTGTTTGGAGGGAGAAATAGGAGAGCGTTTGAAGGTGTAGAGTCGAGTTTTTCTCAATCGAGGAATAGTCTTTGTTCTCTTGTTTTCTTTTGGCGCTCATAGAAAGTCCCTTGTTGTATAGACGATTGGGTGGAGTTTGTAGAGAATCATATCTTTTTGTAAATTCTCTACTTTTTGGTATATCTCTTGTATGCGGCCGTTGTGGTCATGTTTATGGATGGACATATTTTTACTTGATCAAAAACAAATTATGGTGTCAGGTTCAGGTTATGTGTCCATCGACTAATTCAACGGGACATGCTACCTCACACCAGTATATACTCTATATATTGGGTAACTCTATCCATCAAAACTTTGACACATGAGAAGAAATCATCTAGTGTTTTTGTCTTCGATAGGAATTGAACTGAGGCACTTGTTAACTTGCTTCTCCTTCATGTCTGAAACTTTTTATTTATTCTTTCTTATTGTAAGTGTTGTCACTATATAGTTAGGAAGTGGAATTAGAGCTTCCATCATCTTCTTCTTCTTGATATATATTTTAATATTTATGAAAGCATTGGAGTTGTGCATAATATATACACTTGTACACTTGCTTCTCATTCACACCTCAAACTTTTTTTATTCGTCTTTTATGATCCCAAGTGCTGAAATGGGGTTAGAGTTTGTTGTCATCTCGCACCGTCATGATTGGTGTTGAATGTCGAGTCTGCTGTGAGAGGCGCTTAAAGGTTGTTAAGACATTAGACCGAGGGGTGAACCTACTGGGGAGGGGAGAGGTTGCTTCCTAAAAAGAACTTGGTTTGGCTCGCCTTTTGAAACCAAACAAAGAGCGTTTGGAGTACCATTTTATTTTATACTATATCCAGAAGATGCGGATTATTTTTAGATTACATGATCTTACAGTTGCGTTTTGGTTTTTTTCCAGGTTGTTGATTGATCTTTCAGAGGGATCAGTAGATGGTTACTAGAATTCAGAAATGAGTTTGATGATTTCGCGACTGAGGCAGCATTTGCCTGCTGTACTCTTCAAACAATCTGTTCGATCCAATGTGGCTGACTCCTATTTTGTTACCTCAACTATTTTTACTCGACACTTCTCTCAGCAAGTAGAGATTAACTAGAGAAAGCTTCCAGCCGATTATGATCCTGTGACTTTTGATCCTACTGAGCATCGTAGTCCTCCATCAGAAAGGGTATGGAGGCTCGTTGATGAAGTATCAGGACTTACCCTGGTCGAAGTTACAGAAGTGTCTTCGATTATTATGAAGAGGTTGGGCATGACAGAGCAACCAACGGTTGGAGTTATGAAGGCAGGGGCTGCTGAATTGGCAGCAGCTATGAAGGGACCAGAAGCAGCTAAGGAGGAAAAGAAACCGGAGAAAACTGTTTTTGAACTTAAACTGGAGTCATTCGAGTCAGCTCAAAAGATAAAGATAATCAAAGAGGTTCGCAGTTCTACTGATTTGGGACTCAAGGAAGCGAAGGACTTAGTCGAGAAGACTCCTGCTGTTTTCAAGAAGGGAGTATCAAAGGAAAAAGCCGAACAAATAATTGACAAGATGAAAGCTGTTGGAGCAAAAGTTGTTATGGAGTGATAAATATTTGATTTGATATCGGGTTCTGGGTCGTTCTATGTTGCCTTGGTCCTTTCACCAACTGCACGAATCTCAAGATGGCGAAGACTCAACCCTCTTCGAGAAAAAGAAGAATGGACGAGGCTATCGAAGATCCAGACAAGATATGCACCTCTTCAAGAATGATGAAAAACAAATCCATCAACTTTCATATGGTATTTTGGCCTGAACTCCTCGATACTCAATCAAATCCTCTCTTTTGATGACTAAATGCGTTTCTATAGTCCCATATTTAATAATGCCCATATTTTTTGAAACTAAATTATGCTTCATTAGGCTATTATACAATTTTGTAGTCTACATGTGTTCCATAGAAAGGCTAATAGATCATTTTCATGACAGATTATCTGTTTAGTGTTGTAAACTGCATTTTGTGTTTGTATTTTGATGTGTGTTGAGTACAGAGAACTGGTAATTGTACCCAATTCATAAACGAACAGGACGGACAAGTGACGATTAGCCGAGGGGCTCTTGGACCTAAGGAAATAGATTGTAGCTGGGTACAAATAGATCGGAACGAGTAGGCATGGTACAGCAGAAGTCCATGGGTTGACACATGGTTGCAGCTTTGGGCTGGTGATTGATGATTGACGATTGACAATTGACTAAATTGCGGTTTTTGAGTCGTGCTCGTCGCACAAAACTTAGTCTCATATACATACACTGTATGCTGGCTATAATTATATTTTATTACCATATGCTATTATTAGCCCATTAAGTTTTAAAGCAAAAAATAAATAAATTGATATCCAATAATCTAATCAACGAAAAATAGCAAATTAAATTTAAATGCAACTATTTTATACAAATTGGGGACAACAATTTCTTCCAATATTTAAAAATAATAACTAAGAATATGTGGATCAATTCACAAATATAATTTTCTTGAAAGTCATAATTACATAAAAAGAACCAGAATTATAGTACATGCCACAATAATTAAAGATTGAGAACTCCAAAACCGCCCTTGTAGTACAAAATCCTGAGAAAAAAAATAAAAATAAATATAAGTACATAAAAATAATAATAGAAAAAAATAAATTCAATGTTAAAGAATCTTAAAAGATTAAATTAAAGATCAAGTTTTAATCCTAAATCCATCCTTGTTCCGGATTAGTCAGGAACAAAGCAATTATTTGAAGTTTCCGAATTTTACACTACAATAAAAAAAATATTCAGATTCGAGCATTAAGAATGAAGAAACTCCTGGTATTATCCCTTTACTAGACCCTATAGGCCTATACAACGCGAACTAGAATGAGAGACAAATTGAGCTCATATACTACGGGCTCAACTGAATCAATATTTTTTAACACAAAATCTATAATTTGAAGAGTCTACTAAGTTCAATATCAAGAACCCTACGAAAGATTGAAGATCAAATTCAAATCTTGAATCCATCTCTAATCCGAATTAGTCAGGTCAGTAAATTTCGAATACCGAATGAAAAAAGAAGTTGAAGACATACCTTTGATGATGCAGAAGACACAAGTCCTTTAAATCCAATATCATAAGCAATACTTCCATCAGCTTTAAATAATCCAAAGTTTCTCTCAGAAGTTGGGCCAGGCTTCAAATTCTCATTAAACAAAGCAAAAACATAACCTTTTGCCATCATTTTGGGCCTATAAGGTGTACCTTTCTTCTTCATTAACCTTTTATGCAAATTAAAATTATACGTCCTGGCGTTCTTAGGGTCCGCACCTGGTTCATTATCATCTCCTTTAGATGCCCAACCGGTCTCCGATACGATAACTTGCATTTTCGTATACCCTAATTTCTCTAATGCAACATATGTTGCATCAACCATTGCATCAAACATGTTGTCATAATGCAACTTAGTCTTAGGATCAACAATCCCTTTATTTGGTTGAAATAAAGCATAGTTTATATCAATATGAGAAGGGTCAAATTTATAGGCTAAAAATGGATATGCATTTATGTACAAAGGTGAGCCCACTCTATTGAAAAAATGTAACAATGGGCCTAAATATGGCATCATACTTTCTTTAAATGTACCATTTGAAGGAGGATATGTACTACTAAAAATTGCCTCGGAATGTGGGGTTGAAACCTCGATGGTATTGGTCAATCCTAACCTCCTGAGAGCGCGGTATACACTTCTAACCGCGGGTACTAGTGCTTCAGATATACTTGTATCACCACCTAGTATCTCATTTCCAACCGCGATACCTCTAATTGAGGTACCAGGGAGGTATGGTTGTAGGTTAACTTGTATCCATTCGAGGGCTATTGACCCATTTTGGCTAACGTCTTTTAGTAACTTATCAGGTAGACAAACTGAGATTTCGATTCCAGAACCACTAAAGGCTCTTAGAACTCTAGAATCCGCGTCGTAGATTCTTATGTTCTTGATCTTGTTCATCCTTAAAAGTCTTAAGACATCTTCAGGTGCTGGGATGTTGTCTGAAATTTTTCCATAATTTATACCATATGTGCCTGTCATTGCATGTACAACTATTGAACCTGTCCAACAACAACAAGAAAATAGTAAAAGGGGGAATTGGTTAAAAATAACATATACTAGACGAAATATCTTAATTTTATCATCCAACATAATATCGTGTTGTACATATCGTTGACCTTAACGAAGCTCCAATTTGAAGTATAACATAGGGTAAATTTGGACCTTTTCTTGGAAATATCTTAGAAATATTCTGACACGTGGAATTCATTCGGTCTATACTGGAACTTTGTTAAAGTCAATGAAAAATATGAGAACATGTAAGGGTATGAATGACCAAAAGTTTAACCGATGGTAAGAATTTTTAAAAATTGTACAGTAAAAAGGTAAATTTAAGCAAACTTCCATTTACAAGGAAAATCATTGGAGATAAAATCTAGAAACTTAATTAATTTCTCATCATCATAAACTGGATATATGTATAAAAATCAACTAATTTGACTCCCAATATACACATAAAAAAAACACAATCATTGTTGCAACACTATATAGTGTATATCAGAGAAAAAAAGCACAAAGCATCCCGTATCAGCAGTGTTCGAGAAAGGACCGCACCCTAATGCAAATACTAAGTCGTAACCTATAGACTCTCAAAGAAATTTCAAATAATCAAGAATGATTAAGTTGTTAAAAAAACATACCACTAAAGAGAAGAAGGAAGCATATGAAGATGAATGATGAATTGGCCATAATCTTGAGAGGATTAATAATAAGTGAATGTTTATAAATGGCTAATATTAATTTCTTATTTGCTAGGTTTGTAATATTATTAGTAGTAGTAACATAGAAATGGAACCAATATACACAAAAAAACCAAACAAAGATTCCAAACCTTAGTTTAAAGATGAAGGGCATGAGCAAGGCAAGTTATGGTTTTCTTTGGAATATACCAAACAAAAAAACATTTTTGGTTTTTCTAAGGTATTAGAATTTATTCCTACCTTTTGCATTTAGCCTTTCCTTATACCTCGTGTGGGCCCTTTTTTTGGTTTTCCGTCTGGTGTTAGATACCCACTTTTGAATCTGAATAATCCAAATTCGCGTAGAGTCTCACTTTTTGGGCAAAATGCTGCCTACCAAAGACCATTTCATTCACATGCATGATTCAAATTCAAAACTTTTTTATTAAGGATAAAGTAATACCATCCATGTGCTTCTATAAGATAAATTTCGAGCCAAATTACACGTACTTTTAATTATTTTATTTACTATCTCCACTATTATAGATACCAAATAACTCGATCCACCAAAGTTTTGACAGATGAAAAAAAATCAGGAACCTACTAACCTGAAGATTTTTCATCTACTTAATTTCAATCTGTATTTATCCTTCATTATTATTTTTTGAGAATATGATTGATCAAAACGGAAAATATTCAAAGTGTCACCCTATATTAACTACTAGATCAAAAAATAAATTTTAAAAAGAAAATAGAAAAAACAAATAAATGAAGCAAAATGCCACACTAAAAATTGTTAGAACAGAATAGTCATAAACTTGAGCACACATTAATTGCACAACTTGAACACACAAAAAAAGTGTATTTGTACATTGCTTTTCTTGAGGTAAAAAAAAAAAAAAGAAAGGGGATCCCGGGGGAAGGCCGTACACCAAGGGGGTGTAACGTAGGCAGCCTATCCTAATGCAAGCATTAGTGGCTAATTCCACAGCTCATACCCATGACCTATAACAAATTTACCGTTGCTCCAAGGCTCCCCTTTCTTTCCTTTAAGGTAAATATGCACTAGAATACTATGCTTCAGGAAACAGATTTGTTGGCTGAAGAATGATCCTCTTATAGCACAATGAGTTTTCTGTGCACATGACCTCCAGCAGAACCTCCTTCGTGATCGTGATCATGAAAGATAAGGGTCAAAATACCAACCAAACTTAGCACTGAACCGACGAGGAGCTTGTCATAACGTTCCACCCAGTGGAACTTGAGTTGACTTGCACCGTAAAATGATAGAGCCACCAGTGAGGTCATCACAGTTATGGTGCTGCAAGTTAAGTATAAATTTGTGTCAAGCATCCAGAAATTCAGATAAATCAAAACAAGTCCAGCAATGAGCTGGTAGTGACAAATCTAATGAGTTTTGTGGGCATTTCATCGATGGAGCTACATAGAAAAAGTCTGTCTCATGAGAACAATTTAGATATCAAGAAATACAACTAGCGTGGACACGGGTTCCATTCATTGTAAGAAAGTTCACTACAGCAGCCTGGAATGAAGTAGTTCCATATCTAAAATTCAAACAGAGGTACTATTAGAAAGTTTACCAACTCTTGCAGCAGATTGACCCGAATGAATGTTACAGTTGGACGAAGGATGAAGGAGAAACATAAAATAATAGCACCCCCGCAAATAAAGAGAAGCACAGCTACTCGGGTATGAACAAGATCTAGTCGTCACTTCTCACAGTCCATGACATCAAATACTAGTCAATGTTGTGCATTAAAATAAGTTTCTAGAGCTTTAAACAATACTGACAAAGTAACTTCAGTAAGATACAAAAGCCACAGGAATTAAAAAGGACCAGGGATCTCTAAAACTTTATATTATTTCAAGAAAGTAGATGGCTCACTCCATACATGCCCTTGAGGCTACCGCCATGGCGCCATCTAAACCCACTACTTCATCCCACCCCCTTGTTCCATATCTTTTTCTCTAATAACACCAAGTGGTTTGCTTCTATTCCTTTTCTCAAGAGTAACCTATGTTTTCCCAAAAGAAAATGCAATAAAAAGAGTATGTAATCCACTTAAATACAAAGTAAAGTGAAATTTAGAAGCAAATACCTGAATAACAGAACTATGATGGCAAGCACCATCATGGAGGATGAGTTTCCAACAGCAAGAAACACAGGGAGAGTGGTTGCACAAGGAGACAATGCAGGAACAAGGACAAGCCCTGCTACGGCCATTTTCTCCATGGGTTGATTGTGTGAATGGCTGTGACCACCCTTTCCGCAAAGAAACAAGATGATATAACTACCACCAAGGACTATAAGCAAGAGGGAAGCCAGTTTGTGCACTGATTCCTCACCAGCAATTGTGTTTGTTATGGTTATTGCTGTTATCCCAAGAATCGAAGTGGATATTACATGTAATACTGCTCCAAATGCAGCTGTCACAAGAGTAGTCAGATTAGAATCACATGCAGGAATTTAAATCCAGGCACTTTAACCGAATTTTAGTGCTTTTGAGGTACTCACTCCATTCGCAAAGAGTACTTAATTTAGTGTCTAATTGACTAATCTTAAGTTGATTTCAGATGATAACACTTTTTTCTGGAAAAACCTATACAACGGAAAGTACATGAAGTGGTACCAACACAAATTTCAGAAATTAAAATTTCAAGAAAATATTTGAGAAAATTGCGTCCAAAAATGACATTGTAACTACGTCAAATAATCAAACAGTTAGGAGTAGGACGAAAGGACTAAGGAGCATAAAACTCTTGAATTAATTCAAATACTTTTAGTATTAGAGAAAAATGCACTTTGAGTTGAGAGATTATCTCCATAAATTCATTCATTTCAAAATAAAATAAGAAAAGTATCTAATACTAAAGACTCAACCTAGATTAACAGGGCAGAAGGTTGACCTAAACACAGATCTCTACATCAGATAGAACTCAAATTTATGAATATATATACTATTTAGTGGTTAAATGAGAAAGGACAATATTGATCATTTACAAAGGTCTTGTGAATTTTATGACATGAATATGTTTGTCCACATAGTGTTTTAAACCTAAGAAGCAGCTTATTACACTTGAAAAATAAAGAACAAACACTGGCTATGATTCACAAGAAATTATGAGTACCAAAAACCAACACAAGAAAAACATCCAACCTGATCAAGAAAAGCTCAGCACACCTGCTTAAAAACAACATAATATTGGAGAAAATTTTCACAGCAAATTCCTAGATTGAAGTTATGTAACTTAAACTTATAGTTATGGTTCGCATCAACAACTAAATCAATTCTACATTCCTTGATTGAAGTTATATACATATTTTATTATGAAAAAAAAGGAATGAATGTAAACAAAATTTGGACCATTTCAAAATTTGTGCATGTCATTTGCACAGGGCATGCTAATCTTCCTTGATTTGAGGTTATATTTTGTTTGCAACAACTAACCTTCATATATTTAACTACCTTCACCTTTTTTTATAATAGAAAGGAAAGTATTGTAAAAGAAAGGAATTTAAGCAACATAAGAGGAAACAAACATGGAGTATGAATTCCTCTCAAAATAATAGGATAATTGAGTAATTCTCACTCTATCGGAGGTTATGGGAGGATATGCTTACATGGTTTGGCATCACTTGGGTAATGCCAAGATGCGTGAAGGAGTTGATATACAGTTGGAAGAATGGAGCTAGGAGAAGAAGGCACAAGACGTGGAATGTTACTCTAGTCCTCTTGCTTTTTTTTGAAATTGGTAACATTTGTATTTCATATAGTACTTAGGTAGTACTGAAAAACCATATTTACAAAAGCAGTAAGGAAGTATAATCTATCCAAAAACTGAACCAAATCTAAATAGATCCTAAAACATCTATGATTGACTCAATTTCATTGGAGTAGACATTTGTACATCAAAAGCAAATCAACAAAATACACTTAAGCTTTACTTCCTACAGGTTGTTGTTCCGATTCTCAAAACATCTATCGTTTCTCTCCCTCCATATAGTCCACCAAATACTAGCAGGGATCATCCTCCTCCATCTTTCTCTGTTTGTAGCCCCAACTCCAGCCGTCTCCCAACTGAATAGAGTCTCGGCAATCTTGCTAGGCATACACCAAATACTAGTCCTCTTGCTTTAATGTGGGTCATTTGGAAAGAGAGAAATAAAAAATCTTTTGAAGGGTTGGAGATGAGCTTTGATCAACTGAGGAGTAGTCTCCGCTCCCTTATTTTCTTTTGGTGCACCAAGAACTCCTAACTTCCTATTTGTTTAGAGGATTGGGTGTCTTTTGGAGAGAACCATAGTTTGTAGGTTTCTCATTTTTTGGATATGTCTCTTGTATACGACCAAGTTGCCTTGTTATAATCAATGAAAACCTTACTTGATCAAAAAAAAAAAAAAACGGCCCATTGATAAGTCTTGAAAGAAAGACCCTATTGATCTAACAACTGGAAAAAAATCATCTGATTTCTTGATTTTAATGACCATAAATGTCTAAAGAACAAGTACGAGGACAAATTTCTAATTTAATGGAAGTCACATCATAGGAAGGCTGAAGCTCTATTTGAATGTCTTATTTTATCTTTTTGATACGTCTATCAAAATATCTTGATTCTTACACGCATCCAAGCCTTAGAAAAGGATGCCAATTAAACCTCAAGCGCCCCTCCACCTTTCTTATGATGCGGCTAGAAAGTTCATACTTTTTTATAACTCTAGTATCCGGAGTCAGCTTGCACACACCTCTACCATTCCGCCATATACTTGTTACCTCCCAGCAACACAAGATAAGTCTATCCACCAAGGCTTGGGCATATGTTAAAAATCACATAATACTTTTTGTGTCTGTTGGGATGTGAAATCTAATCTACCGTGATATTTACCCACTTTATTGATCCCTAAGCCACACCCTTGAGTGCTACTGGAAAGTGCATATTTTGAAGAGCAGACTTCATTTATTCAACTATCAACTTTCGCGAAAAGAAGGGCTGTTTTCCATTACTAAGCCTTATTTTAAGTCTTTCCTCACCAACAATCTTTTCAAGTCACTAGATTTTGCCACAATTAAGGGGAATAACTTCGAAGCTGCATTATATGGAAAATTACTAACAAGATATCTGAAAATTCAGCTATATTGGAAAGTCGCTCTTCTACCTAAGGCAAGAGGCTATATCTCCATAATATGGGGAAGGTGATACTGACAAAACAGGCTTCTCTATCCCTACCTTCAGATAAATATTTGAATTTTAGTATATTATATCTCCATATAATAGTCTTCATTTTCATGATAATCATGTACCTGAGTTTCTTTTAGTGCCCAATGAGTTGCATTTCATTTTTCTTCTGATAGCTTTTCAGTTAGGGCCTTATCTTCTCCCTATAAAGTCCTGATTTTCTTTTTCTCAGAAACTGCACATATTGGATATTGGGCTGCTTCTGAATAATTCAGCAAGCTTAATAAACTAGATCGTACCAGTGTGCTTCAAAGAGGATAACAAAAAATGGAGAGAGATGCAACTCTTTTATCTAGCCAGAAGGAATCATCACTACAAAAACTAAGGTCTAATCCTTTAGTTTTTTATCAGCTAAGGAGCTTAAATCACTTTCCCGTCCAAAGTTCAAGTTTTTCTCTTATGCATCCAAATAAATGAGAATCTATATTTCCATTTATGTTTCGAAATCCCACAATGATGCTCAGGCAAATTCCCAGACCCGAAATCACCAAATCAATCATCAGAAGACAGTAACCAAAGCAGCTAACACAACTTATCCGTATAAAAGGTCGAGGTGCAGTATCTACATTGTGTGCTTATGCAGTCCTATAAACAAATCCCACAAAAAATAAACTAAGCAAGCAATAACACCATTGCAGCATCAAGATTTAATAATGCATCAAAATCAAGACTTTATCAATTTCTTCTCCATTTCAACACCTGATTCCTGGAACCCAAATCACATGTCTTCAACATCTAAAGAAAAATCACACAGAAAATGTAAAAGTAAAAGAACAAGACAGTAGTTACTACCTAACAAGAAGGACACAAGAGAGAGTAGTTTGCCATTTATGTCTCAAAATGCCACTATGACGCCCAGGCAAATTCCCAAACCCAAAGTCACCAAAGTAATCATCAGAACACAGTAACCAAAGCAGGTAACACAACTTATCAATACAAAAGGTCTAGATGCAAATTCCTCCAGCTTGATTGCAGAAAAACTCCAAATTATCATAAAGTTAGTGAAAAATGCTGTAAAAATAATCTCATCTGTATCTATATTTTGTGCTTATATGATCATATAAACAAACCCCACAAAACTAGGAAATCTTAGTAGCTCAGTTGGTTGGCTACCTGAACTTCCACCTCATTCGATTTCCCACTTCGTAATCCCCTTCCCCATCCCCTACCAACAACTTTGAAAAAACAAAAAAAGAAACTAAGCAAGCACTAGAACACCCATACCAGCATCAAGATCTAAGAATCCATCAAAATCAAAACTTTATCAATTTCCTCTTCATTTCATCACCTAATTCCAAGTACCCAAATCACATATCTTCAAGATCTACAACAAAATCGTATAGAAAAGTGCAAAAACAGAAAAAATAAGAGAGTGGGTAGGGTACTAACTGACAAGAAGTGTACGAGAGAGAGTCCATTTCTGAGCACGGCCAACAATGGAGAAAGGCAACCAATGTGTAGGTATGAAGGAATGTAAGAGTGATACAGTAGCAATTCCTCCGATTGTGGAAAGATCTTCTGCTGTAAACCCACTTTCCATTTCGCAAATTCAACAACACCCAACTCAAAATCTTGGCTTATTTTGAAGATCCCACACTTCACCAGTGAGGTTTGTTCTACATTTCTGAAGTGCTTTAATGGAGGAAAAAAGTTGGGATTTTCTTTTTTCGGATGAACTGTCTTTTTCTTTAGTCTAAAATGTGCAATTAGGTTCCTCATCTTTTACTAGTTTTGATTTTAGTCACCCTTCTATGCATGGCAAATCTCAACTTCTATTACGCCGCTCGATGATGGTCTAGAGCATCGTGTTTATCTTCTAATTAATCGTATACATATTATTTTTAGTTGTTATTATGTGTTAATTAGTATGTTTAGGTGATCACACTACGTTACTTTGCATGTATGGTTTGCATGACTTTTCTATTTGTTGTCATGTTTTCTTTAATATTGTTTTTCTTTTTCATTATCTATTTTGATTTGCTTCACTTAAATCAAGGGTCTTCCGAAAACAACATCTCCATGGGTAAGTTCTGCGTACACTTTATTCTCTCCAAATCTCACTTTATGGGATTTTTCACCAGATATGTTGTTGTTTCCCACTCGCGTTAAAGATATATACTCATGTTCAAGACAATTTTATTGACATGTCTCTCAAGACCTCAGATCAAAACTTCCACTTACAAAAAAAGTTGATACGACTCAATTTTCAACACTAGTATTCCTCGATATTCTTTGATCGTCAATAAAATATTCACAATAAACCTTGTATTATATAATTTATCTATATTAATTTATGGGAATGTCTTATTATTTGAAGTGACATACATGGTATCATAGAGAATAATCAATTCCTTCGAAACGGAGCTTGGTCTAGCTCTATGATACCAATACGATATATATCATATATTTACATCGTAGATGGCATATTAATTATATTCTTTTGAAGGAAAAAAACACTCTTCATTCTTTTGTGATATTCATATGGAATTATATCATGTATTGTCAAGATATGTTAGATGACTAGTTTATTCTTTAAAAAAAACACTTTTTATTCTTTTATAATAGCCACATAATATATATTATATATTGACATGATATCATAGAGAATTGATTCATTCCTTTGAAATTAGTCAATCCCCTCTGAGACCAATCTAATATAGATCATATACTAAACACCTCTCATAGAGAACATGTTCATTCCTTAAAAATAAAAAAAAAATTATATTATAAAAAAAAATATTACACTTAGTATTAATATTTTAATTTTTATATCATTTTTAACAAGTTTTACTTGTGAAAAATAGAATGATAATTTAGATATAAATTTTGTTTTTATTTACAAAAGAAAAAAAGTTGTACAAATATTTTCTATTAATTTAAATTTTAACAAATAAGCTCGTAACTTTAGTATTTTTATTAATTAATTCTTGTTGTAATCTAATTATTTAAATTTTGTATTTTTATTAGTATGAAAATAATTTGCTAATATTTGTATCTTTGTACTTTATTTTTGTCTTTAAAAGGAGGGGGGGGGGGGGGGGGGGAGAAAGAAAAATAAAAAAATAGAGGATAGAAAAAAGGAGGAAAAAGAAATAAACTATTGATAAAAATCACTAAAAAAAGGATATACCTAATTCAAGGTTAAGCGGACGCTTGCAAAGTAAAATCAGATGCTAAATAATAAGTGAATATTTTATGTAAATTCTTTGAGCTTTTGTGGATAAAATACCTTATATGTGAGTGAATTTAGATAATCATTTTACCTTAGTCAGTTTAGTTTTTTTTCTTAATAATAAGTGAACTTAATTTTAAATAAATTGAATTTTCTCATATATAATATTGCTCCATTTAACTTCATAATGTTTGTATTATTAGAATTCATAATATGTACATCGATTAATTTTGTGGTAGTTGTTAATTTACAGCAACTCACATCTTTCAACAAGATTTGAGATTGTTAACATGCATGAACAAGCTTACACGCGTGAAATTACTCGTGTATTTAATCAGAAAAACAACAAAAGCAGTTGGCAGAAAAGGGCAAAAACAGCTGGCGAAAAATAAACAAAAGCCGCTGAGAAAAGGACATACCTAATTTTCGATAATAAGTTAATCTTAAACCAAATAAGTTAGTTTCCCCATATGTAATATCGATCCATCAAATCTTATGATATATGTGTGGTAACTGGTAAGGATTCATCATAAATTGATTAATTTTGTGTTAGTTGTTAATTTATCGTGACTCATATTTTTAAACAAGATTTGAGATTGTTAACATGAGCAAAGCTTGCACAAGCGAAATTCGCTTTTTATATAATCAAATAGCATACCATGAAATTTCATTAAGTGAAGTTTGAAGAAAATAGAGTATGTGTAAACCCTATGACTATTATGGAGGACCAAAGAAAAGTAATTAACAATAATTAGGTACCTAACAGGCTAACACTATTGAAGTCAAGAAAGTTAATCTTGTATGAAAGTCCTAAATACTCACTTATTTATTAGTACTTAGTTGACACTTCATAAAAGAACTCAGAGATAAGAGTTATTGCTAATTATTTTTTCAAAAATCTTATCTGACATTGTTAATTATTTGATATTTCCTCTCTAAATGTCGATAACTTTTATAAATCTCCCATCTCTCATTTTATATGACGATATTTGATTAAATTAAGACAATAATTTAACTATATATTAGAGTGAATTATTTTGAATGCCCCTCAAAAACTATTTAATTAAAAATATGATTCTTGTATCTAAAAATCAAATAATTCATTATGGTTTATCTTTGTATCACAACATCAAACACCAAAAACCTATATATTTATAAAAACTCCTACAATAATTAACAAGTGTTTGATTTTAAAGTACAGGGATTGTATCCAACTAAACAAATTGAAATAGATTGATCAGAATAATCAAAAAGCAAATCGGAAAAAAACTCATCTATCATATCATTCCCATAAACGTCTAATCCTAGATATTCGAATTGGTTTTTGTTATTCACCACAATCCTGTTTAGTCTCACTCACTTATTAACTTGGATAAGACAAAAAATAGGGAAGGGAAGCTACACAAACTAAGAAAATTTTCAAAGTAGGCAGAAAATAAAATTCAAAACTACTAAAGCATGCCATTTTATTTATGAACAAAGAGTTTAAAGACATGCTTGTACACCATATGACAGAAAGGGAAATGGGGGTGGGGGTAGGGGTAGGGGGGATGGGGAGTAGTTCTATGTACATAAGCTACTGTAAAGTTTGTTATTCCATACACTACATACACAAATAGAACCAGTACTGGATATGCAAAGAGAGACATCTCTAGAAGGACATGAAGATAGAAAGGGGCAATAGAAGATGCTGCAAATGAACAAGCAGGGCAAGGAACGCGTAATGGCATGAGAGTTTGTGAAGTAATAGGCCCCAGCTGCATTGGCTCATCCGTAACAAAGCAGTGATTGTTCTAGTGAAACCATGGACACGTTATGATTTACCACTATAAATGACAGATTCTTATTTGCGAAAACCAAACATGTGATCTGTGTATAGGTCTTCCAGATCAAAGATACTGTCGTCCTTGCTGCTAGGTTCCCAACAGGGATAAGTTCCACCTCCAATATGGCCAGGAATTGATGGTGTCTGCATGGAATCAACAGAAAAACCTCCCCCAGGAGCTTCCATGGTACTCACAAAACCATTCTTAGCGACACTGCTAGAAGTTGTACAACCATGGAGTCCAATATGATCAGCAATTGGTGATGGCAAACTTGCAGTGTTAATGCTAGGACCTTCTTGACTAGCTCCAACCAACTGCTTAGTCATTAGCTCTTCCAGATCATACCCAACATTATTGACTGCATGAGTGTACATTCTGGTACCACCAGCAACTGATGGTTGCAAGCCAAGTGATGGAGATGTCCTAGTGCCAACCCCACACCTTACTCCAGAGGTGCCCTCTGCCAGTACAGTGACTGGATGAGTGTACATTCCGGTGCCACCACCAACTGATGGTTGAAAGCTTAGTGATGGAGATGTCCTAGTGTCAACCCCACGCCTCGTTCCAGAGGTGCCCTCTGCCGGTACAATGATTGGATGAGTGTACATTCCGATGCCACCAACAACTGATGGTTGCAAGCTAAGTGATGGAGATGTCCTAGTGTCAACCCCACGCCTCGCTCCAGAGGTGCCCTCTACCCGTACAGTGACTGGATGTGTGTACATTCCCGTGCCACCACCAACTGATGGTTGCAAGCTAAGTGATGGAGATGTCCTAGTGTCAACCCCATGGCTCACTCCAGAGATGCCCTCTGCCGGTACATTGACTGGATGAGGGTATATTCTAGAGCCACCAGCAACTGATGGTTGCAAGCTAAGTGAAGGAGATGTCCTAGTGTCAACCCCATGGCTCGCTCCAGAGGTGCCCTCTGCCAGTACATTGACTGGATGAGGGTACATTCTGGTGCCACCAGCAACTGATGGTTGCAAGCTAAGTGATGGAGATGTTCTAGTGTCAATTCCACACCTCACTCCAGAGGTGCCCTCTGCCGGTACAGTGACCGAATGAGTGTACATTCTGGTGCCACCAGCAACTGATGATTGCAAGCTAAGTGATGGAGATGTCCTAGTGTCAATCCCATGGCATGCTCCAGAGGTGCCCTCTGCCGGTACAGTGATTAGGTCTTCTACCTCTTGCAGGAACTCATGCACGTCAGGAAATGAAACTGGATGAGTGTACATTCCGGTGCCACCAGTAACTGATGGTTGCACGCTAAGTGATGGAGATGTCCTAGTGTCAACCCCATGGCATACTCCAGAGGTGCCTTCTGCCGGTACAATGATTAGGTCTTCTACACTTTGCAGGAACTCATCCACACCGGGAAATGAACTATTCAACTCACTACCAAGAGCAGCAACAAGTGGGAATTTCTCGGGGTTAACAGCTGATGGTCCTTCAATAGCATCAGTCGTGCAGTTTGTAACTGACCCTGGTAAAGATAGCATCCCTGTGTCGAAAGCTTCAGTCACATAGTCGGCAATTGGCCACTGAGATTGTCCTCCACAAGGTCCTGTCAACTCGTCAGATTTTTGTCCTTGTGAAGGTTCAGTAATATTAGCAGCACCCACACTAGTGACATCATGAATGCTTTTTCTCCTCTTTGCGTTATTGTCATTTAATCGACTGTAGTACTTCTGGGCATGGCTTGCCACCTGTGTTGGTGTTCTAGAAAACACAAAGTTCCTTGATATACCCCGCCAATCACCCTTTCCGTGTTTTGCCAATCCCTGGAGAAATGACCTAAGAAAAGAAAGAAGATTAAGAAGTTGCTAGCTTGGGAATTTAATCCATTCAAGACAATATCTGCTTGAAACTAATGCATTCTCTCAAACAGAACAATTTTATGCATCTTTGAAATTCTAATCACAGTCGTTATAATTATATAGACATTTTTTCTTCCATCTGTATGCAATGACCACATCTAATTAAGTTCGAATTACCAAGTTCAGTATTATTTCAGCAGTCTTTTATCACTACTGACAGCCTGCACCCAGCCAAAACAATACAATATACTAGTAAGGTGCTACTTTGGTGTTTATAGGATCATCCCACTTATCAAGAAGAAATGTCTATAGAATCATCTCCTCACTCACCACATCATTCGTTGTTGCAATAGTCCATTGCTATTCAATCCTACTCAAATTGTAGAAGGATATATTTCTCTTATCTTGAGAAAAATGGAATAGAAGAACAACAAACCCTACATCTTGAAGGATATGAAAAACCATACCAAGAAAAGGAAAGATAAATATAAGTATCGTAAGCTGGAAAGTTTTTCCAGTACACAAATTTGCTCTAGTCTATTTGACCCAATCATTTATTGCCAGCATCTAATTAACCGCCTCTTCGGCCTACACATGGTATTCAAAATTCATAAGGTGCTAAAGAGGAAACTAGAGGTCTTTAGTTAAAAAATGAACTAAGCTTGGTGGTGATATACCTATATTGTTCACATCACTGTTCGTCAACAATAATTCACAAGTGTTTCCAGCACGAGTTAGATTGAAGCCTTTACAAGTCTGATGTCTACAGTACCTTGTCCATATATAATAGTCATTCAGCTGTTTACGAATAACAATTATACCGATGACGCAGTGACTTACGTTACAAAACTGATATCAAGCTGTACTCCACTCTTCTATGAAAAAGACAAACTTATATAGAAAAAAAAAAAGCACTGTATTTAATTTTTCTTGAGAACAAGCAACTCAAAGAGAATTGAAGAAATTACTAACAAAGCAGAGGGGTTTTCTTTCATATTTTCAGACACCAAATTTCTGCAAACTTTCTGAGTGGCATATTCTAATTCAAAAATTTCACACCAGATCAACTAAGAATCTACTCTACATTTAAACATAATATAAAAATAGAAATGATTTTAGTTACGCTAAAGAATAAGACAGCTTCTGTCAATTTTTTGGTCCAAATAAACAGACTTGCTGTCAATCTAAAAAATCACAGGAAAAAGAAGCATTTTGTTGCACAGAAATTCTTAAAGAAGCTACTTTTAAATCCTTACTGTAAACAATAAAACTTTTTCAACTATCAAGAAACTAATGATTGAAGAGATCAATTAGTCATCAATTTAGTCAGATGTTTCGAACCAAACTAACATGGTAATTACAAAATATACAGGAAAGCCTCACCTGTGTTCCTCTGCAGTCCAAGGAAGCCCTTTTCGTCGTTCTACCCCTGCTCCCAATGATCTACGTCTGCAGCTAGAAGAACTTTGCATTCTCTCATATTTAGGTAGCGGAACTTTGCCAGACTCTATGTCATTAATATCTTCAACTAATACATTATAATGATCTATAATTTCTTGAAGAGATTTCCCAGGAACAGCAGCAGCGATCTTCAGAAATTTATCATTATCTCCAGAAAATACAGCCAAAGCATTCTCAAATGCTTTGTCTTCCTCCTTGGTCCAGAAGGAGCTATTGCATGTTCGGTTGAGGCTCATTTTGTTAGATCTACACAATGAAAGGTTTGACACGAAAGGGATAGTTTCTGAAGAGTTCTCCCAAATTGGATAACTTCCATATATGACAAAGACCAGCATAAATATTTGGTGCATCTATATATAATTTTTTGTTGCCCTTGACACTTGGTTAACAGAAATGGCACAACACTCCCACTTCATTAATCAGCTATTAATTTAACTACAGTCTACCTCCAAGAGGTAGGGGTAACTGCATACACTCTAACATCCCCAGACCCCACTCTATGTGATTTTACTAGGTATGTTGTTGTTGTTGATTTTAACTACAGTAGTGAGCGACTGTTAAGGGTAACAGGCAGGTGGCACACTCAAACAGAATGACCGCAACGATTTTTTGATCTAGATGTTAAGGTGCACATCAACATGGAGGAAAGCAACCAAAGTTCACAGATATATAAGATTTTGAAACGGTCACTGGCTAACTAAGCAAGATTAATACAGCAAAAAATTACTTTGTGGAGAAAAATTAATCTAGTGCCTGTTGTTCCTTTATTAATCACTTCATATTTGTTTTTAAAATCGTTAACCATTTAAAGCAAGCAAACAGTAAATGTCTGATTAATGAACTAGCTCTAGGAAGGTAAAAAAAAATACGACAAGGGATATTCAAGATGAGCAAACTAGTAAGAATTTGACCAGATATTTCTGTATTAGGAATAGGATCTACAAGTCCCTTCTATATCGGGTCCAAAAAGTATATAATAAAGAGATCTTGTCCCCTTATTTTTAACTTTTGTTATTAAAAAGAAGATTACATTAAAAGATGCTGCATTCCGTATCAAAAAAATATTATAAGACCCAACGAATGAAAATTGCGCTTAAGCTGAACTACAAGTCTATAACTACAGCAATGAAGCATATCTTTCTATATTTGCTAGAGACGAATCAAGAGGATATCTGAAACAGATCTATAGACTAGCACATAGAGGATGCAACAATGTCATATGCACATTCGCTACTATCGCTCATACTATACAGCTAAAAACATTAGAAGATATGTATTTATAATACTTTTGCACCCATTGGCACAAAGGAGCAGTTCGAGGTACTTTGCACCCACTAACTTAAAATCCTAAATCAGACTTTTGCCTTGCACCTCATAAAGTAAAACAAAGGCATCCAGTTACACAAATGGTGTACCAAAAGATTCAATTTTGAAATGTTTTGACATAAAATTCGAATGAAATGCTCCACACCACAATCAACAAAAGCATCAATCTACAGAATCTTACTATCTTTGGCATAACAAAGTTCCCGTTTTTAACAACTAAAATACTTAAAGATTTGGTTCACCGGAGAGACAAATATTTTCAAGTAATTTGAAAAAAATCGAAAAGGTGAATAACTTCCACAAAGTTTCTTGTGGAAGAACAATGTTGTAGAAACATCAAAGATGAGCAGTTATCAAATGGACACCACATAATGCACCAAGTAGAAGCTAGCAAATTATAAATCCTTTTTCAATTTTAAATAAATCACAGATGACAAACTTGAATATGATCAAATGCCAAGAAATTCTACTAGTTTCCCAGCAATCTTAACCTCCGAAATAAAAAGTGTGCAAATAATAAATTTAGAGGTCCAGAATAGTCTAGGGCTGACATACAAGTCCATAGCAGTTAGAATGACTTACCTCAGTTAGAATAGCTCATGTTATAAGAGAAACCAAAAGACGAATATGTTCTTCAATTATCTTTCATTTGAGTTTTAGTAGTAGAAGTTCCAAGATAAGTGTTTCCCTCTCATCACCAAATAAATGAGATGGCAGCATTATTAAGTTGGGTAAAACATAAAACTCTTGGGGTACATCTAAGAAGGGTTCATTTCCCAAATTTTCCTTCTACAGGCTTCGATTTGCAGAAAATCATCCTAAGGCAGGAATCATAATCTGACCCTTTATATTACAACTAAATAAACACTTAATACAATCTCCCAATAGCCATATGTTTGTAAAATATATGCTATTACTTCTAATTTTTTATGGAACTAAGTCATAAGAAAAGAATCATTTTAGTATTCTCATAATCTTATCTCCACTATTCCACTACTTATCCCCATTATTCCATTTGTCTCCTTTTTCTTCGTTTGTTGGGGAAAGGGGGCCAAATGTTTAAATGGCTTCATTTGACATGAAAAATTGCTAGTGCATTGTGTTCATGTGGATGAACCAATTCATGATTCACTAGTCAAATGGTACTCCATGGTAACAGAAAATATCCACACCAAGCTTTGAAGTCAGGGTTCCGGGCATAATGCGTGTATTGTATCTCAAAAGCTTTACTTTCTTGAAAGTGGTAAGTTAGGAGGAAAAATCTCAATAATATTAAGTAAATATCATCCTAAGATTGTTCAACTCATAACAGTTCTACTACTCAGATACATCTTGAAATACCAAAAGCTTACAAGTTTGAGAATAAAGTCCAACAAAAATGATAAGGGAAAAAATCCTAGCCACTTTGAACAAACAGTCATCATATAATGAGTAATTAATTCCTCAATAGAAATCAGGAATGCAGATAGAAGTTATGTTCTCTTTTTCTTGGTTTTACCCTTTTCAGTACATGTATCGGGACTCTGAAAATTCTAGCACACTTGGCAGAAAGGCATTATAACAAAGTTAGTATGTCAAACTTCTCTTTTTTTTGATGAAGTAAGTATGTCAAACTTCTTTAGCCTCATTCTATACTCTAATTTAGCTTCTGACTGGATTAACTGCAGTATCAAACCTTCACTCACTGAAGACTGAAAGTAGGTCCAGATGCATAGATTTATTGGAGAAAGCTTACAACAACAACAACAACATACCGAGTAAAATCCCACTAAGTGGGGTCGGGTCCACCATAAGGGGTGCTAATTTCCCATTAGTCCATTAGGTTGTCATCTTCAAGAGAAGAAGTTTCAAGAATCTTGGATCAATAATTTAGGAATATGGAGAGATTGACAATCATGCTACACATCGCATTGGAACTGGGTGGATGAAGAGGAAGCTCGCATCGGGTGTCTTGTGTGAGAATGTGTTGTCAAGACTTAAAGGTAATGTTTTATTGAGTGGTGATTAGACTAGCTATGTTCCGGTCAAGAACTCATGCATCCCGAAGATGAGAGTCGCGGAAATGAGGATGTTGAGATAGATGTGAGGGCATTCTAGGAGAGATATGATTAGGAACGAAGATATCCGGGACAAGGTGGAAGCGGCCTACGTGGTAGACAATATGAGGAAAGCGAAAATGAGATGATTCGGGTATGTGAAGAAAAAATGCCCTGATGCCCAGTGAGAAGGTGTGAGAGGTTGGATATTGGGGGGTTCGAGAAGAGGTAGAGGTACGCCATAGAGGTATTAGGAAGAGGTGATAAGACATGACATGACACTCATGCAGCTTACCGAGGACATGACCCTAAATAGAAGGGTATGAAGATCGGAAATTGGGTAGAAAGTTAGTTGGCAGTCGAGCGTTGTCTAGTTTCTCCTACCAGTTGTGCTACTACTATTTTCTATTATCTCTACGGTTTTAACACCACTTATTATTTCATTTTGCTTTGATTGACATACTATATATTGTTGTCAATGTTCTTTTATTTATTATTTTCAACATGCCTTTTTCACTACTGTATTTTATGTTTGAACCTGCTTTGAATTTTTTATGTCAATTTATCTGCCTTCACAAGTTAGGGGTGAAGCTTGCGTACACACCACCCTCCCCAGACCCGACTGGTGGGATTACACTAGGTATGTTGTTGTAGTTGTTGAGTCCATTAACTTGTTCTCCTCCCAAATCCTACTTATAACATATAAATACACTATTGTTTACAACTTTACCATTCTCAAAAAAAAAAAAACATATAAATACACTATTGTGTGTATTGGAAAGAGAGGTTTTTCCACCATAATATAACAGCTTAGGTTTGAAAAGAGACAAATGCTTTGCATCTTAGTAGAGGATACATAGGCTACGAAAACAAGGGAGTTCATCCATTTGTGGATCCCAACATCCGATAACTCAAGCCATGATTGTTGCACATCCGCTTCCGTAAGGAGAAACCTGTAAACCTCCTAAACTAGGAGTTATATTGAAATACTATGATTAAGAATCCTTCTTTTTTTCTCTTTTTTTAAAGCAAATCTACTAGGCAGGTTGCCTAGGGCTAGTTGTCTTTATTTTAATATAATAAAAGCGAAACTCAAAAGAGAAGTACAAGCAAGCGAGTTTATGCCTTACATCACTAATCCTATTGAGTAAAATGTATGCCAGCATAGAGTTGCCTCTTTCAACTGGATTGAACTTCCAGTGTCTGCTGGGTATTCTTTTCACTAGCATAGCAAAATCCCAATTCATCAGAGCTCTAGAACTGAATTACCAAGATGTGTATTTTCTGTAACTCCCAAGAAACTACGGCATCAGCATGGCCCAAATTCTAGTTAATACTCAAATATTCAAACAGTGAGAACAAATCGAAATGCTAAGCTTCAGAGACAAAAAAAATCAATATGATCTTTTAATTAGTTTTTCAAGTGAAATTTTTTCCCCACTCGCAACTCTTTTCAAGTGAAATGCATGTCTAAACACATCTTCAACCTCTCGACGCCATTTTTCAACTTCAAAAAATCCTCTTTTTCAACTTTAACTAAGATGTCCAAACACATACTAAGAATCCCAAAAAAGAAAAAAAGAAAAAAAAAACGATAAATATACAGCATAGAGATGTCACACTAGATTGTCACTCTTGTAATTACAGCTTCTACAGTCTGTTGAAACTGAAAACCATCAGAGTTACAGAAACTGAAACATCAAAATGGGGAACAGTCTGCAACTCCCCAAAAAATATACTAGCATTACCCAAAATTCTCAACAACATAGCCAGTCTAATCCCATTAGTGAGGTCTCTGGAAGATAGAGTGTACGTAAACCTTATCCCAACCTTGGGAGGTAGAGAGGCTGTTTCCGATAAAATTCTCCAACCACAGAGATACATATCAAAATTCCAATGTTAAGATATAAAGAAAACATAGGAATAACATTCATATCTGATAATATAGCATACATATGTCACATTAGTATTATTCAACCAATAAAGTTTCTATCTTTTTCTCTCTAGTAATTAGAACTTCTAGTGTTTGTTACTTAACTTTACAACAATAACAACAATATAACGAGTGTAATTCTACAAGTGGGGTACGGACCCTCGACTATAAAACATATAAAAAATCACTAGCATAGAAATTTTGAAACCTCAATTCATCAGAGTTCAAGAATGACATACAAAAAAAGGAACAATCTGAAACACCCAAAATAATAAAAATTACAGTATGACCCAAATTTCTAGTTAATACCCAAATTCTGAAAACATAAAAAGATCAAAGAAAACATAGCAGTAACCTTCATAGCTGATATTTTTCTGTACGAAATAGGATTAATTTTGGCTTGTTTGGAAGATAATTTCATCTTCCATTTTGGTTTCTCCGACTGTGAATTGCACATTTGGGTTTGATTTTGGCTTCGAATAGAGATTTTCTGACTTTTTGCCATTGATTTTGAAGTTTTTTAGCAGAGTGGAGGAGAGTTAAATTGAGGTGAAGACAATGAGGTTCGAAGGAAGAAGGTAATAATAGAGTGTTTCACCAAAAATAACACTTTGATACTATTTCGAGTTTCGGGTTTGAGTTTTAGGAATGAAAATACGAATATTTTGAGAACTCTTTTTATGACAATGGATTATATGTTATATAAATTTAAATTAATTGAATTGATAAATTGATCTAAAATTGAATAAGTCATGAATCGAAATGGAGGTAAAAATTTAAAGATCTCCCCAAATAGAGATATTTGTGGAAATATATTGTGAATTTAAATCAATCGATTCAATGGATTAATATAAATCTAAATTAATTAACTAATACTCTTTGATATTCTTCTTATTGACAAGTAAAATTCATATTAAAAACTTTTGAAAGGTCTTGAAAATGTCTTATAGTAAGAGGATTCAAAACCTTTTTCATAGATTGGTATATAATATCGAAAATATCAAGTAGAATTTTTTTTGGGATCTTCTTCACCGACTCACCGAAAGTTAGTTGAATTGGCGTGAAGCCAAATTAGTCAAGTTAATGAATCAACACGGAACATAATTAATCAACCAGTGAATTGGCGTGAAGTTAAATTAGTCAGGTTAATGAATCAACACGTTTATTAGGGATCATATCTATTTCCATCATTATCGACTATTGTCATTGATTCCCACCCACAACTAGCATTATTAACCACAATCTCAAATATTGGCATTCACTATAATTAGTTGTCATTACTACTAACCATCATTTACAATCATCACCATTAGCACAACAAGCAACAATCACTATCATAAGTCACCACGTTATATATCGTCAAACATCATGTAATTTTTAAAGAATATTTCTTGATATTAATATTAGAATAATTTAGTAATTTATAAATTTTATACATTCAAGTGTCAATATTCTTGAAATTCAAATTTGGTCACCTAAATTTTATGTATATCCAATATTCAAATTGAAAAGTCTTAATTTTCATGAAAATATAAAAAATATTAATCTAAGGCTGACGGATCAACACACATCTAAATCGGTGTAAATTTAAATTAATCAAATCAATATTATGAATATAAAATGCTTATACTAAATATGGAAAAACATCAATCCCTCAATTAACTTATTAGGAGGCATGACTTCTTTCAATGCTAGTATAATAGGAGAATCATTTGTGAATAGCTAGAATCTTAAATATAAAAAGGACCTATTAATTATACACTTTGGAACTAAGTAAAGCAAAAGGGTATGAAACTTAACTTCTTTATAAAAAAATTATACTATGCAACAAAAAACAATTTTGAATACAATAACAACATATTCAATAAAATCTCACATAATTTTGTTCGGAGATGGTAAAGTGGACATAGGCTTTACAACAATTTCTCCGAGATAGACAGATACATATCCAATAAAATCCCGCATAATTTTGTCCAGAGATGGTAAAGTGGACATAGGCTTTACAACAACCTCTCCGAGATAGAGAGATTGTTTCTGAGAGACCCTTGGCCAACAAAAACAATTTTGCAAACTCAACACCAACAAAGATTTGACCAGCCAAATTTAGAGGTTATGCAAGTGCTTTTGAGAGAGATTTAAACTTGATGCATGTTCAACTTACAAAAATTCAGAATTTAGAAGTGTATAATTTGGCACAACAAATCACTGTTCATAAATAGTAAAATTACTAGCTCAAGACAGAAAAAATAATTCCAATACCATCAAAATTATCTTGACAGTCATCACAAATAAAGTAGAATTATCATCTACACTAGCTATCCTTTTCATAGAAAAAAAAAACAAAATGGACAATATTCCAAGATTCAGAATTGCAAGCCTCACTGATCACCAGGAATGCTCTTAATGATGTCAGAATCACCTGAAGAGTTGGAAAAAAAAAAACATTAAAATCAGGAAAATATTTTTAAGTATATTCAACCAACAGTAGATCGAGTCGGACAAGAAACTCACCTGGATCGATGATGCTGAGGCAACAGACCCTGTAGTATTTACCACAAGCCGTCCCCAAGTCTACATTGTCTGGAACAAGAAATACATATGTTAGCATATAGTTTCAGAGACTTGTATGATACTACCAATCCAAAGATCATCACATACATTGAATAAGAGGTATACAGATAAACCGTGGGTAGAAAATACATGAGCAACCAGTAAAGGAGTTTGTATATAGAGTTCGAACCTTTGACGTGCCCTTAACACACAGATTATTTGACGTGTCCTTACTACTGAACAAAAGACCTAGGGCAGTTGTCAACTAATTCTTCACACAATAGATACCAAAAGATTCACGGCTTTGTTAATAGTTCCATACAGTTGATCCAACTATCACTAAAACTTAGGAACTAAGCTTCCTAAAAATCAAATATAATCAATGACTTTACGAGGCATTTGTTTTTTTAACCAAGCAGTCATCAGAAGGAACTTCAATACTTCTACAAACATAATTCACGTCCTAACAAAACGAAAGGAAGATATATATTTTCACTCACACGGAGTCAAAACAGCAAACAAAATATAAAAACATTTCAAAAGCGCCAAAAAGAAGTTCAAACATCTAACTAACTGTCTACACACACAAAGATATTCACTTACTTCCGTTGTAGTGGTGGACTCCAACCTTGGCCAACATAGCATAATACTCAATCTCAGACTTCCTGAGAGGAGGGCAGTTGTTGGCAATGATAATAAGCTTTCCTGTAATTTGGGAAAAGAAAAATTTAGAAACCCATGTTACATCATAAGTCAACACAACTCCTTCGTAAAGAATAAAGAACAAATCCATAATCGAGATCCAATCTTTTACAATACCGAAAACATGAGTCTTTTACAGATATATACTAACACCATAATTCTCATTATTCAATCAACATGGCCATGGACACAAAATTACATTTTATCATTAACCATTAACCTCGTACCTTCTTACAGCCAAAGAAAGTTTTGAACTACCACCAGAAAGAAATTGAAATACATGGCATCTAAACCTATTTTATTGTCAAACAAACCTTATATTTAACCACCTAAGACAATGCACAATAATCTACTAAAGATCATTGACTAGAACTATGTATAATAATCTGCTAAAGATTAACACTGCTTTAACCAAACATTAACATATATTAACCAGCTGCATAGCTTGAAATACAATGAAATACAAACAAAACCCGTATTAGATATCTACAACTATGAATATAATCTGATAAAGATCAGCTTTCGACACTACTTTAATCAAACATTTACTAGCCTCATAGCTTGACATACAATGAAATGCAAGCATAAACCTTGGATGACCATCAACAACTATGCATAATGATCCGTTAATAATCAGCTTCGAATACTACATTAATCAAACATTAACATATATTTACCAGCTACAGAACTTGACATATAATGAAATGAAACAAAAACAACTAACAACAAAATATTACAAACAAAACCCATGTTTCCCCATCTAAAACTATGCAGAAAATCTGCCCAAGATCAGCTTTTATCACTACTGCAACCAAGCATAACATATATTTTCCAGGTGCAAGGCTTGGATTTTGCTATAGCTTTGATATGTCTAGACTCTAGATATATAATTCAACTTAATTTATTGATCATTACATATAATTCAATCACGATATTATATGAAAATACAGTTTTTTGTTTTCGATTCTCCTTAAAAACAAAAACCATATTAGACCATCAACAACTATCCACAATAATATGCTAAAGATCAATTTTTTAACTTATATTTACCAGATACCGAACTAAACAAGCAATGAAATACAATAAAAAGAACAACCCACAAAATTAATTCCAATAAAAGCACAGAATACAATTTGAGCTGACCTGAAACTAACCTTTGGAGTTTCTAAGAGTCTTAAGAACAGTCTTATAACCCAGGGTGTACTTGCCGCTCTTCATAACTAGAGCAAGCCTATTGTTAATGCTCTCATGGGTCTTCTTCTGCATTCAAAAAAGATCTATTCAAATCAATACAACCACAAATCAACACCCCAAAACCCAAAACTCAAAAAAAAAAAAAACTGCATTTTCTTGTTTTCATTATGAACCAACAAAAATATAGAGATAAATAGAGAATCTTTTTACAGTTTTCTTGGCGGCAACCATGGTGGCTCTGCTTCTGCAAATGCGTCGACGAGCGGTGAAGTGTGAATTTTTTTTTTATTTTTTTTTGGAAGTACAGAGCACTACAGAGTGAAATTTGAAGAGCAAAATTAGGGTTTTTGTGCAAGAAGAAAAGGATTATGGGCTTATTATTTGGGTCAAAACAAAGGCCCACTTTTTATTAGTCTTTGGAATTGGGAAAAGCCCAATTTCTATTAGAGAATATTTGATTGAAATAGCGTTTACTAGCCATTTTTCGACTTTATTTTTAAAGTTTAATTATTATTCTGAATTTTCAAATTTTATAATAAGATAATAAACACTTAAAAGTGATTTTTTCTAATTCATAAGGATAAAAAAAAAGATTATTGTAAAAATGGGCAAGATTACGTATAATAAATCTTTATGGGTTAATTTTTTTAAAATTTCACGCATAGCGAAAGCTTAGTAAGACTGCTTTTTTGTTAAGTTTGTAAAAAAAAACTATTGGTGAAGTTTGAAGAATAAGATTAAGATTTTGCAAGAGAAACACATTTTGGCCAAATTGTAATTTAAAAGGCTTTGATTATATATATTTTTTCATTTTTAGTTCTTTGAAGTTCAATTTACCCAATCTCAAGGAGATTTGGTTGAAATGGCGTAGAAAAACTATTTCGTATATATTACCAAGGAAGATATATTTAGATATACATATTCCTAATAATTAGTTTAAATTAATTATATGCATAATTAAATCATCCCCAATTCAAGCTTTCATGTTAATTATCTCTCTTTCATTAATTTTCATCCCACGTTTTCTACTACCATTTTCTCTCTTCCTTCTTTCTCTTCATCCTGATTTACACCATTTAACCCTTAAAATTGAAATCAGAAATAACAACACAACAAATTGAGGTTTGTGTCTATTTAATCATTATTTAAAGTCATGTATTTGTGATAGATTTCAATTTGTTTTATCTTCGAATTTACAAAAGTTAAGGTAATATCCATTAATTTGGAGTTTTCTTTCATGGTCGGTGATTCTCCAAACAAGAAGTATATTTATTTATTGTTGCTCAAAAAATAGTATCAAAATTATCACTGCAATTTCGATATTTTTAGCCGCTCAAATCTGAGTTAAAAAATGCAACAACTTTGGTGAACAAAAGAGAAAGATAGTATGTAATTTGTTGGAAATGGAAGGATAGTTTATGCAGTAATTGTGATATATCTTAATAAGGAAGATGATGAGAAAAGGACTTCTTGGATCAGGTTGAAATTATTGTTTTATCAAACACATTATTGAGTTAAGATTATATGAATCTATTTTTTTTTTATCAATGTTACTGATTAAATATACACATGTATTGAAGCTTTATGCATTATTAGAGATTTACGCATATATCCGGTATATTATTGACGTATCTGGCACATTATTCAGTTAAGATTGTATGTATCTAATTTTTTATCAGTATATGTGATTAAGTGTGTATATGTATTTGACAAAATATCTTTTCTCCTTAATCAATGAATTTCAATTATATTCCTTAATTAGACACACTCCTTAATTAATTACTTTCATTTATACCCCTTAATTAGGAAAATACACGTATTCGAGGTCCAAAATTATGGTACGAAACGTAATATTTCTTAATTAGCTAGTGCATTACTCGCATATGTAAAGTTGCAAACTACTTTTTGGCCTTTTCTTTAAAAGTTAATTTTAGAATTTCAAATTTCACAATAAAAATTTTAGGACAATAAAATTTCACATTAAAAAAATATCTGTAGAAAATTTAATTTTCAACAAAATAACCATCAATAAATTAAAGATTTGATTGACCTCTCTTGAAAACTTTCAAAAGAAATTCATGTGTCTTTAATACTAAATTTCACCCCTCTAGCAAAGATTAGGATTTTGAATGAACAATGGATTGTGGACCTATTGTTATTTTAAAAGGTTTGAGTTTAATCATTTTCGAGTTAAAGGAAATTCAAATCAAGACTCAATTTTAATTACGTGTGTAAACCATATGATAATCTAGTTTATAAAGTAGGTAAAAACTGTATAGATAATGCATATTGTATATTGAGTATACATATATTAATATATGTAAAATCTATACATACCCATAATAGATTCTAATACAATATATTTTGTATATATTTCAACTATGATGATTGTAGCGACCCTTTCGGAGGGATACTATCACTTAATGAGAAACCTAATTTAATACTTGCGATATTTAAAAGAGATTAACGAAGGGCATAATGATTTTAATCTAATAGAGGGATTAGGTTCATCACGAATAATTTAGTTAAGGATATACATCTTGCCCATTTAAACATTTATTTGATGTTAAAATTGACATGGCGCGGAATTTAACTTATGACGGAAAAACCCCTCCCAGAATAATTTAAGCAAATAACTGACGAGTTTTTCATGCATATATTATCCTCACACTTAAGGATGAGATAACAAGAATATTACAAGACTTGTGTTTACACACCCCAAAAGAACAAAACATATAGACATACTTATATTACAACCCATGGTGACCTGATCAATTTAGTCCTCAAAAATTCATGTAAATATACAACACATAGATCATGTACAAGTCCCAAGGTTTATACAAAATATAGATGCCTATATGCAAATGTGATATTCCTTAAGGCTCTCAAAATCTCCATCTTCAATGGCCAACTTCATGCATTCTCTCGAACATTCCCTACAATAGAAACAACTATCGCTAAGCATATAACTTAGTGGTGCAAAAACTATAGGTTCGGAGCCCTCAAATTCACCAAGTTACCTTTCTCAAGTCATGGGCAGCATAATTGAACATAATAAATAAATCAAGTAAACAATATATAAAGAGTATCAAGTTCGATATTTAATGATCCAAATGTCAAGAACGCTCATAGCACCATTTTCCAAGAGATTCAACAACAAGGCTCGCCCAATATATACATCATGTTGTCACACCAAGCACAAGCAAGTATCAAGAAGGGACGACGCCCTGTATCAAGAAGGGTCAAAGCCCAATAATCAAGAGACCAAGAACCATATTAAAAATGGCTTTCTAGTTCGTACTTAAAATGGACAACTTTCATTCTTAAGACGGACTAAAAATCCAGAGTCAAGATGGCAAATGATCCGAATCAAGAGGCATGCCAATAGTAACAAAGTCACAGCCACATGAAGGACAAAGTCCCAACAAGAGTGCCAAGTGATCAAACAATCCGTACAAGTGGGAGAGTTACACAAGTGTCTTTAACGTCTCAAAGGATACCAACACGACAATGCAAAGTGACAAGAAGTAACCAAGATACCAAGATCAACTTTCAGATATACCAGCAGTTAAAAGAGTGCAAGTACAAGTTTATACACAAACCTCAGTGCTTTAGCAAAGAAACAGTCAAAGTTGTCCCGTATTTTCATAAAGACACCTTAACTTTCAAAGTGTCCTATCACCCCACAGAACTATTTAATATCTTTGTAAATGGGTCATTTTGACCCATTCCCTCGTCTATTTAGTGGCGCGTGTTGCTCACTCCCTATGATGAGAAAAGACCCGACCCGACCCTGTTCTTTGAAGAAAGTCGTTTCTTCTTTTCTTTTCTTATTTCTCAACTTTCCCTAAAATCTAAAGAAATAGAAAAGTTTTTTCATCGTGTTGTTGTTGATAATCTTGTTGTTTATGTGTCTTGGAGAAGATTCTTGGAGATTGAAGGTCTAACATGTTAGGGCTCTACATCATATGATAAAAATCTTCTCTTTTTTCGATTATTATGATTTTAGGGATTATTAAAATCTTCTTGTAAAAGTGTTGGAATCGACCTCCTATTGTTGCCATTGTTAAGATATTGTTAGGATATTATAGTTTTTCGTTGTTACAGGTTGATCTTGCTATGGAAAAAACCATGAAATCAAAAAATTAGGACTATTTTGGGTTTAAAATTGGGGAAGATGACATAAATTGATTATATAATTAATAATAAAGAAAGAAAATGACACGTGACACTTTTAAATTGGTCCATGGCAGTGAAAACACGGAATGACGCGCCTCATGTGCGCGGTAACAACCCAGACGGGGGAATGGGTCAAAATGGTCCATTTACAACGATATTAAATAGTTCTGTGAGGTGATAGGACACTTTGAAAGTTAAGGTGTCTTTATGCAAATACGGGACAACTTTGATTGTGTCTTTATGTCTTTTCTAAAAATAATGTCTAATAATACATGTTCAGTTTAACAAATCAAGAGGTAATCTAATTTTTATGTCTATTTTACCCTTGCTAACTACTAAATATAAAAATAATTGTCCAACAATACATGTTCAGTATTTATCATCTAACAAACATTTTTCAACATTAAATTTAATTAAGTCAAAAATAAAATAGTTATATTACCTTTATTATTTATCATTTCTTAAGGAGTGTGCCATGTCAGGAACAAATAATCCATTCTTGCTCTATATATTCATATTTGTCGCCACACTTCTACCAACCAAAAAAGTAAATAAATTGCCACATATTAAGGCCATCTCCAACCCTATCCTCTATTTTACTCTCCAAATATAGAGTTTTCTATTTTTTCAGACAACCAACTCCAACCCAATTCTCTATTTTACTCTCTAAAAAGAATCTTTTTCTCTCCCCTCAATATTATATTATTATTTTTATTTCATTTTTATTTCCTTATTTCATAATATAAATCATTTCTTCTCTTTGCAAAGAATCACTCTATAATCTTCATGTGATACAAAATTTCATTTTTTTTTCAAATTCTTCATTTAATCTAAATTTCTAAATAACATAAATTGCAATAAATATTACATATAATACATATTAACCAACAATTCAAATAAAAGTGAAATCATTGATGAATTATAATTACATTGTAAATATTGTTTCATCGTAAAATTTATTTTAAATTTTACATAAATACTCAACTTTCAAGACTATTACGTTACTCTCATAAATGTTCGATTAATGTATAACGGAGTTCAAAATGCGCAATTTTTCGTTCTTATTTATTTAGGTGTAGCTAAAAATTGTTAATTAACAATTTCATCTTGTATCCAATTATTTCGTGTACTAATTTACTTCCTCTATTTCATTTTGAACTATTGCATCAAATATTTTCATGCTCATTAAAAAGTGTAGTTTAATAATTTATCACTATAACATAAAAGTAGATTGTTTGAATTATCATGTAAATTTTGTGCATACTTCATAATGAAAAATAACTATAATTTAAATTACATATTTAAAATGATAAAAAAAAATAAAAAAATAAAATCAAAAAATTGTTAATTCGGGAGGGAAGTAGCATACTTATCAATTATATGTTTTTAGACGTTATATTACTTAGAAAATAATTACAAATATTAGAGACTTAATTAATAATCTTATATAATATAAATAATATAAAATAACTTTAAATTATATATTTAAAGTGGCAATTTCTTTTAAAAATAATAAAATATAAAAAATATTAATTTGGGTCGATGTAGTATCTTGTTAATAATATATTTTTAGATGTTATATTACATTAGAAAATAATTACAAATGATAAAGACCTAATTAGTAATATAATAGAAATAATATTAAAATAATCAAAAAGTAAAATAGAGAGGTGAATAGTAGTTCTCCAAATTTGGAGAACTACTATTCGCCTCTCTATAATTGAAGAATAGAGAGTGAAATAGAGAGTGCTTGGAGAATCCATTCTCTATTTTACTCTTCAAATATAAAGAATAGAGAGTAAAATAGAGATGAGTTGGAGATGGTCTAATTGCAAAAGGATTCTTGAGTTTTTGAATATTTAGTCAAACCTTATGTGACATGTTTTGGATTAAAAAATAGGGAAAATGCATAAGTACCCCCCCAACCTATGCCCGAAATCCCAGAGACACACCTAACCTTTACTAAGGTCCTATTACCCCCCGAACTTATTTTATATGTAATATTCTACCCCTTTTTGGCCTACGTGGCACTATCTTGTGGGCCCAGCGCATGTTGACAATTTTTTCAAGAATAGTGCCACGTAGGCCGAAAAGGGGTAGAATATTATAGATAAATTAAGTTCAGGGGGGTAATAGGACCTTAGTAAAGGTTAGGTGTGTCTTTGGGATTTCGGGCATAGGTTGGGGGGGTACTTATGCATTTTCCCTTAAAAAATACTCTTTCTTGGATTTTTTTTTTCAAGGACTAAATAGTAAACATTATTTAATAAGAATAGTTTGGTAAAATACGTATATCAATATTTTCTTTGTCTCTCAATTTATGTGATATGTTTTAGATTTCGAAATTCAAACAAAATTATTTATAATCGTAAATTTTTGGGAAAATGCATAAGTACCC
The DNA here is from genome assembly GCF_900185275.1 of Solanum verrucosum. Taxonomy (NCBI): domain Eukaryota; kingdom Viridiplantae; phylum Streptophyta; class Magnoliopsida; order Solanales; family Solanaceae; genus Solanum; species Solanum verrucosum. The sequence goes on from NW_026019987.1 coordinate 166,045, forward strand.
CCCCAGCCTATACTTGAAATCCCAGAGACACACCTAACCTTTACTAAGGTCCTATTACCCCCCTGAACTTAATTTATCTATAATATTCTACCCCTTTTCGGCCTACGTGGCACTATCTTGTGGGCCCAGCGCATGTTGACATTTTTTTCAAGGATAGTACCACGTAGGCTGAAAAGGGGTAAAATATTATAGATAAATTAAGTTCGGGGGGGGGGGGTTAATAGGACCTTAGTAAAGGTTAGGTGTGTCTCTGGGATTTCGGGCATAGGCTGGGGGGGTACTTATGCATTTTCCCTAAATTTTTTATAATCTTTGAATATTTTGAATTGTCAATTATTGTGACTTATAGTAATTTTTACGTAGTTTACAAATATATAAATTTTATATAAAAAAATGATGATTTTATGCTCAAATTCTTGGTCAAATTTTAAATTATTTCACTCTTAAAAAATAAAATATGTCATATAATTTGAGACAAAATTTATTAATAAATATGTCAAATTAAACAAGTAAAAATAAACAGTGCGTGAGCATATTTGAGAGTACGAGTAGGTAGTTGGAACCGGCTTTGTAAATTGTAATATAGTTGAAATTATTAATGCTTTCTTAAATGACAAAACTAGTGATTTTGATCAACTTGCCATACATTTGAATATGTGGTTATTAATTGATCACTTTCTTTTTTAAATGTATATTAAAAAATTATAAATAAAAAAGTAATTTTACTAATTCACTTTTTAAGAATTTTAAAAATAAATGTAAACACCTTTTAAAAAAAATTATTTGAAAGGTAATATAGGAAAATTTTAAATAATGTGTTATTGATTTAGTAAGATGATAAATTAATATGAGATAACTATTTTTAGTAAGATGATCTAATATGAGATGGGGAGATTTTTTCATATTTTTACAGCAATTTAATTAATAGTACTTTTTTTGTTAGTAGCAATCTAAAAGGCAGACAAAAATACCTACTCCAATCGATGTTTAATTAAAGTATTAAGGGTCTGAAAAATACCTCAACTTTGGTCGGATTTGCTGTTGCGATACTAAACTTTCATGAGGACCTATTACCTCCCTAGACTAGTTAATACCGTATTTTTTACCCCCTGAACTATTTAATAGTGTATTTTAAAGGTATATATGTGCCCACGTGGACTCATTACTATTTATAATTTTGCATTATTTTTTATATCCACGTGGGCAAATATATATGTTTAAAATACAGTATTAAATAGTCTAGGGAGGTAATAGGTCCTCATGAAAGTTTAGTATCGCAACAGCAAATTCAACCAAAGTTGGGGTATTTTTCAGACCCTTATCCCTTAATTAAATTAAAATCTTTAAAATTAAATTGGAGGGAATAATATTTATATAATAAAAAATTGTGCATAATTTATTTTATATCATAACTTTTTTTTAAAAAGAAAAAGTCTATTAAACTCTGTATCTAGTAAAAAATCATTACACAAAAATTGAAATATGGAATGAATAATCAACTAGTGACTTCTATAATTTTGAAGACTTCTACTTCATTTTTATGATCAGTATTTTTTCGTTTTTCATTAATTTCATCATAATATTTGAATTTTTTTAAATTTATTTATATTTTTAACTCATTTAATAAAAAAAAACGATTTTATCCCTCTTACGATTGTACAATTGTACAATGTTTGCTATAATTGTGGCATCTGTTGTCTACATCAGAATTTATTATAGCTAGCTTCAATTATATCTAATTAATCTTTTACAAAGGTACAACTTACAACATATATCTTTGAAATTAATTTGGGTGGATCTTGATTTATTTAAGGTGAAAAAGGATAAATATACCTCTGAATTATTATAAATGGTATGTAAATATCTTCTGTCATATTTTTGGGCATTGTTGCCCTTGCCATCCAAATACTAACGGATATAAACGTGTCATAATCGTATCCATCGACCCGACATTTATTAAATATCGGATCGACGAATAAGATTGTGTCACGTGCCCTATTTAGTCTTCTGTTAGAGTGAAGGGCATATATGCTCTAGTTTTTGGACGGCAGGGGCACCAACATCCCAAAAATATGACGAAGGGTATCTGCATATCATTTACATTAGTTCAGGGTTATATTTGTCCTTTATAAGTGAAGTCTGAGAATGATGTGTATACATAATCTAAAATTCTTTCTTTTTTCTTTTCCCCAAAGAATCCTCAGCTAAAGTAAAATATAATAATTTAGTATGAAAAGCTAGGAAATACAATAGTGAAAGTAGTCATATAGTCCTTCGGGATGACTCAGTTGGTTTGGAGGGTGGTTATTCACACGGATGACCCGCGACTGATCCCCCTCAATGTCTTTTGAGTCAAGCCTGCCTAGTGCGATTTACATCATCTGTGTGGTTTGTAGGCTATTACACAATGAAAAGTTTACCCAATGCGCACAAAGTGCGCATCCAAAGGACAAAGTGTTGACACCCAATTCTGATGCTCCCCAATAATAATTGATTTCCGAGTTTCTCAATTTTAAACGATTCGAAATAATTAGTTTTTATAAAGTCCAAAATATTTTTCAAGTTACTTTTAATTAATTTTATTATTTTTATAATTTTTGGACTATATAAATATATATATATATATATATATATATCATAATTATGTATATAATTAATACATTTTATGTATATTCGAAAATCGCCTCAAAAAGATTTTAACTTTAATTAAATATTTGGTTAATTAGTTTAGTTATATAATAATTTATGTTCTTGAAATAATTAGTTTATAATGAAGTTAACTATTTTATTTCGTTAAGATTAAGAAGCTTGTTAACTAATCAATCTTAATTCATCGTGCTTAGATTCTAGCCGGATTCACTATCTCAACTCAATTCGGTTATGCTTTAAGTTTTATATGGCCATAATTGTAATCTATTTAGTCATCTTGTTCTACCCAATTTCAAACCCAATTCCTCCAATCCAAATTATCCAATTTTAACAATAAACAACAACCCATTATCCATACTTGAACCCATTTCAATACCCATTAGAACCATAACAACAAATACCCATTCCCAGCCCATTCCATACTCCCCTACCCACCAATTTCCCATTCTAATCTCTAATTACAGCAGCCTCTTAATATGACAACAATAATACCCAGCCCATTAACAATACGTACAACAATTCCAATACAACAACCGACCCAAACCTCCTGCCCAATGCAAACATTATAATATTCCTTTTTTTTTGGGAAATTTTTCAAAAGAGCAATATTTTAGCTTTTAGTGGGACTCCTTAGCAACAATTTCATTATTTATTAAAAATGTCATTATTTTAGTTTGTTAAGTGATTAGTTATGTATTTATTTTATTTTGATTAATTTGAAAGAATACAAATAATTAATAACAGAACAGAGAAAATCACGGAACAAAAAAAGTCAAAAAAGGTAAAAAAGATTTTAAATACAAATCAGTTACGTTTTGAAAAGAGCATAAATAGTCATTTTTCCGTCGACCCTTTTTTTGCTTTCTTCTTAAGAACATCAAAAAAAAAAAAATTAAAATAATTTAGTTTGTCTTCCAAATCATTCATCTGATAACTTTCAAAACTTCTTCAAGTTGAATGCGACATATTTTTGAAACAGAATTTTTTAAAATTGACAACTATAAATTTGTCGCATCCAGTGAACAATCGAAAAACAATCAGGTATTTTTTTCAATTTTTTTATTTGTTTGGATGAGATATTCGTATAAGTCGAGTACAAGAGTGTTGTTTTTTTTTCCTGATTGAATCAATGAAATCTTTGTATGCATTGGGATTTATAGCTTTTTTAGGATGTTTTGTATCTAAATTATGATGTATAACGAATGAAATTGTTTTTTTTTTTTAGTTTAGTAGCTGTTTTTTCTGTTTGAATGCATACAATAATTTGTATCTCATTAAGTTAATGTAACTAATCGATCATGAACTATATGTTGAATACAACAATATATGAATACAAAAGTGAGATGAAAATACAAAGTTATAAATACAAAGTGAGATTGAATATAAAGTTGTGAATACAAAAGAAATACTCTCTTCATTTGAGATACAAAGTGACTTTGAAAGGTAAAATACAAACTAATGGATCATGAATTATATGTTGAATACAACAATATATGAATACAAAAATGAGATGAAAATACAAAGTTATAAATACAAAGTGAGATTGAATATAAAGTCGTGAATACAAAAGAAATTAAATACTCTCTTCATTTGAAATACAAAGTGACTTTGAAAGGTAAAGTAGGCACAAAAAATACAAAACTTGTTGGTATACAATTAGGTTGAATACAAAACAAAAGAGAAATACAAACTTGTTCACATATAAATTGAGATTGAAATACAAAATGAATAACCAATAAAATACAAAATTGTTAGCATACAGTTAGGATGAATACAAATTAAGAAGGAAATACAAACATGTTGGTATACTAATTGAGATTGAAATACAATGCAACCCTTGGGTAATACACAAATCAAATGAGGAAAATTCCCCAAAATTTTGAATATTATTTGGTATACCTCTAGTAATTCTGATTGAATCAGTCATTGTAGACAACCAGATGCTTTCCCCATAATCTAAAACCCTAAAAGCAAATTTCGATATTATCAAATTTTAAAATGTATTAAATATCAAACAAAACAAACATATATATGAATTTCTAGAATCTATAAAATCTGAAAAACTAAAAGAAAATCACAAAAAAAATTTGAAATTAATAAATATATGATGAATATTTAAACAAAATCACATAAAAATTGGAAAATTTGACTGAAAATCCGTAATGTATAGAATCAGTGATTTAAACATCAAATAAAAAAAAATCAAAATTGATAATGGAAATTACCTTGTCAACCGAGAAATCTGCTTGAATTAACAAAGAGATGTCGTTTAACAATAAAGAAAATTTCTTGATGAACAACAATTTAGCACTTTGAAGAAAGATAAACTTGAAACATGAGAGGTGGGGAAGAAACGTGAATGGTGATGAAAAAAGGTTAATGGTATTGGTTTAATTTATTTTTTTCACTTTAAACGGTTATTGATATATAATTTGGTTTAATATAGGACTCTTTCCATAAATAAAATTAATTTAAAATACTAAAATCTAAATACATATTATTTTATAAAAATATTGTCATTCTGCCATTTTAAATAAATATTTTAAAGTGTTGTTATTTTGACTAATTATATTAAGTATTTTGACTTAATTGCTAATTTTCTCTTTTTGGTTTTTTCCTCACTAACCCACCTCAATTATTTTCCCAATACAAACAACAATACCAAAAAGACCCCTACGTGCTTCTTCTTCACGCGATACAATACAGAGAAACCTAGAAAGGACAGCAGCTCCAACGTTCTCAAACAACGATTCCTTGTCTTCTTCCTCACGTCCCTCTCAACTCGTACAGTTGCAGTAGGCACGCGTTTCTCCCCTTTCCTCTTTCGAAATGGGGAGAAAATTTCAGAAAAGTATGTCTCCCCCTCAAATGGTGAAAGAAGTTTTTGAGTTTTGAAATTTTTGGATGGGCTTTGGACCCGAATTTTCGTTGGTTTCCCTCTATTTCTGCCCTAATTTCCCTGCTATATATACTCTATTATTACTCACTGAAGCAGGGGGGCAAAAAGAAAAAAAAAAGATTTTTGGATAGAGGTTTTGAGTGGGAAGAAAATTTCTAGGTGAAGAAAAAGAAAGCATACAGTGAAAAACAGTCTTTCTTTGAGGCAAAATAGGCCCTAAAATAAAAAAAATATATTACAAAGAGTATTTAGTTCTTAGTTCTTTCTTCCGAACCCGACGTTCCCATTGATTGTAGGAACTCTCGAATTTGTGTGTTGGAAGAGCTCGCCCTTGCCCGTTTTAGTCTCATTTCGCTGCCCGGAGAAAGGTAACACCTCATCCTTCGTAATTTTTTTTTTTTTTGTTTTCTATATCTCGAAATGGTGTTTTTCGGTATTCTGGAAGTTTGTGTTGCTGCTGGTGGTTATTAAGTTCTTTGACCTATTGATACGCCTTATTTGTGATGCTTTAGTTATTTCATCGTCTACTAGTGAGTGTCGTTTTTTTTTATTTTTGTTTATCCGTGCCTAGATTCGCCGCTTCTTTGTTGTTTATTTTAAGGGTATTTTACTGTCTCTTCTTGAGTTTATTTGTTTGAATGTCATTGAGCTTGTATGCCTTCATTTCCTTTGTTTGTTGGATGCCACAATTAGCTGCTCTATTTTATTTAATCTCATGGTTGTCCTATGGTTCCGCATGCCTCCTTTGCATTGAGTTTACATCTATATTTTGCCTAGATTCTAGTTAAAAAATGCTTGTCATTTGTAATCAATCTCTTAAACATGTGAAAAGTTTTCAAAAATCATGATTATTTCCCTCTTCCGCTTGCCTTTACTTGCTAGCCTGATCAATAAATGCATTCAGCCAGTTAGTGTGATTAACTGGAAGTATTTAATATCTTTGTCGTTCTTCGGTTCGGGTCAGTTAAGTAGTGTCTGCTAGTTGTTCAATATTTTGAAGCTTAGAAATTTATTTATTTATTAGCATATTGTTATGTTAGTTAAAATTGTAGTAGTTTTCCTTTGCTTCACTTAATTTACAATGATTCTTTAATACATAATACATGTTCCATGAGTTGCAGAATATGTTACCTTCTAGCTTACATATTCTATCTCTTTTCTCTGAATTTTAATGCATGAAATATTGTTTGGCAATGATTCAGGACTTAGTATGCTTTTAACCTTTTGTCGGTGACTGTTTAGTCTTACTTATTGCTGATATTCGTTGATATAACCCGAGGCCGTCAATTTATACAAATACTAATTTTTGTTCTCATTTTGATATATGTGAAATCCATCCGAGTCCTCTTGGACTCCCGTTTCTCTCTCATTTGCATTTTGAGAGAGCTGTAAAGGCTCAAATCTTCCTTTATCGAGTCAGCCAGTCACTAAAATCGACAAACATGCTCTAGAGTTGAAAAGACGCGCAAGAAATCAAGAGTTGAAAGATTGGGCCAAAGGCCCACTCTTCATTAATTAAATTTGTATTTTGTTATGTATAACTTACATAAATCTCATAGTGTAAAATCTAAATTTCCTTCTATCCCTATTCTTTTTCTAATTACACAAATCCCATGTTTTTTAGGCATTTCGAATACATAGTTAAGGATCCAGATACATTATTATTGATACATTATCCATTAATCGGTTGCACTTATTAAGGAAAAAAAAATCTGAAAAATCAAATTAAAATCTCAACTAATCCATATGTTGCACTAATTAAGGGGTAAAAAAAAAACTGAAAATCAAATTAAGATCCCATAAATTGCTCTATTCCATTCAAAATTATTGTCAAGAATTTAATCATATAGTGTAACAAACCAAAAAAGTAAAAAATTAAATTTCTTCTTCTTGTTCATTATTCTCTCTATTTCATCCATTAGCCAAAAATTTCATATGATACATAATGAATATTTCGATCTTCTTACGTTTCTTGTTACTTTCAATTATACAGAGATAAATCCTAACAAAACGAAGAAATTTAAATTTTCAAAATGATGAGGACATAGAACATCTGAGAATACACACATAATATTGTTCAAAACAAATTGTATTGCCTGATAAAATCTGTCTTGTTTGATGTAGGAAATATTCTCGAGTTTGATGCTCCTAACCAGTTATTGAAGAACAATTCTTCTGCATTTTCAAATCTGGTGGCAGAATTCTTCATCCATGGGGTTAACCTAAAAGCATGCACATGTGATAGTACATCTAGTTTAGATCCTCTAAAAGGAAGGAATGGCCAATTCAATCTGCCAATGTTAATGTGGCATTGTATAGTACAGAATCATAAACTGACATCAAGAAATACAACAAGTAGAGGAGCTACTTCAAAAAAGTACATTTCTTATTTTTGCCAACGAAAGGTGACATGAAACCTGTAGGATATGTACAATGTCAATTCTTAATCCCTAATTATTCAGCGAAGAAACCTTTCAGATTTGATTCAAAAATTTTTGTCAAACTTTTGGGTAAACAAGGTGAATTGTGAAGGATACAAAAGTGATGGAATTGTTGTTGGACAAACGATTTCTTTTGTGAATCTTCAAGTTTATTGAAGATCCTTTTAATTTTGATTCAAGATTATTGAAAATTTTGAGATTTAAATTTTTTCTCCCAGTTCATTGAAGATCCTTTCAGTTTGATTCAAAAAAATTGAAAATTTTGAGCTTCAAAATTATTCTCCTAGTTCATTGAAGATCCTTTCATTTTGATTCAAAATTATAATTTTTTTTGAGAAGATACATCATGAAGATTCTTTCAATTTAAATTGATAAGTGTTGTATTTCTACTGATACATTAAATAAGAAAGTGTTGCTCATAAGATTTTAGGTTTGAAATCAATACATTATTGTTTGGTAATTGTTATATGTATCATATACATTTAGTATGAATTCAAATTTACATATCATGCCTAAAAAATTAGTGCATGATACATTATTATTTATGTATCTTATTTTGTTTGGGAAATACTATATTTTATTTTTTTAGAAAAACACTATACCTGTAATTGTTCCAAATAACATGTTTTTTGGTGTGTGATACATAACACAAAGTTTATGTATCAAGTACATTTATATTGAACATGATAAACACTAATCGAAGATTCAACAACATTAGAGTTATGTATTAATAACTTAAACATGAACATGATACATTAAATAAAACAAAGGCTATTGTAGCAGTGATGTATCAGATCAGTGATAACACTAATAAAAATTAATTTAATAATCAAAATAAGCGAGATACATTGAAAGTAAGTCCAAAAAACTGAAAGATCGAACCAACGGAATGAAGTGTATCAAGATTACCATTAGAAATTCCTGAAACCATTCCAGATGCACTCCAAGATGAACTCTGCGCATTAGCAACGTTTTTCCACCTCTATTCCATAAAGAGACCGGGAATAAAAGATTCAGTAATTTTTTTAAATGATTTTAAAATAAATAAATAAAGGAAATAAAAAACCGAAGGATTGAAATAAATCTACTTCTTGAATAACTTGAAATCATTAATTGGAAAGAGAAAAAATTTGAAATTCAAAAATAGATTAATGAAAGTAACTATGGAGAGATTTGTGGATTGAAAAAAGTAAGGAAAATCACGGGTAGGAGATTTCAAATTAATGTAACTATAAAGTATCTTAATATTTAGTTGATACATAATGATAAAAAAGAGTAACTAATGCTCAATACAAATTGATGATCTATAAAATCTGACATATATTTATATTTGATACTAAATGCTCACTAGTTGAACATGATACAAAAATTGTCCAACACTTAAACATGATACAAATAATGGATTACAGTTAAATTAGTAACTTGCAATGTATCTTATGTGTGTATTTGATTCATTTTAGTAAAATTTGTGTATCTGATTCACACTCTAATAGTGCAGGTTTTGAATGATACAACAATGAACATTATTTTTGTATTAATAACTTCACATAATTACAACAACTCCACAGATGATACAAAAATTGCCTGCTACTATTGAACATTATTTTTGTATCAATAATTTCAGAAAATTACAACTCCTCAAATAATGAATAAAATTAGTATAATCTACATAATCCCATAGTGTAAGACCCTAAATTACATCTTATCAATTAATTTGATACACGATGCTTTATCTATAGAATAATATGATTTATGTATCAAGTGTATTTATTGAGTAATGTGTACATGTACATAATCTTCTAATTTAAATAAGTCTAAACAAAAATTAAACACTACAGATACATAACAACAATTGATACATGGTAGATTATACAATTTGAACACGATTTATTGAGCATGATGAAATTGTAATGTATCATAATGTTGAAAAGAAAGCATTATACATTAATTTAATAAAAATAAAAATAACTAGATACATTAAAAATATGAATCCATGTATATCAAAAAAGATGAATAAGAAAAAGTCGGAAAAAAAAACCCAACAATTTGATCTGCTTCTCCTTATCCTTCTCAACACATTGATAATGTATCAGATTGTTGCTGCATTTGTGGTAGTCCATTGGATGCACAATAAAAATCTTGACAATACATTGTCATAGCAAGTCTACCATCACCTACATTTTGGAGGAGGACAAGATGGACCCCAAGATCTCATATTAGTATCAAAAGAATTTAGTTGATTAACCCCAATACTAAATGAAGGGGCCTGTCCCATATGTATTAGGAAAAAATTCTGGAAAAAAAATGGAAGAAGACAACAATGGAGAAGACAAAACCCTACCTATTCACATGTTTGAAATTGATTGACTTGAGAGAGAGTATCCTTTTGAAAATCAAATTAATTTGAAAATTGTAACTACTAAGAATGTGGAGTGAATTTAGGGAGAGAAAAAAGGAGTTAAAAGGGGAATAGTAAACGTGGGTTTTGGCTGGTGAATCTTATGTATCTGCAAATTTTAAGAATTGGGAGAAATAAGGGATTTATGAAATATTTCAAAAAGATAGGGAGAAATGGAGAATAAGGTAAGTAAAATTGTGTATATAAGTAATTTATCCTTTTGTTATTTAGGGCTCAAGCCCTTGTCTTTTAATTATTAATACTCTATTAGAAGTTTAGGACAGGTGAAGAATGGACTTAAGGCCCAAAGATAAAATATATATTTTTTTAATGTTAGTTTAGGACAGGTACAAGTGATTCAAATGGGCCGAATTCCCAAAATAAAAAATGGGCCCAAATATTGGTCCAGGCGGACAGAAACCAGATTTGGGTCCAACCCTCTTTCCCTCTTTACTTCACTGTGTTTGTTTTGCTTGTTAGTATTTGTCGTTAATCTTAGGGTCGAAAAATTCAAATCCCCCAAAAGACACCCATTTTGAATTAATCACCTAACTAAATTAGCCGTTTCTTACTCGACTTTAAAATAAATAAATAAGTAAGTTTACAAAATACTTCATTTAAATAATATGGCGATATTTTTCTGTTTCTCCCTTAAAATGGTCTTAACTATAAAATAGTTCGATTTTGAGATTCAAGCTAAGTTAAAATTATTTTAGCCAAATAATCAATTGTCGGATAACCACATTAGTGGACATTCTAGGTGCTTTTAAAACCTTCCTAGAAAGTTAATAAGAACCTCGAACCCTTTTTAAGTTTTCACTAGATTTCTGTTTTAGTCTTTTGAAACAACAGTTTTCTTAATTTTACTTTAAAATTAAGTGGCGATTCTTAAACCAGTCTAAAATATATTTTTAAATAAAACACAGAGTAGAGCACCCAACAGACAAAGACTGTGAGTCTGTGACATAAATTGTAACGGTTGGAGTTATCCCGAGGTTAAAAAAAAGTCATATAAAAAAATGATAAAATAAAATAAAAATTAGCAACAACATATAATATAGGATAATCAAAACCAAATAATGATCATTCACGAATCCACCTTATATATTTGAAAATTAAAAACATTTAAGAAAATTACTTAAGGACAATGTCTGTATTAAAGCTGTAATTCCACTAAGTGTTAAAATATATTGAATTTTTAAAACTTATTTATACATTTATATTTTGAATTCATTAACAAATTATCCTCGTACATCAATTCAATAAACTTATCTTTATAAATATAATAAGGTGTATGCTGATTTTATTTTTATTTTTGAGAATAGAAAGACTATTTTAATAGACTATTGAATATAAAAAAATTATTTAACAAAATTATTTTATATTTTAGTACTCACTGGAACAACAACTTTAATACAGATACTTCATGATAAAAAATCACGTGAAGGCCATAATAAATAAAGTATACAATACACAAGAAAACATAATTGTTTGGTGGTCTTTTTCTATTTATTATTATATTATCTTAATAAACAATTTGGTCCTAAACATTCCATCTTCTTGTAAACAAAGAAGAATTATTTTTTAAAAGAAAAAAATAGTCCACAAAGTTATTTACTTTTCAAAGCACTTTTCGATTTCGAATTATTTATGGTATTTCTTTTTATACTAGAGTTACCATAATAAAATATACGGCGGAGAATTAAATTTTGAATTTTTTATCTAAATTATGACCTAATAATGAACGAAACATACCTCAACTAATTTTTAATAATATGGGTATATTCTCTCTTTATTTAAAATTTTGCCACGTGAAAAGAAAATTACAATAACAAATCTAAATAAATTAATACTAGGTTAAAATTTAAGGTTAAAGGTTAAAATTATATATTACCATATAATTGATTTATTCCAACCGTGATATCCACAATCTTTTTTGTTGTGATCTAGTTTCTGTCGTGACATTAATATCTCCAACTTAAAAGGGAGAATTTAGAGTTTTAAAAAAGTCAATTAAAACATATTTCAAATATTAATACGTCAACAAATAAAATCGTAATATATGTCAGATGGACTAAGACTAAATGGCAATCCCACTTAAAAATATTTGGTCTAATCCACATCTAGGTGTGTTTTACTAATTTTTAGGTGATAGTTGAAATAGAAACTCAAACTCTTAATAATTCATATATGAAATGCAATAAAGTAAAATAATTTAGATATGTTTTAACTCTTTAATTAATCTTTTAATTTATTGTAATGGTAAATTATACCCGTTTAGTCATAAGTGTCTAAAATTGATTAATCCTTAGCTCTTTAATTAATCTTCTAAAATTGATTTTTAAACGTTTTTTCATATTTTTAAAACGTCGAACTCAATTTAGTAGCAACACATCTTCTTTTAAATTTGTGTTAAAAGTTTTCACCGTTTTAATTGAAAGTAGTTTAATTCTAAAAGTTATTCATAATGAGATAATTTATAATAAAATAAATCTGTATAATTTTTTTTTAAATCTTATTATTTTTAAAAATTTAAATTGCTTTTCCAATTAAATAATACTCCTTCCGTTCCAATTTATATAATGTAATTTGTCTGATATAGAATTTAAGAATATGATAAATTTTTACCGTTCAAAAAATATTCTTAGAATAAATCAAATTTAAATAGAAAAATAGATTCTTATTGATTTCTTTTTTCAAATAAATAAAATTTAATATGAATAAAATGTTGATAGTTTCATTAAATATTTATTAAATATAAAAATATATTTTTTTACATTGCATAAAAAAAGTGGCATATAAATAATGACAACGTAAATATAATATCTCACAAAACTAAAAGAAATGATATATATATATTACCCTTATTATTACCCTTATGTAGAAATGAGACTTAAAAAGGACCAACACTGCATTATTTGATTGTACTAAACGCAGTACTAATTGTACATTTTAGAAAGGACCAACACTGCATCTTTGTATTGTACTAATGGTAGTACTAATTGTACATCAATAAATAAAGGCACTTTCTCTAGAACTTTCTTGCTATATCTCACCGATTTCTAACCCTAATTTCTCCCCTCCTTCCTAAAGTCGCACTATTCTCTCAACTCTTCCTTCTACTTATGATCTCTTCCATGGCGAATCCGTCTGGTCCTTACTTTTTCCTGTTTGTCTACACACTTTAAATCTCTCTCTGAAGCTTTGCTAAAGATCTCTCTTTGTTTCGGACGAGCTACGCAGGTACTTCTTCATGCTTTAAGTTTCTGTCCTCCTTGGTAAAGTCGCTGTATTCTGTCAACTCTTCCTTCTACTTCTCACCTCTTCAATGGCGAATCCATCTGCTGCTTAGTGTTTTCTGTTTGTCTACAGAGTTAAAATCTGTCTGTCAACCTTTCGTGAAGATTTCTCTTTGTTTCGGACGACCTGCGCAGGTATTTCTTCATGGTTTAAGCGAAATTTACATGTTTGCTCCATCATTTGCTCTTTCTCCCATTCCTAATTTGTCTTCTGTTTTCCTCTTTCTCCGATTCCTAATTTGTCTTTTGTGGACCATATTAAGCCATATTATCCTCTAAGCATGTGCTGCAAACTTCTGCTCAATAATTGCATGTATTTGTCTGTTGCACTGTCTTCACCATTGAAACACCACAGTCCCTACTTGGTCATAACAATTTTACATTAAATTTATCAATATGTAGTTGACACTGGTGATAATTGTTAAAGTCTCTGTTAATTAAGGTAGATTTGTGTTCATAAATTCGACCTGCATATTTACAGATAAAGTCCACAGACAGACGCATGTGAAATAAAATGTTTCAGAAATATTTGGGACAAGTAGATATATTGTTTGTTGCAAAAATCTATTATAGAAGATGAAATTGTTACATCTTTTGTACTTACTGTGTGTCAATATTCGCTGTGCTTAACAGGATGGGAATGTGTTACCTGGTCTACATTGTTCTTCTTATGTTAGCCGCTTCAATTGATTCCATGAATAGGTTAGACTATTCGGATGGAATATTTCTGTTGGTTCATTCACATTATAGCAAGAATACCACCTCAATTTTCCTGGTTAAACATATTGTCATTTGTCACATATGTTGTATCCCCACATCTTCGGTATTCAGAGCTTGTATATGTGTTTGCTTTCTTTTGCCTAAATACTTGTCCAAACAAATTCATTAGCAAAAGGAAAGAAAATATTTCATCTAATATAATTAATGATTCTTTTCATTTGTCCCATACGTATCTGTAACTTATTTCATATTGAATTTCCTGAAATTCAATATTCCTAAATACTCACTTTATTTCACAGGAGATTGGCTGCAACTCAACGATAGAAATACCAGTGATACAGAACAGCCTGCTAGGTTTTCACCAGCCTGTTCATTATCACCACCTTAGAAGGATTGGTTCAAATGCTGACCCGAGCTGTATATACAGGCTAGCCACTCCACCAGATTCAGAGACATCCCAGACGTGATTGCAGGTACCTTATATGTTTTCTCCCATCATCTATACGATTTTATACACCCAGGAGGTATTCTCTCATATTTTACTTCACCTGTAACAAAAACATTTGAAATACACTAAGAATTCTTATCTTACCCATTTGTACTATTGACTGCAATAGGAAAGTCTCTCATCATGGTACTTGGATGAATTTTCGGTACTTCATTTGTACTCCTAATTTAGTACTTCTCTTATTAATTTAGTTACCGGTGTTTGCACATCACTTTTCCTTCAACTCTTTTAATTATCGTTTCAGCTTTCTTCAATTCTCCGGTTTTCAGGATACTCCAAATTGTCAATGGCTATTAAAAATCATTACCTGCTACAAATATTTCATGTAATATAATTAATGATTTGTTTCAATTGTTCCATGTGTGGTTGTAACTTAATTCATGTTGAATTCCCTGAAATTGAATATTCCTAAATACTAAATCTCTTTCACAGGAGATTGCCCGCAACTGAAAGATAAAAATACCACTCATACACAACAGCCTGCAGGGTCTGCAGGAGCCTCTTCATTATCACCAGCTTACAGGGATTGCTTCAACTGCCGACGCAATCTGTATATGCAGGCTAGCCACTCCACAACATTCACAGACATCCCACAGTGATCACAGGTATCTTATATGTCTTCTCCCATGAATTATACAATTTGATACACCCACGAGCTATTCTCTCATATTTTACTTTGCTTCTAACAAGAAAATTACAAATACAGCCAGATTTGTTATCTCGCCCATTGGTAGTATTCACTCCAGTAGGAAAGTCTCTCATAATACTATTAGCACCAATTTATAGTACTTTATTTCTACTGCTAATTTACTACTTCTCTTACTGATTTAGTTTCCACTCTTTGCACATCACTTTTCATTCAAGTGTTTTAATTATCGTTTAAAGTTTGTCCGACTTTCTGTTTTCCAGGATAGTCCAAATTGTTAATGACTATTCAAACTCATTAACTGCTAGGCCTAGCATTGTAGGGAATAGTTGCTTCTAAGCTTATCCTTACTTTGTTTCATTAGCTTATCATTTCTTCTTTCACAATTAAATATCTTTAAAATATAAAATCCATTTACATATTATGCTTACATAACAACGAAAAAAGTAAATAACAAAAAGACGCAGTGCAGCTAAGGAGATTTCTTTGGTAATACTTTCGCTTCCTTTCATTTTTGTAGTAGTTTTAGTTCCACTACTTTGACCTGTTTGGAGGTTAACAATGAAGTAGAGCAACGAATTCAACATGCAAATAAAGTGTTTGGTCAAAGTCTTCATCCTCGGTATCACTTCTATATAAGTTGTGGACAGAAGAGCAGCTTACAGCCAAACATTTGCCACACTCTCTTCAATTTTAGGTTTTATGGATTTTGCTTATTCTTGCATGTAGGATCGAAAATATAATGCGTTATATTCATGCCTCTTTGTTCGGTTCCATTTGGGAATGGAATCATTTTACCGAATGCCCCACAAATCTGGATGTTGCCCGCATTTTAAGATGTACGCTTAAACAAGCTATGATAATTTGGCTCTAACATTAGCCGATAATAGAAGATAGTTACAAAACCATAAAACCCAATTGTAACATCAATAGAAAATGGAGCCTTCAAATGATAAAATTACTATACAACACACTTGCACCTTTAGTAGTATGAGACCAAATGTTTCCACTCAAACCTGAATCACTTCGACTCTGCTGATGTAGCTTCATTTTCACAGCTTTGATAAACAAATTTGTGCATTAAACACTTACAGTAGTCAAATAGTCATGTGTATATATATGCATCTGCAAATGAAAACACACGCTTAAAAGGAACACACAGTTTAATTTGATAATTGGTTGTAACTTCAGTGTCCACTTTTTCTGCCTTCCTCTCTAAATAAATACAACAGGTTTAGGACCTCTGTTTCTCCCAGATGTACGTAATGTCAGCTTTCTTCCCAATATTTAACTCATTTCCTGCCTTCTCCGTTTCATTCCACGCAATTCTTTATGGTCTTATCTAATAAACCTCTTCAAATTGTACAGAAACTAATATGAAACTTCTTTATTTATTGGCTGCTTGGTTTGTTTACAGGAAATTAATAAATCTCTTGTTTCTGATTGTTCAAAGCTCCCAAAAACACAGAAAAAGCAAATGCAGTTTAGGTAACAATGTTTTTTTACGTACATTTGAACAACTAATTTTATCAATCAATGTAGGAATTCTTTATAGCTATTAGTATAACATCTCTCATGATTTACACCTACCATAAAAGTAACATTTGCCTATGCTGCCACAATCTTTATCTTTATGTTTACCTTAGTGTCAATATCAGTCTGTTGCATTAATGAGTTGGGTGAATTGTCTTAGCAAAACATTTCCACTATCATATGCCTTAACTCCATTGGTGTTGCTACACAACTCTTATAAATAGTTGAACGCAGAGGTTAGTTATTGTGAATAGGGAAACTACAAAGTTCATTATACACTTTCTTACAATATTATTTCCCTTTAACTGTAGCTGCGTTACATTAACTGCATTACAACATTATGAGTACATACACACTAAATAGCATACTGCCAATATTGTCTACAACTACATTCATTTCTCATCCAGGGTGTAAATGTGTTATACAGTTTTTAACAATATTATTTCAAATCTCCATGATGCATTTCCGTAAAAGTAAAACACATTTGAACCACCCAGACCAACCACAGCAGTATACGTTTCTCTAGCCCTAAACTTTCTACTCCTTTTACCTGTATCAATAGTCTAATATCAAATCAACGTGCTTCACAACAAGTTAACAATCAAAATTCTGCTCTTCCTGTAGACAGACAATAGTTATGTATTTTACTTCGAATAATATGGAATAATAAATTCTTCATGAAGTCATTTTGAAGTTTCGTTATTCCCATATATGTATTTCTGTTCGCTATGGATAGAACGTTGCAGTAGCTAAACTCAGTAGCTTTCTTCTTCTGCTCTCTTCTGATTCCTCTTTAGATATAACTTAAAATATACCCACAAACATTACTGTCTACACAGAGAATATTACTGAAGTGTCTACACTTATCAGCGCAGGTTCAACTAAAACACAATTGAATACAGATGTCGACTTCATTTTATAACATGACTAATTCAAACCTGAACTTACGCTCTACCTTACATGTAAAATGATTATGGCATGAATGCTGAAAAAAGGCATATGCTCCTTTCAAAATTAAGAATAATATGATACGTTGAACTTACGATATCACATTAGTATCCAAGACAATAACATGTCAAACAAATGAGGGAAATTTGCACATTTACTTAAATTTTTTAGTCGTTTGTCCTACATTTCATGAAAAGCTTAAACATCCATTCTGTATGTTAACCAAAGTGTCTTGATGACTTTAATCATACTTGTTACAAAATTTGTCTGTTTCATATGTAAAACGTTCATATGTGAAAATCGTGATAAGTTATTTCATTAGTTTGAAAATAATAGTTACAGTCCAAATATTCTCTATGCTACAGAATCATTGCGGAGACAGAAAACTCATTTAATTAGGCTTATATAGGATGAATGTGATAGAAGCTTCATGTGATACACATGTTCTATTCCTAATCTTTCCACCTGTTGACAAAGGGCCTATGATAGTGCCTACTCTCATTGTTCTTTCCATATATATTTATGTTCGTATGTCCTTCAATTTAAACATAATTACATTCTTCTGTTGAAGTACTTTACTTTTTTCCTTCCAATTGCTTCTTACAAAACTCCTTACACTATTCTGTTTGAATTCTTTTCATTGTAATTCTTATTTTCCCAAATGCTACATTTGTATATCTCAAATGTATGGTATTTACATTATACGCATTCAAAATGTTTGATCATATACGTGAAAACTGCTAACACAATTTTTCTGCCTTTTTTTAGACCCTAAATATTCTGTCCCATATCGCTCAGCAACTGAAAAGGTATGTTATTACACCGCAATCCCAGTCTCTTCTCTGTTGTTTATTTTTCCTGAAAAAATATCTTCCAAATGTATGTCATTTGATCCCACCTGTGTATCTATTTAAATCATTTACTCTTGTGTTCGTATGTTCGTTTCACTAGATGTCACACAGAAACATCCACAATTCAAATACACAAGGGTTCCGTGAACAACATCTTTCCGGTCACTAATCTCTCAATATTTTACCAGTCAATCTTACTGACAAGAAATCAAACAGAATAGGTGAAGGCTCTACAAACCAAATTCTCAAACATTTAGTAATAACATTCTCCTTAGGTGCCTATTATTTTGGTTACCTTTTTCGCATTCTTATGCCCTACATTTAACTTTTCCAAAAATGACTTAATTAAGCTTCTCTTTGAAACCCTGCATAAAAGTACTTTGTTGTAAATTTATATAGTTCAGTGCACATGAAAAACTTTTTGCCTTGCTTGCAACATGGCTGATGAAAATTAAGGTGACAAAAATTAAGAGTACATCATTACACACCATTCCTTAAATTCTATCTGATAGGAGCTATAAGATGTAAAAAACTTTCACTTAAAGCGGCAACCTTTACAGTAATATGTGTATTTCTGTGACAACAACTCCATATTGGTTGTGCTGGATAGTATGAGTTTTAATCCTATACTGTCAACTGATCATCATATACTGATGAGTTTATCAGTTGTACATATCACTTTTTTCCCCTTAGCTACATCACTTTTTCACTTTCCTCTGCTAAGATTTTATTGGACCATTTTCTCTTCAAAATATCATATTCTTTTTCTTATTACAATTACTATAGGTTTGGTTAAAAGTTTACATCTTAAGAATGCAAAGGAAATGCCTTTGCCAGTACTATCAGCTGTAGTTTATTTCCCCTCTCCTATTTTCAGTTAGTTTTAAGTAGCTATGACAAAGAATGATTTAAGATTTTAAGTTTATAAATTTCTCTAGCAATGGATTTGATTTATAGCCACTTGTTCTCTGTACATTTAATGGAATTGTTGGTAAAAAAAATTGCCCCAAACTCATAATCTTAATACTTGCTTCTACTCCCTCATGAAACCACCACTCATGAAACCTCTTTATATTGTTGTACCTCAAACTCATATTATAACAACCTTTCACCGTACGAAGTGCGTCCAATCTTTTAGCAACTCCTCTTATTTAGATTTTATTTCGTGAAAATGGAGATAAGATGGAACTTTGACAGTACGAACACCTAAACTTATCCCTATTTTTTTCCCACAATCACTTTACACATATCAATAAAAGTTGGGTGCTTTCAAATGGTCACCAGTGATTTACAAATGCATACAATATGTTTGACTTATTTGCCATATGGTCTCTTCAGTCTATTTTAATGGTAATAGTAAATCATGGTCAGAATATTGTTTATTCTACACTGAATTTTCCAGTACATGGTGTTTTTACTTCGGGAAAAATGTCCTTTAGCTTATATTTTGTATTGACATCATCGTGCTATGTATGTATAATTACATAGCAAATATGCTTTCTGCAATTTCCTTAGGTATACAATATTACTTTTTGTTTAACTTAACTCATGTGATCAACTAATTACTTCAATTTTCCCAAATGTAAACATGATTAAATATTTGTAATAATTATCTTGCTTTAATGATGGTGCAAGACAAGCTAACGAAGTTATGTTTTCCCTTCCCATTCTTCCAATGATCAAAACTGTCTAACACAATAATACCAATAGATTCATCCTTCGCAGCAACATAAAGTTCTTCATATGCCTGTTGAACTACCAAACGCATTTCAAACTGTGAAAACATCTTTTCTTAAATAACTTATCTTACATTTATTCTAAAATACAATGTCATGTCTTCAAAGACAATAAATCATGTATTCATTGTAGGAAGCAGTACTCATTAAATCAACTGAAGAGGTTTTCTACGCATACTTCCATCAAAATATTGTAATGCTTATATGATGTTTGTCATGAGTCCATATTACGCTCATGCTGGCACATGGTTTTTTTTTAGGTCAATTCTATGTATATTTGCTACATTACATTACATTATAAATTTTTTTAACAAATCATGAATTACTTCAAACAGGAATGGAAGAAAATCCAGATAATGTGCCTACCCAACAAACAACTTCTGACAAAAATTTGCGTCGACGTACTAGATATGCACAAATGTCACCGAACAGAAAACTGTTATTTTTATCCCAGCTAAGAGCAAAAAGGGCTGAATCAAAAAGACAAAAAACCCTTCACCAATCAAAACTATCTTTTAAATATCTATAGCTATAGTTACACACTTGAACTGCCCTACTCTTAATAGATTTACTTTCCTCATTTTGTAGTTGCACCTTCCAAACCTACGAATGTACCATCTACTTCAACTGCAACAGAACATATAGTTACTTGCTTATCTACCTTCAAACTAGGTCAGTTCACAGATATTACTTCAACTATTTTGCCTATATTCTTTTTTAATAATTACCTAGCTATCTGTAAATATTTCCATTCGGTGAAATAGATGGAACTTTGACAATAGCAACAGCCAAAGATTATCCGGATTTTAAAAACAGAATCACTTCGCACATATGAATAAAAGTTGTGTGCTTTCAAATGGTGACAAGTCATTTGCAAATGCATACAATATGTCTGCTTTATTTCCCATATGGTATCTTCAGTCTATTATAGTACTAATAGTGAATCATCGTGAGAATATTCTTTATTCTGCAGAGAATTTTCTAATATATAGTGTTTTTACTTTCGCAAAATATTTGCAACAATTATGTTGCTTTACTGATGGTGGGAGACAAGCTAACGAAGTTATGTTTTTCCTTTACATTCTTTGAATGATCAAAACTGTCCAACACAATAATAACAATAGATTCATCCTTCGCACCAACATAAAGTTGTTTATATGGATAGCTTGAAACTGTCAAAACATCTTCTATCACATAACTTATTTTTCATTTGTTGTAAAGTACAATCTTATGTCTTAAAGGCCAACATATGTTGTACTAATTGTACGAACAAGTACTCATTAAATCAATTGAACAGGTTTTCTATGCATACTTCCATCCAAATGTTGTAATACTTATATAATGTTTCTCATTACTCCATAGTGGGCTCATGCTAACAGAACCCTTTTTTTAGGTCAATTCTATGTATTTTCCCCACATTACATTAGGTTATAAATGATTTAAAGAAATGATGAATTACTTCAAACAGGAATAGAAGAAAATCGAGATAATGTGCCTACCCAAGAACAAACTTCTGATAGAAATTTGTGTCGACGTACTAGATATGCACAAATGTCACCGGAGAGAAAAACATTACTTTTATCCCAGCAAAGAGAAAAAAGGGCTGAATCAAAAAGACAAAAAGTCCTTCATCAATCAAATAGTACTACTGCTCTTACAATTACCACTTCTTCATTATCTCCTCAGCAATGTTAGCTAAGCATATTCTTTTCTTCCTTCTGTTAAATCTCTCTTGTAAATATCTAGAGCTATAGTTACACACTTCAACTAACTACAAACCTACCAGGTACTTCAACTTGAGGAGAACATATGGTCAGTTGCTTATCTAGCTTCGAACTAGGTCAGCTCAAAAATACTACTTCAACTATTTTGACTATCTTCATTTTTCATAATTACCTACCTATCTCTAAATATTTCTATTCCTCATACTAGGATCAACATCAGCTGCATGTCATGTTGCAACCAAATTACCTTCAACACATACTGCAAATAAAGGTATGCTTCTTTCTACCAAAATCATTAAAAATAATGTCTTCTTTTCACTTTATATATAACAAATAATTGCTTTTTACCTTGCACAGGTAGAAATAAGTTAGAAATCAATCTACAAAATGATAATTTAGTGCCAAAAGATTACTTGCTTTTAAAGAAAGTTCCAAATTGCAAATTTTGTGTAGCAAAAAGGTTTCAATATGAATCACCAGGTTTTAGTTGTGATAATGGATCAATTAGACTAACTTCTCATAGGATGCCTACTGAGTTGCGAAATTTGTTCTTGGGTGACTCCAAAGAATGTCAACATTTTTGCACTTACAGTAGAGCCTACAGTAATATGTTTGTCTTCACTTCACTTGGAGTACGTTATGATAGAGAATTAGCAAAGAGAAATCGTGGCATCTATACATTTAAGGTCCAAGGACAAATGTATCACTTCATTGATGATTTGATACCCTCAACAGGAAAAGCAAAAAATTTACAATTATATTTCTATGATAATGAAAATGAGCTAACAAATCGAATGACATTATCAGATAATCTTAATGAGCTAATTGTTACAAAACTCATGGATATGCTCAAACTTAATCCTTATTTTACTTTTCTTAGATCGTTAACAGTTGTTCCAAATTTATCTGAATTTTACATTGCTCTAAACTCAAGTTCCAATTTAGACCAAAGAACATATAACTTACCAACTGCATCTGAAGTTGGGGCAATTTGGATTGAAGATCAATTAAATGAAAAAATTCCCACACCACATATTCGCATTTACACTCATAGTAACAAAACCCAATTGGTCAATTACTATTATGGATGTTATGACCCATTACAATATCCACTTTTGTTTCCTTATGGTCAAAATGGCTGGCATTGTGGTATTAAAAAATTCAACAAGACATATAGTTATTCCAAAACCCAAATTTCGTGTGAATCTCAGCAACTACCAAGTATAAAAAACATGACTTCTATTGATAGACTCCTTCACATTGAATCTACAGTTTTATCAAAAGGATTAAGAAAAAGAGAGACTGTTTCTTGTCGTGAATATTATTGTTATAAAATTCAAATAAGAGATGAAGAACCAAATGAAACTTTACATTCTGGAAGGGTATTTCAACAATACATAGTTGACCAATATATCAAACTTGAGACACAAAGATTAGATTTTGTTTCATTTAATCAGGATCTATTTAGAGTTGAAGCCTTTCAAGGAATTATTGATTTATTGAGGCAAGGAGAAAGAGAGGCTTCCAATATTGGCAGACAAAAATTCCTTCCTGGTAGTTTCATAGGAGGTCCAAGAGATATGTGTCGAAGATATATGGATGCCATTGCTTTGGTACAACATTTTGGAAAACCAGACATATTTTTGACGATGACTTGTAATCCTTGTTGGCCTGAAATACAAGAACATTTACAGCCAATGGAAGAAGTTCAAAATAAACCTGATTTAGTTAGTAGAGTATTCAGAGCAAAAGTAGAAGAACTTAAAACAGATATTCAAAAAACCAACATATTTGGAAAGATTGTAGCTTTTATGTATACAATTGAGTTTCAAAAACGAGGTCTTCCACATGCCCATTTTCTCATTTTACTTATGGATCGATATAAATTGCTAACACCACAATCATATGATAAAATTTTATGCGCTGAATTACCTGATCCTCACATTGATCATCATCTACACAAACTTGTGACCAAGCACATGATCCATGGTCCTTGTGGGTATTTAAATCCTTCAAATTCTTGCATGCAAAAAGAAGGAAAATGTAAGTTTAAATATCCATAAAAACTTACTGAACAAACAACCAAAGGAAAGAATTCTTATCCTCTTTACAAAAGACCAAAAATGATCACACCAATCAAAGTTAGAGGACACAACATTGATAATTCTTGGATTGTCCTGTACAATCCATTTTTACTAAAGAAATTAGGTTGTCATATTAATGTTGAAATATGTTCTGACATTAAAGTAATCAAATACATTTACAAATATATTTGCAAAGGGCATGACAAAATTGCATTCTTTGTACATAATAATGATACTAATGTAGAAATAGATGAAATCAAATAATACCAATCTGCTAGATGGGTTTCTCCTCCAGAAGCTGCGTGGCGTCTATTTGCTTTTTCAATAAGTGAAATGACTCCAAGTGTTTGCCAGTTGCAATTGCATCTTGATGGACAACAATTTGTTTCTTTCAAAAATAACCAAACTATCGATCAAATAATAAACAATCCAATGATAAAGAAAACGATGTTAACATAATTTTTTCTTATGAACAAAATGAATAACGATGCTATGAATCTGAATTTACTATATAAAGAGTTTCCCCAACACTTTGTATGGTCATCATCATACAAAATGTGGTCACGTCGAAAACAACGCCTTACTATTGGACGTATTGTCACATGTCATCCAACCGAAGGAGAAAGATATTATCTTAGGTTGCTTCTAATGAACATAAGAGGACCAAAATCGTACGAAGATCTACGTACAATGGATGGAAAATGCTACGCTACATTTAGAGAAGCTGCAGAAAAAAGAGGCTTATTACATTCTGATAACAACTTAATTGAGTGTATGTCTGAAGCTGTAAGCTATCAAATGCCTTATAGTTTAAGAAGATTATTTGCAACATTATTAGTTTATTGTAATCCTGGTAACCCAAAAGATCTTTGGAAAAAATATGAAGACTCTATGTCAGAAGATTTTAAAATTATTTCAACTATTACAAAAAAAGATATCCACTAGTTAGTTTTAAATCATATCAATGAAATTCTACTTTCAATGGGACATAACATAAATGAATTTAAAGATATATTTGGAAATGTTAACTTTTCTAAAACAACTAATGAGGTAAAAGAAATATATTTCGAAAGAAATATAATAGTCTCTGAAAAAGATATGCATCTACAAAGCAAATTAAATGTTGAACAAAAAAGGGCATATGACATAATTATTCAAAGAGTATATTCCAATAAATCAGGAGCTTTTTTCATTGATGGTCCTGGTGGAACAGGAAAAACTTTCCTTTATCGAGCTTTGTTGGCTGCTATAAGAACAAAAGGATGCATAGCTTTGGCAACTGCAAGTTCTGGTGTCGTAGCTTCAATACTTCCAGGAGGACGAACAGCTCATTCACGTTTCAAAATTCCTATTGACATCGATGAAAATTTCACTTGCAATATTAGTAAACAAAGTTCATTAGCGACTCTAATTCAAGATTCAAAGTTAATTGTTTGGGATGAAGTCTCAATGGCAAAAAAAAAACACCATTGAAGCTCTTGATACACTTTTAAAAGATCTTATGAATACAAAAACACTTTTTGGTGGAAAAGTTGTAGTTTTTGGGGGAGACTTTAGACAAACACTTCCTGTTGTTCGTAATGGGAAAAAAGAAGACTTTATTGGTCAAAGTTTATTATACTCCCATATTTGGAATCATCTCGAAAAATTGTGCTTATCTGAAAACATGCGTGCAAAAACAGATCCAGCATTTTGTGCATATTTAATGAGAATTGGAAATGGACAAGAAAAAACTAACAACTGCAACAAAATTGAAATTCCCAATAATTTTGTCATTCCCTTTACACATGAAATAGAATCTTTGAATCTTTTGTTTAATGTAACTTATCCTGATTTCCGTACATTCTATTCTAATCCATCTTTTATAACTTCCCGTATTATTTTGACAACAAAAAATGATTTTGTTCATGAAATAAATGACATGCTTATACATAGATTTTCTGATGATGCTACAGTCTATATAGCTATTGATGAAACAATAGAACCAAATGATCAGTGCCAATTTGAAGATTTCTTGCACACCTTACATCCTGCTAACTTACCACCTTATAGATTAACTTTGAAAAAAAATTGTCCAGTTATATTATTAAGAAACTTAAATCCTCCTGAAGGTTTATGCAATGGTACACGATTGATATGTCATGAGTTTAAGTCACATGTTATCAGTGCTACTATTTTCAGTGGTGATTTTAAAAATAAACATGTTTTTATTCCAAAGATACCATTACTGGCATCACAAGATGAGAATCTACCAGTTCCCTTCAAAAGAACACAATTTCCAATAAGGTTATGTTTTGCTATAACTATAAACAAAGCTCAAGGTCAAACATTAGATTTTGTTGGAATATATTTGCGTGAACCAGTTTTTTCACATGGACAACTTTATGTTGCTATTTCTCGAGCAAAATGTTCAGACAACGTAAAAATATTAATACGCTCGCCTACAGCAGAGGACACAAATGATCATTCTACATATAGTGTAGTTTATGACGAAATTTTTCGAAAAGCATTCTCATGATACTTTTAAAAGCAACAAATGTAACAACTAATCACCCTCATGCTACATATTCTTCAATTTCAGATCATTTTACTTTAGCTGGTTTTTTTAAAGATAAGTAACAATTAATACTTGATATTACTTTGCTCTCAATTTCACCTCTATTTACATTTGATGATTTAGAGGTCTGACTAATTTCACAACTATACATTTCTCTGGAATTTTATGTATTTTTCTCATGAGTTTATTTCATCTATGTTCTAACTTCATTTTGCCCTTGCTCCATTGTGTTTTCCTGTAGTGTTTTTTTCATACTTCCAACGATCTGCTGGGCATAGAAGTGACCGTGGAATTGAAGAATGATTTTGCTATTGGAGGAACACTACATTCAGTTCATCTATATCTGAACATTAAGCTTTAAAACACAACAATTATTGATGAGGACAGGTACCCCCACATCGTAATTTCTTTTTATTCTTTCTCTTCTGTCTTTGTTCTTCTTATTTTTTGTTCTTCATTGCATCTGCGAATATATCATTTATTGCCTATATTTAGTTTGGACATGCATCATATCTTGCTTCTCTTTCAGCTTATCTATTTGTGCGTGTAAATCTGTTCAAAGACTCTTTTTTTCCATCTGCTTCTCAATTGAACAATTGTTGAATCATTTGTTTATGCTTTTACTATGCAATAAAACAAGTCGTTGTTTCTCTTCTATAGTACTAAGGATTTTTCAACTGCGTACTTTTTCTCCAAACTACTAATTTTGATTGGATATGTGAATCCAGTAGGTCAATTTGATGTATTAACTTTTCTCTGTAAAAAGTCCGAGTTACAGTTTTCTTTTCAATTAATTCTATATCTACGTTCGGCGGAACTTGTTGAAGTTATGACAAGTAGTCTGTTATTCACTAATTTACTTCTTTGAATCCAAAATATGGAGACAGTCTTCATGACTTGCAGGTAATGGAGCTTTCTACAAATAACATAATCTTGTTTTCGATTCAAATGCGTAATAGTAACAACTACTTTATAAATGTCTTGTAGTATCTCACTACGACATAAATTTGTATTATTTTTGTATTCTACCAAACAACCTGAACCTTCCTTCACTTTATATTAAAATATATTCTTCCCTAAGTTGTTAAAGGTGCTTTCTTTACCAAAATGTAGATTCTAAGTTTCGTATGACATTATACCACTACTATAGTCATTAAGTCAAGGTCTATACTAAGTTATAAAGGACCATTCATTTTTCTCTCCTCTTCCATTAAACTAGCAGCAAAGTGGATTATATAGACAGAGATTCTGACAGGCATTTTTTGCGTCATGATTATAATGATGACAAGGAGAAAAACGACAAAGGACAGCTAATAATAGTACTGCAAATTTGACTTACTTTCGCTGGAATACATTCATTTTGATGCATTTTCCTCATGCCTGCACAACTATACCAACTTTCATACAATAATAAGTATCAATGAACTAATAAATGTGTGCAAAATAAACATAGTACCTTAATACTTTTACAACATTTTTAGTAAACCATATTAAATACAAAATGAAGTAGCGGCTAGCATGGTAGGATAGGATCAATATATTATCCATGAAACATAGGGGATATTTCATCGCATTAATTATTCAGTTTAACTACAATCAAAATGATCAGCTGGTACAGAAATTCCATGGTCATTTTGTTGTCTGACCAAATAGAGTACAAATGTCTCTATTACAATGAATTCACCAAAAGTAATCTTCACAATACCAAAAATGTCCTTATTTGTCTCATCACATTTTCAGCACAAGGTACAATTATTTTAAGCTATGTTAGTCCTTTAGAAGTGACACTTCTAAATAAGCACAAGGTACAATTATTTTAACCTATGTCAATATGATTTATGGATCGGTATTTTCTCCAAATCCAATCAATTTTTTTGCATTGAATTCTTGAATATCAAGACATAGAAGACAGTAATTGAGCTACAAAATAGATTCACTCTTAAAGTGTTAACATAATCATGTTCAAATGAAGTGTTTTTTATTGCCCTATCACATGGGCCATGTCCTGGTCAATCAACCTTTATATCTCATGATATGAACTGACATTGTGAGGGAAGGTATTTTTGTTAATATGGTCATTTTGAATATTAATATATTTTACATCGCTTAATCTTCTATCTTCCTTTAATTTGAATTTTTTCCCTTTTTTGCATCTTTCGTATGTTTTCGTATTTGACCTAACTCAATTTGGGCTTTTAGGGTTAAGCCGCTCGCCAAACGTCTTCTTTAGCAGCACCAGAGGTTCACTCTCACGGTTCATCTTGCGAAACAGTAACAACTCTCTTCTCTCTGCACAAAATTTTAGTTTTTTTACTCTCAATAGGTTTTGCCATGACTGCTGAGACAAAACCGGTGATTAACTCGGTTACCAGAACCACGTAAAACTGAAGAAAGGCGTACAATTTGAAACCAATAGTTTCCTCCTCTATTTCGCAAGCTTCCTCTATACCGGAACTGATTTCATATCTAAAATTGGCTTTTCATCATAAGGAGTTCTCTCTGGTTAAAGGAATTTTAACAGACCACGAAAAACACCTGTGGACAAAAATTCAAAATCTTAAGAGAGATTTTGAATCTGTAAAAAGTGAGTCACATTTAGCAGAGATCCTTTTAATAAAGATATCCATCGGCACCAAAAGCTTTACTATTCACTTCTACAACATTATCATCCTTTGCTTCCAAATCTTCTACCATTTTTTGGATCACTCAGACATCCACAACACGATTTTTAGCAGCTTCTTCCTCCTGAAGTGATACTCTACTTTCCAACTCTTTCAACTTTTCCAAATATAACTTCAGTTTTGCCTCAACTTTAGCTTTTCCATTTTTTTCCTCCTCATTTTTCCTCTACATATCCTTCAATCGATTCTCCATCGATTAAAGGATATGCAAAGGAAAAATCAGGAGCTAAAAAATGAAGAAGCTGAAGTTGAGGCAAAACTAAACATGTATTTGGAAAAGTTCAAACAGTTTGAAAGTACAGTATCACTTTAGGAGAAAGAAGCTGCTAAAAATCGTGTTGTGCATGTCTCACTGATCCAAAAAATGCTAGAAGATTTGGAAGCCGAGGATGATGATTTTGTAGAAGTGAATACTAAAGCTTCTGCTGCCGATGGACATCTTCAACAAAAGCAGTTGTCACCACCTGCACCTCCATCAGTTGATTCAACTGCAAATGCAAATGGAAATGCCAGTGGTAAATGAAGAGATGAAGGTATTATTATGCTTATATCTGTCTTGTTCACCTTTTTTTTACAATTATGTACTCAATTTCTGTATGGTTTTCAATTTCGATTAGGGAGTTACAGTTATTGACTCATGGTTTTTCTGCTATGCTTAAGCTTTACTTATCTATGCATGCATGTTGTAATTTTTGCTTGGCTTTCGACCTAAACCTAACTCTTATGTATTTATGTGGAACTGGGAATGTGGTAGACACTGATATGGTAATTGCATGCAGTGAATATGGTTTGTATTCCTTTGTTTTTTATTTCAAAGTCTACGATTAACATAGTCACATGACTGTAGCTGCAGGCAATGGTAACGCGGACTTCATTTCTACAAAAATTAATCTGGTTAATTGTCCTAATGTCCAGACATCACATCCCATGCCTTCTGCTAGTGGTTCTGCTCAACTGAATACCAATGTTTCCAACATACAAAATAAAAGACGCCATTCAGAACAAGCAGGTACAGATGATTTTCCACGCTTATTCTTACATTTCTGTTCTTAATTGTGCCATTCAACCCATATCTCAACTTCTTTCTCTTTGACAAGTGACAATATCAATCCTTTTGGTTCTGTCTTCACAATATCAATCCTTTTTTTGTGTAACTTGACCAAGATATTTGCTTCTATATGTTGCATACTGTATCAACAGAAGAGTCCAAATGTCTTCATTCTCTATAGAATTTATGATTCTTCATTTAACAAACTTTATCAACCATACTTTATTGCAGATTCACCTTAGTGGAAGAGCATAGGGTCTTTACCTTGTATCACATAACATTAATTGAAAAGTAAATGCAAACTACCCTTTTCAATTGCTCTCTCAACCTGTTAAAATTATTGTACCAACTTCACACATTTGGGGATTAGAATTGTCAATTTCTTAGTGCTCAAAAGGCAGCAAACGAACTCAGCTAGAGAGAGGATTAGAAAGTACATTTTAGCTCCATGTGGTTTGGTCACAACCTTAGTTCTCAGGCTAACTTGCTACGTACAGAATAACTGCCCTTCCTTTTGTCTCACTTCATTGTCCATCCATATGACTGCAATTTCAGAACCAAAGCAAATATCATCGTGCAGTCCTGTTGATCTGCTCTACTGCAGAACAAGGCCACAAAAAGATCCAGTATTTATATCAACAATGTCATGAATTAACTAATAGACTACATGGTCCCACCAGGGCAAATAGAGTCTGAACACTAACTTAAGTAACTCTGTCAGTTCCATCAAAGGTACATACTTTTTTTTTCTCTTAAGCATATTCTGTCTAAATTTACAGTTCAACTTTGGTGAAAAAATAATCTTCTATATTTGCTTGCAACTTAATTTATTTACTTTTCAAATATATATAAAGCTTTAGCATTTTTGTTCCACTTACTACACATAATTCTGCTCATAATCATATAAGCTCAAATCATTCACATTTAAAGTCCATAATAATGTGAAATACACGTTTATGAATTTCCCTTACTATAGGAGAAAGCTAGAAGGACTATCATTCAAGTTTCAGATGTAGTAAAGGAAAACGCAAAGACACTGAAAATATTCTTTACTCAAAGGTATATAATATCTAATCTTACATTCAGTTTTTGCACAGTGTCATATTATATATTTCAAGTTTTTACTTTGCTTATAATTTAAGACTATAGCACACATGTTCATTGTAAACACTAGCTTTCTCTACTCTTCTGTATTTCATATGTCATCATTTGAAAGAGAGAGTTCATATATATATTTAAAGAACACAGTCAATTAGACCATACATTGTCCTATTTTCATTGCAGCTTTTAACTTTTTCTTCTTCCTAATTTTGACAAAACAAACATATATCTATCCTAAAGCACATACTTTCTCTTCCATTGTAGTTCAGCCGTTTTCAATTTGGAGCAAAGATGAATGTGCTTGCTCAACTTCTTACCATGAAGATAATAACAATCTATAGCAACATCAGCAAACTGCTGCAACAATGACATTGTACGCACTGCTTCAATCAACTGGCACCTCATCGCTAATGTAGATGTTGAAGTACCAATACTGCAGCAGGTACCACAATTTTCTATTTGTTTTCAAAATCCCTTTCACGCTTTATTTCTTGTAAACATTTCTCAACTAATATTACAAACTTTCTTCCCATTGAAGGAGCACTGCATAAGACATATACATGTTTAATAAAGGGAATTCACTCATGTGAATACTCAGTCAACTTATACTTTGAGCAATTTCTAAATGTTTTTAGATTCATTGCTGAACATATATTGCAAATGAAGAATGTAAATTACATTATTTATTTTTTTACCAATACAGCAGTACTGACCTCTGTGTTTTTTCCAACTTATTAGGCATTCAAATGTAATTGACTTTTACAGAAATGCATTATCTACCTTTAGCCAAACAGTTCCTACATTAAATTTTACAGTAAAAACAAAATGCTAATCCTATACTATTTTTCCTACCATACTAACCACATGACACACCATTTGATATGTGTGTGTGTATATATATATATATATTTCCTTCTTTAGAAAGAACAATTAAACTACAACTGTCTTCTTCAAAATTTATGCTGTTTTAGTTGCCAATCAAATAATGCCAAAAAACAGGCAAAATCATGCTTCGCTTTAGACCTAAAGCTAACTCTTAAGTATTTCTGTGGAACTGGGAATGTGGTAGACACTGATATGGTAATTGCATGCAGTGGATGTGGTTTGTATTCCTTTGTTTTTCATTTCAAAGTCTACCATTAATATGGTGACATGACTGTAGCTGCAGGCAGTAGCAAGACGGACTTCATTTCTACAAAAATGAATCTGGTTAATTCTCCTGATGTCTGGACATTGCATCACATGCCTTCTGCTGGTGGTTCTGCTCAACTGAATACCAATGTTTCCAACATAGAAAATAAAAGACACCATTCAGAGCAAGCAGGTACAGATGATTTCTGACGCTTATTCTTACATTTCGGTTCTTATTTATGGCATTCAACCCATATCCCAACTTGTTTCTCTTTGACAACTGAGAAAATCAATCCATTTGCTTCTGTCTTGACAATATCAATCCTTTTTGTATGTAACTTCACCAAGATATTTGCTTCTATATGTTGCATAGTGTATCAACAGAAGAGTCAAAACGTCTTCATTCTCTATAGAATTTATTATTGTTCATTTAACAAACTTTATCAACCATACTTCATTGCAACTTCACCTTAGTGGAAGAGCATAGGGTCTTTACCTTGTATCACATAACATTAATTGAAAAGTAAACGCAAACTACCCTTTTCAATTGCTCTCTTAACCTGTTAAAATTATTGTACCAACTTCACACCTTTGGGGATTAGAATTGTCAATTTCTTGGTGCTCAAAAGGCAGCAAATGAACTCACCTAGAAAGATCCACCATTTATATCAACAACAGGATGAATTAACTAATAGACTACATGGTCCCACCATGGCAAATAGAGTTTCAAGACTAAGTTAACTAACTCTGTGAGTTCCATCAAAAGTACATACTTTTTTTCTCTTAAGCATATTCTGTGTGAATATGCAAAACTTCTTTCAAGTTCATCGATATTCCAAGCTAACAAAGGTATGTTGCCTGCCTTTGCTCTGCTCATTTTCCTCTCTTTCCTGGACAATTAGTTGGATCTCTGTTCGCTCTCTTGTAGTTCTTATGAAATTATATTGACTTCTTAATTATACACAGTGTAATAAATGACATAGACATATTATAAAATCATCAACTCAAAGCAATTCTTCTCATGACAAAAGTGTGTAGCTTGTTAGGAGTAAATTGCGATTCTTAATAAGTGAGGGTTTCCTCAGTCCGACCAAATCAATAAATTGCTTACACCTGTACGTTTAAGGCTACTTCTGTAAATAGATAACAAATTAAGGCCACTTCTATTTTGCCTTTTCGGTTTCCGCGTCATTTAAACAATGCAACAACTCAAGGCTCTCTTCTATTCACACCTATTTGGTACCTCCATTGCAACTGCCACCTGTTATTTGTTTCTTCCTCTACATCTGTCAATATGCAAAGCTTCTTTGGAGTTCATCGATCTTCCAAGCTAACAAAGGTATGCTGCTTGCCTTTGCTCTGCTCATTTTCCTCAGTTTCCTGGACAATTAGTTGGATCTCTGTTTGCTCTCCTTTAGTTCTTATCAAATTAAATGACTTCTGAATTATACACACTGTAATCAATGACATAGACATATTATAAAATCATCAAGTCAAAGCAATTGTTGTGATGACAAAAATCTGTAGCTTATTAGGACTAAATTGCCTACTAAGTTCGTGTCCTTTTACATAAGCAAATCTTACTGTATATTTAGTCATTCTCTTCTGCTCTCTATATTCATTTCAGTGGGAACAAAAGGGCTCTTATCAAATGTAATTATACCTAAATGGGTTATATGATATAAAGGTAATGCCCTCTAAACAAATCAATGTAATATACTGTAGGAGTTCCCTGTACTAATGCGCAAATGTCAGTCAATTTTTTCGTTAGTTGCCTTAGTTAGTATTGATTTGCAGTATAAATGTCGTGTCAAACTAGAGGAAAACTCCACTCTATGTCTTACTGCTTGTGGGATTTGTACATTGCTGATGTCCATAACAAATATGTACTCACTAGGTCAATGAAAGATAATTCAACAGGAAAGAACAACTTCTTAATTTGCAGAATAAACTACAGTAGTTTAGCTGAAAGAACGAGACAATTTTCTTTCTCCAGGTCCTCTACACTAAAGAGACAGTTAACTTTGGGAATTATCCGAAGATCCAACAACTTTACCCAATGTATTAACCACATATATGCTTGACCCTCACACACGGCTGCTATTTGCGCCTTTACCACATATGTGCCTTTTAATATATGCTCTACTCTTGGTAGGCTGTCATTTGACCTTGTAGTTAATTAGAGTGGTCTCAAGAATGCAATCTGCATTTGAATCTTCGCTTTTGCATAGTTTTAACTAATACACTGCATACTTGCTACAACTTCTGTAGAATTTTCAAACTCATACTTCTTTAGCTGGTGAAATAGAGAACAAACTTCTGATTGACAAACGTAAGTTTCTGCATTTTCCTGCTCTATAGTTTTTTTAGCTCTGTTACTGTTCTGCTGTATTCTTCAGTGTACATTGTACTATGTTATTCTGTGTTGACTGACCCTAATTGAACACCAAGATATTACCTTCAATAAAAGAACTTCGCTAAATACTTGCCCTCAGCTGTCTACCACTAAACGGAAAATGAATGCAATCCTGCCTGAACAAACAACTACTACCAAAAACAATGCCAAAAATTTGAGAAACCCAATTTCTTACCATAAAACACCAATTGAAAAAAGGGTAGCTCTTCTGGCACTACGCCAGCTAGAATACTCTGCTCAAACACATGCTCTTCCCCAAAATCTTGCTGCTCTCCACTTTACAAAGACTGACTCTGGCCGTCAAAGTATAACTCCACCGCAATCTACTGTGTTCCTTCAGAATAAACCATCACCTGTTACGTCAACATCTCAATGGCAGAGCTTCTTCCACTTAGTATACTTAATTCTGCTCGTGATCATATAGGCTCAAATCATTCACATTTAAAGTCCCTAATAATGTGAAATACACATTAATGAATTTCCCTTACTATAGGAGAAAGCTACAAGGAGTATCATTCAACTTTCGCATGTAGTCAAGGAAAAGGCAAAGGCAGTAGTAATCTCTGTGTGCTTGTCAACTTATTAGGCATTCAAATGTATTTTACTTTTAGGGAAATGCATTATCTACCTTTAGCCTAACAGTTCCTACATTCAATTTTACACTAGAAACAAAATGCTAATCCTATACTATTTTTGCTACCATACTAACCAGATGACACATGGTTTCATGTGTGTGTGTGAGTATATATATATATATATATATAGAGAGAGAGAGAGAGAGAGTATATATATACACATAGATAGATAGATAAATATTTTTTTTTGTTATTTAGAAAGAACAATTAAACTAAAACTGTCTTCTTCAAAATTCATGCAACTTTGGTTGCCAATGAAATAATGCCAAAAAATAGACAAAATCATTACATTAGGTAGTCAAAGGTAATGATTTTGTCTCTTTTTTACTGCCAAATGTACTGACTTTCTGTCTTTTTTGGCACCATTTCATTGGCAACCAAAACCCCATGAATTTCTAACAAGACACATGTAGTTTTTTTGTCCTTTATAATTTCTATATTTCTAAAATAAATAAAAATAACAAATTGGATAAGGGTAAGGTAATACATATTTTTATACATATACATATATAATAATATATAATATTACCCTTATATATATATTACTCATACAACATAAATTTACTAGCCTTTCATTCAAGAAAATATTTTGCTCCCTTTCTCAGGTATTATTTCTTCCCTTTTCATCTTTTCCCTCTTCCCATTTTCAATTTTTCTTCCAGATTCTGCTTCTCACCAAAACAGAAAAAAAAAGATCAAAATTACAGTTATTAGCTGGACGTCAATTACTATGGTATTACATTGGTATTGATATTGCAAATGTAAAAGCCAAAGTAATAGCCTCCCTTATGAGTTTATTGTTTGATGGCTCATATTTAATACTTTCAATACTATTCAATCTTTCATAGATATACCATGGGCCCAGCAATATGCTTTTAGCTTCATGCCCAACATGATCAAAATATCTACACCATAGCTGTTTTCTTTTGTCTTTTTTTTTTTGTTTCTTTTTATTGAAATTTTAAATAGTAACATGAACATTAAGTTTCTATGAAAAATAGGAAACATTTTTGGTAAGACTAAATGGTGCATTTGGATATAAATGTGACAGATTAGGTCTCTTCTACAAACTGTATCTTCCATGATACTAAGTCATACATAAGCCATCACATACTGGCTTTAATAAAGATTTTCATATCGTTTTTCCCAAATGCATAGTGGTTTTACTCAACTTTCAGAGATAATTGTTGCTGTTTTAATATTCTGCAACATTTTCTGTCCCTGTAACAGATCTTTTGTGAAAAAATAATTGTCCAATTGTACTTTGCACATTAATAATGCCTGCTAACTGATTTTATGTCTTCATTGAGCTCCACTAAAGGGAAAACAGATTTACACATGACTGTACTTCTACTATGACAACACTGTTGTTTTCCTTTTCATTTGTTCTTCAGTTTGTTTTTTTTTGGAACATACAAAGTTTATTATGTTTCCATAGTTTATATCTCATATGACCCAATAGTAAGAGGTACAACTCTTAAGTAGTATACTTTGTTTGGTCATTTTGGTTGTAGGTGCTTTGTTTGTATCTGATTATCAATCTCCTACTTTCGCATTCTACAATTGTACAGCTGTATCTCATCATTGACAAAGAAATAATAACACATAAATGGTTACCACATGAAGATGGCAACAAGAGTAAATAGTATGATACATGCTATGTCATCCTTCATGAGTTTGTACTTTAGCTTCAGTGTTTGTCGTAACTTGCTTTTACAAGAGTTTGTTAGTGCTTTGTTACTACATCAAAAGCTCATTTATGCAGGTACAAAGTCCATTTTACTTCACACTGCTGCTTTCATTCGATTCATTTTTTCTTTTAGTCTAAAGAGATGAAACAATGTGCATGTCCCTAATTTAATCATCCTTGTTCATAAAAACACAACAACGCAAGTACTTTGACTTAATATTCATGTTATCCTGCAGATACTACTATTTGGTTAACTATATTTCCTACAAACATGGTACTAAGAGTGAACATCGACCATATAGAACCAGCAACACGAGATTGGATTTGCAAAGTTCAAATTGTCGAAATAGGACGCCCACGAGAAAGCCTTGACAAGAAATGTACATTCCAAAATTTAATTTTGGAAGATGAAGAGGTTAGCTCTTAATTATATTTTATGTTATGACTATTGCTCTTTCCCTCTCAACTTAGTTAATCTCAACTTTCTATAACTCTTACTTTCAGGAATTCCAAATTAGGGCAATTATGTACGCTGATGAAATTGGGCAGTATGCAGCTACGCTTAAACTCCTCAATACGTACCTCATCTCTACTGCAAGAGTGAAAGTCTCACCAACTTCATACGGCAAGCCAATACATCAATTTTACTGGATTCTTGACAAAGAAACAGTAATTGAACAAATCAAAGCATCTAATGAAGTTGAAAAACCGCTTCCACCGCCAACCAAGCTGAATATCACCAGCTTTGACCGCATTCCTCATCTGATGGTTGATTCTGCTGCTGAAATAGGTACATCCATCGTACTAGCTATTATCAGACTGAAATACACACCTTTACTGCTGCACAAGACTTGCAACATTTCATTATGTATTATATACACAAATATACTGGCAATCATTCTTCGTTGTGGTCCTCAAAAAAACGCCGGTCGCAGTCATCATAGGTGTCGAGAAATTACCCTTTGTGACAATCAGTAAGTATAACATTTGACATTCTGCTTTCCCATTTTCTGCAAATATTTTTAATAAGTAACCATTTTTTTGCATTTCTCTACTCACATCATCAATTATCATCTAAGCATTATCATAGTACTTACTCTTCTGTCCTTATGTTCTGACATTCTCAGGAAAAATCAGTTCCTCTTCACTCTATGGGAGGATTTCGGAGAAATAGAAGGACATGAAATTCCTCAAAAATGGCAATAGAGACAGATCTGCTTGTAATCCTCGGAAGGAGTATAAGAATCTCTACTTATCAAGGTACGTAGGCGTTCAACTTCTTACCAACATAATTTTATATAATAACAAAACAATATACAACTTATGTGTTATACAGGGTTGTCACTGCAGACTAGGTACAATTCCACAGTACGTGTGAATCCGAATTATCCACAAGCAGTGGCACTCCTCAACTGGTACTCACATTTCATATTTATTCTATAGCTTTACTTTGCATGTAAAGAACCTACTAAACATATTATTTGTTCTAACAATAGGGCAAAAGAAAACAAAACAATGTTGTTAAGTTCTCCATCAGATAAAACCTCACCAAGCTCATCTATTGCTCCCATGATAGTCACTCCTGCTGGCCAACAACTTATCTCTATTGTAGAAATCTTATCAGCACCTTCTGTAAGTCATACTTGAACCTGCTCATTTGACAGTATCCTTATTCATTTTCTCATTCTGTAGCTTTGCCTAAATAATCAAAACTTCCCACAGATGGGAGTGTTCTATGTTCAAGCAGAGATGGCCATATTAGATGAGTTCCAAGACTTTTGTGTGCTTGAATGCTCAGGATGCAAACAGAAGAAGCGAACAAAGGATAGAAAGGATTTTGACTGTCCAAAATGCAATCGAAAAACATCATTAGTGCCTCGGTACTATACTTTTTTGACTTCTTAATTACACTCTCTAGAAAATATAGCTTATATTATACACATATTTCAAACTTCCCTTCATTTCAGCTGTAGCTTCCAAATTGATCTTATTGACGATACTGCTACAACCACAACATCTATCTCTGCTGAATTAGGAGAAAAATTACTGTCCATGACAGCAGAAGACATATTTGACATAACTTGCACTAAAGTTATCTCTCATTCCCACTAGCTACTTGTACACACTTATTGTCATAATACCATATATCTTCAGCACAAACACTTGACCACATATGCTTTGTTCTAAACTGTTTGTTCTAACTTGTTACATTTACAGCGACAATCATTGTCTCTTAATCATGTCCATGAGATGCTGTCAAACAAAGTATTCGAAATTCAGCTAAGGAAGTCATCTTGGGGCAGCTCAAATACCACGAATGCAACTTTGCCCATTTTTCCTACATGGAAAAACAACATACTCCACAGAGCACTACTAATAGGACTTCTAAAAAGATAAAGCCTTTGGAAATAAGTGAGGTAGAAGTGATGGCAACAACTGCTGCAGCTGGTCCTTCAAATGCACCGGCAAAATTTGAACCACCCACACCAACCAAAAAGGTGTAAAAGGTCAGTCTACATCTCACTTTCACACCAAACTATAGCTCAGAATGATTATGACTTCCACATATTTACATTTATTTCAAAAATTGCTGCTAAAAGTCTGTACTTTTACCTGTAGTTTACTTTCTGTTATAGACGTATCCACATAGTTCCTGTAAAACATTGTAAGTGTCATACTTATGTTATACTGCTGCTTTTGCACTTGCTCTTATCTGCTTTCAAATTTCACAATTTTGTTTTGTTTATGTCTGACATAACATTGCACACTCTCACATTAATTCAGGGCTAAGAACTCTCTATCCATGTTCATATCCATGCTCAAATCAATTGGTTAACAATTTCTTTTTACTTCCTCCTCTCATGTTGACTGTTCAATTAGCTTATTTTAGTTACAACAATTCACCAATTTCATTACTTCACAGTTAGCAGCAGCTCTTTTGCACACTGACACTAATTTTTTACTCCTTCCTATTTCTACTCCTTGCAACAGCTCAACTCACATCCAATGAAACTGCCTTTCAACTATAAAAAACAGAATTAGACTTTTGACATTTTATTGTGAACAATGTTGCTCACAGTCAAATAAATCACAGTCAAACAAATCCTTCTGTCTGCTGTGTCTTTCTGATAGCATACAACTGTACCCTCCTTTTGCTCTTTCATTAATGTTTGTCATTTCACACTGCAATATAAGCCTATTTACATGTTTGTCTGCATAACTTGCACTGCATACATTCTTCTACATTTTTCTTATTCTACTTTCTTATAATGTCATACACTATAATACACAATTATCAATAGGAACAATAGGAACAAGGTTTCTGTCTACTAGCTAACCTCATTCACCGTAGACTATTAGGCCAATCACACACAGATTCAACAACAAATCTATGAGTTTTATACTGATTCCATGATTTTCTTTCTATTTGCTCTCTATATTAAAATTGCTTTGCTATCTGTTGTCATATTTGCACTTTCTAACATACTTTAAACTGTCTAATTACATGAACTCCCTCACACCATTTTGTCACTTCTCCTTATGCTTGGGACAATATAATGAATGACTCTCCCTATGCTCTGGTTTTTTGCATCAGGAAGATTATCTATGGACAAGCAAACTACAGTGTCCTCTAAATATGATAGACAATGACATGCTAATCTTATATACCAAAACTGCAACATGTACTATATTATTTTGGTTATATTACATTAGTTAGTATGTCTATTGTACATATTATGAATATTTCTAATAGTACATAATATAATAGATCATATTATCTATCTTCTACAAACGCCCTGACCCTTGATTCATTAATATTACAATATTTTTACAACCATAATATTTTTACTCACGGGCCTCCCCCCTAGTATATATGTGTGTGTGTGTGTG
This sequence comes from Solanum verrucosum, assembly GCF_900185275.1. NCBI lineage: Eukaryota > Viridiplantae > Streptophyta > Magnoliopsida > Solanales > Solanaceae > Solanum > Solanum verrucosum. The sequence continues at coordinate 207,631 of NW_026019987.1, forward strand.
AGTGTGTGTCATATTTGTTTTATTGTACTCTTATAAATGTAAAATTAACATTTCTAAGATTAGCCATCTTGCCACGTTTGGATCATGTTACAAAATGATTGGTCAAGGATCCATAGTTTATCCGATACAAAAAATAAAATAAAATGGTGCAAATGCTAAAAAACAAATAACTATCACTTGCAAGAATATAGAGAAAATGTTCAAATGAACCCCTAATCTATTAGTCAATTCTTAATTACACACTTATATTTTATGGGGGTTCTATTATCCCCCTAAACATTTTAAAAGTGGAATATATTGCCCCTTAAAAGGTCACATCCAGATTTATGGTAAGCAGTGTGTTGCACGCGCGGTGCCACGTAATATATGGTACTTTTTTTATGTAAAAATATAATTATTCTTTTTCTTTATTCTATTTCCCTTTTATGTTTTTTCTTTTCTTTTTCAGCCGGTTTCTTCTTTTCTTTTTTCTTTTTCTATCCTTTTCTTTGACTAAAAAATTTCTGTCATTGAAGTGGAAACTTCAAGTTCCATCTGTAACCTCAAAAAATTTAGTTTCTTAATCTAAGTTCCCAATTTTCTTATATAACTATTTCAACATGTAATATTTGGACCTTTTTCAAAATTAATTTGTGGGTCTCATACCATTGGATATTCATCGGCTTCAAAACTTCAATATCTTGATTTTGGGGAACAATTTTATCAGAGATATCCGTCGCCAACCAAAAATTTGACAAAGCTATAGATCTTATATATGCATATGAAATTTATTTTTCCGGTAAAACACAATAACATAGCCAATCTTGAATATCTAGGTTCGATATTTAATGGGTTTTCTCTGATGAGAATATTGTTGGAGTTTGGAAAGATTTAAAAAAAAAAGAATGAAATATGAATTTAATTGGTGAAATCCTTCAGTTTACCAACTATCGAAGTCTTGAGCATATTGATTTGGCTTACAATAATCTAAAAGGAGAAATTTTATTTGGGTTGTTCATATTCAAAAATTTGATGTTGATATACTTATATAGTAATCAACTTTTGGATCTGATTCGAATATGGATTTCTTCAATTTTGTGTGTTGTTGTAGTTGAAGTAGTAAAAATTTAGTTGTAAAAGATACTAATTTTGACCTTGATGCTTTGTTAGTTTTATTTACTCAACTGGGTTTTCTATATATTGTTCAATTTCGTGTTGTGCTTGAACTTATGAACACTTGGCTATGGAAAAGTGTTTATTTTAATTTGATCCTGTGTCTTTCTATTTTTTGCAAGTGAAGTCAATTTCTTTTGAGAAAAAGAAGAAGGACATAGCGTCACTAGTAACAATTATTAATAGTGAGATGATTTCATACTCTCTTTTTTTCATCGGGGAACTTAAATTTGGTGGAGTACGGAAGAAATAGAGAAAGAAGAGAGAGAAAGTAAAATGAAAAAAATAAAGAAAGTAAAATGAAAAACATAAAAGATCAGAAAATTAATATGAAAAAGAAAAAGTAAGAAAGTTTGCCTCTCACTCTCCTTAAGAAGGTGAATTACACTTTTTTTGCCAACTCAACATTAGGCAGCAAATAATTCTACTATAAAATAGTTCAGGGAGATAATAGGATCCTCCTAAAATATAAGTGTGTAGTTGAAAATCGACTAATAGATTGGAAGGTCATTTGGTCATTTTCTCCAAGAATATATGGAGACTGAAGAGTCCCTTTAAAAATATTAATATTTTATATATTCTTCGAATATGAAATATGCTAGCTCATAATCTAATAAAAATCTTTTCTACATATTTTTTTTGGGAATTCGACTTTCTCAAATTGGGCTGTAAATGATGCACCGACATTGTATGAATATTTACAACAGATTATAAATAATAAAACGAAGTTGTTAATAGGAAGAAAAAAAACTACCATGAATTATTTAATTTATATTTTAAAAATAGTTTAAATCAAAATAGAATAATTAAATCAATATTAAAAGTACATTACAAAAAAAATACAATAAATAATCCTCTTTTCATTCCTCCTATAATCAATTTTTTTTAATCACTCCAAGAGAACCATAAAGTTTTAAAGTTTATTACAATATTCTCTTTATATAAGAAAAAAAAAATATTTAGAAAAAAACTATTACTAAATCCCTTTGTATGAAAGTTATATAATAGTTACCTCGTTATAATTTACGTGTCTTAGTTTTTCTAATTTATATTTTATGAAGTTATTAATATTGACTTTTCCCCTCATTTGTTTTTATTGTATGAGCAAATATTATCCATAAATATTTATGGCCATTTTTGGTCCACATATTTGTGGCCATTTAGCATTGTTCATCGACTCGCCAGTTGCAATTATTATCCATAAATATTTATAAATGTTTAGAACGTGTTTTACAAAATGCTATAAAAGAAGATAAGATGTTTTGGAAAATAGCTACAAGTAGCGGTGGATATGGTATGATATATATTGAATTATTATATTATATCAAAAATTTTAATATCATAATTTTGGTATTATGGAATTTGATAAGGTAAATGGTATAAATTTTAATTTTTTTTTGATACTCGGTATGATATTTGGTATTTAGAAACAATATACCGAAATATCGAATACCATATCAAAGTATATAGTTACATAATACTCCCTCCGTCCACTATTGTTTGTCAGGTATACTAAAAATAGTTATCCGAAATTAATTGTCAATTTAAACAATCAAGAATTAATTAATCACTTTTTTCCAATTTTGCCCTTAATAATTACATAACTACTTTCAAAAAGTACTGACCATTTTACATATTCTAAATTTGAAAGTTGAAAAAATTCATTCACGAAGAAAGCGGTAAAAAATTTCATTGAAGTAGTGTAGAAAATTTTAGTTTAATTGAAAAGTTGTCTGTTGGTATTCTTTAGTTCACTTTTGATTGCTTTAGTCTTTATGCATTTAATACTCCTAACAAACAATAGTATTAAATGTGAAATTGCACGGTAAAAATACATTTAAGACTAGGTATTCTTTAGTTCAATAGGCTATTAATGAAGACCAATATTCATAATGATTGATAGTAGGGTTATATTAGTCAAATTGCACTTTATATTAAATTTTTCTTAATGGTAGTGCCAAACCTTATCCTGACAAACAATAGTGGACAGAGGGAGTATAAACTAAATGTTTTAGAAAACTTTGACTACTCTATTTTGATTGAAATATATTTAAATGAAATTGATTAACAAAGTAGTTTGTACTTTCTTTGGAATTAATATATATATTTCAACATGTGAGACCCTTTTTGAATTGTCCAAGTCATAATACTTTATTATACGAGTATATATTAGTTAAAGTTGAACAAATTATAGTTACCGATTTACCATACCGTAAAATACTGAAATCGAAAATATATAGAGATTGATGAATTCCTTTGAAGATATCAACATTTCATATATTCCTCGAACATAAAATAGACTAGCTCTAGCAAAATTCTCTATTTCACTTCTACATAGAGTTTCTTAAGATTCGACCAACCCAAATTGGATTGTAAAATGCAGGGACATTGTGTGAGCATTTGCAACAGATTATGAGATAATATAATAAAGTTGTTTACTAAAGAAAAAAACTACCATGAATTATTTAATTTACATTTTAAAGGTAGTTTAAAGCCAAATAAAATAATTAAACCAATACTCAAAGTTCATTAAAAAAAATACAAAAAATAATCTTCTTCTCATTCCTCCTATAGTCATTTTTTTTAATCACTCCAAAAGAACCAGAAAGTTTTAAAGTTTATTCCCATATTCTCTTTATATAACAAAAAAAAAAAAGTGAATAGTCATCTTGTTATAATATTCATGTCTTAATTTATTTAGTTTAACATATATTTTATGTTTAATACTTATATCTCACATAATTATATGTTAAACAATATAATATATAAGAAATATCTTCTTATTTTCTAAAATTTTGTGATCAATTTAATTAAGGAATAAAGCACAAGTATCCCTCTAGATTATGATCGAAATTTCTGAGACACACCTTAACTAAACTAAGGTCTTATTACCCCGATAACTCATTTGTTTTGTAATTTTATACACCTTTTGGCTTACATGACACACTCCGTGATTCCACGTAGTTGTGGCACGTGGGAGGTGTTTGGATGCCACGTAAATAAAAAAGGTGTACAAAATGAAAAATAAATAGGTTCACGGGTAGTAGGACCTTAATTTAGTTAAAATGTATCTCTGAGATTTCGATCATAGTCTACGAGTACTTGTGCCTTAAGACATATAACATGAAATAGAAAGAATATGAAATATGTGGAAGAAATTTTTTTGTACTATTAACAAATAAGACAAAAGTGTTAGTACTCACATTTTTCTTATAACACTTTCATCAAAACCATAAACAAGACATATCTAGTGCCTAGTATTCACATTCACATCACACAAAAAATACCTCTCTAGAGAAGAAAGCACCTAAAAAAAATTTAGTAGCCATGAATGTGAAAATTGATAGTTCAAAAATCATCAAGCCATTGTATGAAGGAACTCCTCCTTCAACTACAACTCATATTCCTTTCAATATCTTTGACAATGTAACATTTGATGCTCTAATGGCTATGATATATGCCTATAAACCACCCACCCCTCAAACTTCCACTATTGAAACAGGACTTCGAAAGACATTATCGATTTATCGAGAGTGGGCCGGACGAATAGGCGAAGACGAACATGGTAATCGAGGAGTTTTTCTTAATGATGAGGGTGTTCGATTCATCGAGGCTTCTGTGGACGCCTCATTGGATGAAGTATTACCCTTAAAGCCTTCGCCCTCTATGCTCTCCTTGCACCCTTGTTTAAAGGATGTAGTGGAGTTGATACAAGTCCAAGTCACACGTTTCACGTGTGGCTCTGTGGTGGTCGGTTTCACCGGCCACCACATGATAGCTGACGGCCACGCTGCAAGCAACTTTTTTGTCGCGTGGGGGCAAGCATGCCGAGGGATGGAAATTACACCCCTCCCGGTGAATGACCGTGCTATATTCCGATCTCGAGACCCGCCCCTCGTAGAGTACAACCATATTGGGGCCGAATTCGTGTCCAACTTAGTAAACAAGGAGTTACTCAACATCAACAACGACGAAAATAAAGAGAACAATATCATAGTCCACAAAGTCCATTTCACCTTGGAGTACCTAGGGAAACTCAAGGCGCACGCATCTTTTATGAACGAAAAGGCCAAAACTTATAGCACGTTCGAAAGTCTAATAGCCCATTTGTGGAGGGTTATTACAAAATCACGTGACTTAAACGCGTTACAAAATACCCAAATTCGAATATCGGTTGATGGAAGGAGAAGAATTATACCTAGGGTTCCGGATGAATTTTTTGGTAATATAGTCTTATGGGCATTTCCAACATCAAAAGTGAAGGACTTACTAGATGAGCCACTTCACTATGCAACAAAGATTATTCATGATGCAATTACTAAAGTTGATGACAAATATTTCAAGTCATTTATTGATTTTGCAAATGATGAAAAAGTGATGACTAGACAAGATTTAATACCAAGTGCAGACATGAAGAAGGATTCACTTAGTCCAAACTTGGAAGTTCATAGTTGGTTGAGGTTTCCATTTTATGACTTGGATTTTGGTACTGGTTGCCCATTTGTGTTTATGCCTTCTTATTATCCAATAGAAGGGATGATGTTTCTTGTGCCATCATTTATTGGAGATGGAAGCATTGATGCTTTTATTCCTTTATATGAGCACCATTTAACAAATTTCAAGAAAATTTGTTACTCTCTAGATTTGAAAGCAAAATGAGAAGACCTACTTATGGGGTTGGTGTGGGGGTGTTTTGGTATATTTTGTTGTTTTTAGCATATTAAAACTTTTGGTTATTATTTTTTCCTAGTAATTTTATGTATTGTCATGTTGATGATCTATATGTTTTGGAGAAGAAGTTTAAATTGGCACTTATTGTGATTTGTTATAACATATTATAGTGTGGATGTCCACTACACCAAGAAGTTACTTTCATCCATTATCTTCATAACTTTTCTCCATTATGAATATAATCATAACCTCCATAACCTCCACAACCTCCACCTTTATAACCACTATTCTTGTAACATTACACCTCCATAACCTCCTCCATTATATTCATGATTAATGTCATGTTTATGACCAACCTTTTGTATGCCTCTATGTTACACTATAAATAGAAGAATAAGAGTTCATACTGTAATGACTTGAAGATTTAGGGTGTGTTTGGTATGAAGGAAAACATTTTCCAATTTTCTCATGTTTGGTTGGGTAAAATGTTTAGGAAAATGTTTTCCAAATCAACTTATTTTCCTCAAATTGAAGGAAAATGACTTCCCTTCAAAACTTAAGGAAAACATTTGCCAAAACTTTCCTCCAACTTCATATTACAATTTTTTTGTTGAACAAATAAATTTAAAGTTTATTTTTAAAAAAACATTTTCAACTTTAATTTTTTTACCCATCCTCACCCCGATCCCCCCCCCCCCAAAAAAAAATTTAATGTTTGTTTTTGAAAAATATTTTCAATTTCAATTTTTTTATTTTTTCACCCCCACCCCCCCAAAAAAAATTAAAGTTTGTTTTTAAAAATTATTTCTAATTTCAATTTTTTATATTATCACCCCCCACCCCGAGCATACTCCCAGAGAAGCTAAATAATATGGAATCGGGTTATCCTCTAGAGGGGTCGGGGCATTGGGTTAAAAATAGGGAATAGGGTTTTTTTTTTTTAAAATTGGGTAATTTGGGTCAATTTTGGGGATTCTGTTTAATGAGGGGTAATTTTGGTGAAATTAGTAACGGGAAGGGTAAATTTAACTTCATTTTAACGGCGAAGGTAAAATCAAACAATAAACTAAAGTTGAGGGGTATTTTTGCCCCTTTTCCCTTTTCTTAATAAGCGTGTTAATTCAAAAGTGGACAAGTATTAGTGATTGATGAATATTGCTTGGTTGTTTTTCTATTTCCAAGGTTATGAATTTATGTGTTGATTTTGTTATTTCTATTAATTTCATAAGCAGTTCATTTTTAGTCTTCCGCTTTAATCATACAAAAAAGGGAGGAAAAAGATCAAATATGCCCCTAAACTATTCGAAAAGGTCTAGATATACCCCCCGTTTAAAAGTTGGATCACTCGTCCCCTCGTCATCCAACTTTTCGTCTAGATATGCCCTTATGGGAGTTAGTTGGCTTGCTGAAAATATCCAACTCATTTTACATTTCTTTAAATGCCAAATGGAATTGCCACGTCATTTTTACATTACCACGTGACAAATATATTAAAGGGAAAAGGGTCAAATATACCCCTCAACTATTCGAAAAGGTCTAGATATACCCCCCTTTTAAATAAACTACCTGACCCGTTTTCAACAATTTTTTTATATTTTTTATTTTTTTTGGGTAAATCCCAAAAATGAGTAATTGATTAATAAAAAATGGAAAAATTATGAAAATAAAAATTTAAAATTAACGCCAAAAATTCACAAATAAATATAGTAACCTTAAATTCAACAATTTCAACAATTTTTTTAAATTTTTATTTTTTCTATAAATCCCGAAAATGAGTAATTGATTAATAAAAAATATGAAAAATATGAAAATGACTTTATGCTGAATTTTTAGGTTATATTTTTCATATTTTTTATTAATCAATTACAGATTTTTGAGATTTATCGAAAAAAAATAAAAATTTAAAAAAATTGTTGAAATTATTGAATTTAAGGTTACTATATTTATTTGTGAATTTTTGGCGTTAATTTTATATTTTTTTTCATATTTTTCCTGTTTTTTATTAGTCAATTACTCATTTTTCGTGATTTACCGAAAAAAAAATAAAAAATTTAAAAAAATTGTTTAGTATCGCAACAGCAAATCCGACCAAAGTTGGGGTATTTTTCATACCCTTATCCCTTTTTAAAACGTCAAACTCAATTTAGTAGTAAACATATATTCTTTTAAATTTGTGTTAAAAGTTTTTACCGTTTTATTTAAAAGTAGTTTAATTCTAAAATTATTCTTAATGAGATAATTTATAATTAAAAATATTTATAGTTTGTTTTAAATATTATTTTCAAATTTTAAATTATTTGACCAATTAAATAATATTTTTTGTCTTGATTTATATAATGTAATTTGTCTGGTATAGAGTTTTAAAATATGATAAATTTGTAACGTTTCAAAAGATATTCTTAGAATAAATCAAATTTAAATAGAAAAATATATTCTCGTAGCTTTATTTTTTCAAATAAATAAAACTTATTATGGATAAAATATTGATAATGTCATTAAGTATTTATTCAATATAAAAAAATATGTTTTTTTTACACTGCATAAAAAAGTGTGTCATATAAATTATGACAACGTGAATATAGTATCTCACAGAACTAAAAGAAATGATATATAATGATCATATTTGTCTTTGTACTCTTAAAAATGTAAAACTAACAATAAGAATATTATGGTCTTTTAAACATTTGTGGCCATTTAGAATTGTTCATTGCATCCCCCAACTACCATGTTTGGAACTTGTTTTATAAAATGATTAGTCAAGGATTCATATCTTATCCGAAATAAAAAAAATGGTGCAAATGCTACAAAAAAAAGATAACGATGTCCTAAGAAATAGCTATCACTTGTAAGGATATATGAAGATTAATAAGTCCATTTAAAAATATCTATATTTTATATATTCCTCGAATATGAAATATGGTAGCTCATAATTTAGCAAAATTCTCTTCTATATAGAGTTTCTTGGGTTGTAAATGATGCACGGGCATTGTGTGAACATTTGGAACATATTATGAAATAATATAATAAAGTTGTTTATGGAAAAAAAAATCTACCATAAATTATTTAATTTATATTTTAAAGGTAGTTTAAGCAAAATAGAATAATTGAATCAATATTAAAAGTACATTACAAAAAAATACAATAAATGAATCTCTTAAACATTTGTGGCCATTTAGCATTGTTCATTTACTCCCCAACTACCATGTTTAGAACGTGCTTTACAAAAATGGTTGTTTACCATGCATGTTAGTGTGTCAGTATGTGACATCCGATCCAATGCATGTTAGTATGTCGGCTCGATCCAATCTACGTTAGTGTGTCGAACATGACACCCGATCCCATCAGCACAATCACAATCACATCCATAACGAACATACTTATAATCACACAATAAAGTATTACGTTTATGGCATGCAACTGTACATATTCAATTCATTAGATTCGTTTTCACTTTTTGTGTTTCACATACACACATGCATACCATATAGCAATCAAGTGACATACATCGCACAAATAGGAAATCAAACCATCACATAACCCTAGTTCACGGGATAGGGCTTCCTCATACGGTATACGTCTAATGTAACACTAGGAATATACGTATAATCATCTCTTTTTCGATGCACAAAATCCTACGCATGAATTCTACTGTCGATACCACTATACTACGCAGTTGCGGATTTACAACCACTCAATTAAATAAACCTAGACTACCTGGCGCCAAGCATTCGCAGAGGGATTGTAGCTTGAAATCTGGTTTCCGGACAACGGGACGGTGAATCTTGATCAGAAATCCGCAATCCATCGACCTCCTTACGCTAGAAATATCTTTCTCCTTCCTTCCCAAGCATAGAGCAGCCTTTTGAGGGTTTCTGGGGTGACCCTCGCCTCTTTTTGGTGTTTTTGAAAAAAGGAGAAAATCAGACTTCACGTTATTTACATTTTGTCTCGCTCATCCCGCTTTGGCGGCCACTTATCCCGCTAGAGTGTCGCCACCCTGGCGGCATCTGGCCCGCTCTGGCCCAGTTTTTCCCGACATTTTTCCTTTTCTAATTAACAACGGTTCGGGTCGTTACAATTTGTAAACTACGTAAAAAGTATTATAAATCACAATGATTGGCAATTCAAAATAATTAAAAGATATATAGAAAATTTACGGTCAAAGATAGACTTGTTTGAATCTCGAAATCAGAAAAGTGTCACATAAATTGGGATGGAGGGAGTAGTAATTAATATGATACAATTCATGAGGCCCTTTTTGAATTATCAAAGTCTAAATACTTTATTATACGAGTATATATTAATCGAAGTTAAACAAATTATGATTACCGATTTACTATACCGCAAAATACCAAAATCGAACTTTAAAATATCAAACAATACCGAATTAAATTGGTATGATAATATTATAATAGTTTTAAAAGCCGAATATAAAAATTATGATGCCAAAATATATCATACCATACCATACCATGCCATGCCAACCCCAACTTGGAAGGATATATGGAGATTGATGAGCCCCTATGAAAATATCAATATTTTATATATTTCTCGAACATGGAATATGCTAGCTCATAATCTAGCAAAAATCTATTTTCTGCACAGAATTTCTTAGGATTTGACTTTCTCAAATTGGATTGTAAATGATGCACGAACATCGTAAGAACATTTGCAACAGATTATGATATAATATAATGAAGTTGTTTACCGAAAAAGAATCACAATCATTTATTTAATTTGTATTTTAAAGGTAGTTTAAAGCTAAATAGAATAATTAAACCAATATTAAAAGTACATTACAAAAAAATTTCTTCCTCTCGTTCCTCATCCTTTGGATGGACAAAAAAATAAAAATTTACGTGCTTCAACAATTAAAAAATAAAACAAATACTTGATGGTAATTTATTTTATTGATGTGTAATTTTCAAAAACAATTAAAGTAATTTAGTGATGTATGTAACATTCTCTCCGTTCACTTTTACTTGTCACTTAATTTTACAATAGATTTACATTTTTACTTGTCATTTTTAACATATATAAAAAAAGATAATTATTTTTTCTCATATTTTACTCTTATCATTAAATGCTCATTCTCCAATTTATCTTTCAAGATCTAATACTAAACATCAATTAATAGTAGGGGTGGACATTCGGTTCTTCAATTTTCTGTTTTAGAAAAGTGTACACTGTATTCCAAACCAAACTAATTCGATTCGGTTTAGTTCGATATTTTTAAATCAATTTTCGGTGTGAATGAAAAATAAAGTGAGGTCAAAATCAAAGTATAAGATATTTAAAAATTTAAATCTATGTTAAGGAATAATGTGTTTTGTCATGGAACACTTATTGTGCTAACTAAAAAACTATGTTTATCTTTTTTCAAAAATATTATGCTCCAACTACTTTTCGAGAAAAAAAATACAATAAATGAGTCTCTTAAACATTTGTGGCCATTTAGCATTGTTCATTTACTCCCCAACTACCATGTTTAGAACGCGCTTTACAAAAATGGTTGTTTGAAGAACCATATCTTATTCGATACAAAAAAGTGGTACAAATGCAATTAAAGATGATAACGATGTCCTGAGAAATAGCTATCACTTGCGAGTATTGGTGGACGTGGTATGATATATATCGAATTATTATATCATATCGAATTTTTTGATATTATTATTTTGGTATTATGGTGTATATTTTAATTTTTTTTGTATTCGGTACAGTATTTGATATTTAGAAACAACATATCAAAATACTGAATACTACACCGAAGTATATAGTTACATAAATAACATATATATACATATCTATTATTAATTGAAATTTTAAGGTGTTTCACACCCTTTAAGAAAAGTAGATTAAGACATAAATTGAATATAGTTTTCCATTTTTACCCTTATTAATTATTGTCAAATTTATGATTAAAATAACTAAATATTAATTAATCACTAATTTCAATACAAACTAATGAAGGGTAAAATTGGAAGAATACTCTAAATGTAGTCTTGAAAACTGTACAATTAAGTTAATTTGAAAAATGAAAAATGTCTCAGCAATTCAATTAATATGGAATGGAGGGAGTATATATTAGTATAAAGGTTTAAGTCATCGATATCTCCTTAAAGTTGTCCGCATAATTTATTTAGACACCTCAACTGAGACTTTTACCTATTAGACACTTTAATAGTAACGAAGATTTATCTATTGAGCATAAAATGACAATTAGCTTTAAAAATATTGTGCGTGTAATTCACACACATTATCTTGACAAAATCACGAATAGAATTACGACACATGACACATGGGCCCAAAATTTTAATTTTGAAAAATAAAAATAATTTCCAGCCTTTAATAATATAGAAAAAATTAAATTGATAAAAAAAATAAATCTCTCCCCGCACCCCCACCTAACCCCCACCCCATCTAACCTATTGTCCTTTCTTCTTCATCTTCTTCTTTGTCATTCCGCCATCGCCATTCACCATTGATTCCTCCGGTGATAACAAAAAAGAAAATGTCTAGCCTCACCTCATCCCGAATTCACCCACCAAATCCTTTCCTCTTTATTTTTCTTCGTTATATTCTATTCCTTCGGCGGCTATTGTGATTTTTGTAAAAATAATTGACCTCGATAAATTATTTCGAAATCGACATATCAAAAAAATTTATAACATTTTTAATAAGTTTAATGAATAGTGATAGTTGCTCGATCGGAGTTATTGAAAATAAAGATGCACAAATATTGGTCAACTTTTTAACTCCAATAGTCGATTTTTTTCCTTCTTCTTGCAAATTCAACAGGCAATTTGTTTACAGAAAATGAAAAAAAAATGAATCAAAACAAAAGGGAGAGAAATTTGAAGTTTTTAAAATGGTGAGTTGAAGAAGAAGATGACTTGTACATGGCTATGGGGGTGGGTTTTTCTTTTAATAATTTAAAAGATTAATGCTTAATTAAATTAATTTTTTATTTATTTAGTCAATGCATACCAAGTGTCAAGAAAGTAGGTACAAATTTATTTTTTAAAAATAAAAAAAAATGCATTCACGCACTCAGCAGCAGTGAGATACACTTATTTTTGCCACATCAGCATTTTGTGTTTAATAGGTACATGTCTTGAACAATTTAGGTGTTCAATATGTACCAGCCCTAGTTGAGGTGTCTAAATGAATTATGGTGTTTAATTTTTTTATTTTTGACTTATAAGTCAAACCAAACGGACTCTGAATAGATAGTATTAACTAGAAGTATAATCATACTCTTTCTCCATTTTTATTTATGTGTCGTTCTTATTAAAAATAGATATTTTGTATTATTCTTTTCATTTAAAAAATAAAAAGTAGGGAGATGCTATTTTTGGTTTATAACTTATTTTAAGTCATTATTAATTTATTTTAAATAAATTTGATTCGATCTAAACACCAACTCATTGTCATCTTTTTCAGATAATTAATTGTGATGGTACAAGTGATGAAGATAGTAATGAAATAATAACACCTACTTCTAATAAAGTAATGACTTTTCAGACATGTACTCTCATAAAGTAATTGTTGATCATGATTCTATTTATTCATATTTGTCACCATTTATTATTCTTTTGTCTGATAATAATTGTCCATTATATTAATAATAATTATTTAATAATATATATTTAGTTTAAAAAATCAAAAGATAATTTATTTTTTATTGTCTATTTTACTCTTGTTAACTATTTATCATCTAACACATTTTTAACTATCAATTTAATAAAATTAAAGAATTAAATAGTAATATTACCCCTATTAATTATTGTTTCATTAGGGTGTGGTAAGTCGAGATGAAGCAGTTGATTCTTGCTCTATTATCCTTATTTAGAAGTGAGAGTTGGAAAGGACCAACACTGCATTAATACTCTTGTACAACATGCATACAATTTTGTACATTAACTTTTGACTGCATTAATTAGTTGTACAACGTGCAAAAAGAATTGTATATTAATAGAAGGACTAACACCAAGGACTAACATTGCAATTATTATTATTACTCATTACCTAGAAGGACTAACATTGCAATTATTATTATTACTCATTACTCCTTATTAGAATTATTATTATTACTCATTACTCCTTATTAGAATTATTATTATTACTCATTTGGCTCCTTATTAGAGTTGACACTTTAAAGCACGAACACGGTACTACCATGTTATACACAAAGCATTTCAAATTGTACTATAAAATTAATTGTGCCTCATTAACTGTACACGTGCCTTTCTGCATATACAACAACCCACATGAAGAATTAATTTTCTGACAATTTTGATTATATTTTTCTTTAAAATAATTATTGCCTCGATTTTTATTTTTATTTTTAACATTTATTTTTTATTTTAAAAGATTGGAAATTTTATGTTAAAAATTTAAATAATAGAAAAAAGGATTTATTTAACTTTTATCATCATCAATACTACTAATTTATTTGACGTTTTTTCTTAATCTTCATCTCATCATTAATGTTATTTATATAATTTTCTTAAATCACTTATTTTTTCTTTTTTAACTCTTTTATATTTTATTTTACTCTTATTTAAAAATGGGAGTTTGGAGGACCAACATTGCACTAAAGAGTTTGACTAAAAGCTATAGAAATTGTACATTGAGGCCCACCAAAAAGATGAACTAAAGTAACTTCATCTACTTCTACTTTTTCTACACATATTTTTCTTTAATAAAATAATTATTGCCTCCATTTTATTTTTTATTTTTAACATTTATTTTTAATTTTAAAACATTGGAAATTTTATGTTAAAAATTTAAATAATAGAAAAAATGATTTATTTAACTTTTATCATCATCAATACTACTAATTTTAGCGTTTTTTCTTAATTTTTATCTCATCATTAATGTTATTTATATAATTTTCTTAAATCACTTATTTTTTCTTTTTTAACTCTTTTATATATATAAAAGTTGGATATGTAAATGATGATGTCACATTTCTTAGAAGCTAAGATTACTCTCTTATTTAGAAGTGAGACTTAGAAGGACTAACACTGCATTAATACTCTTGTACAACATGCATACAATTTTGTACATTAACTTTTGACTGCATTAATTAGTTGTACAACGTGCAAAAAGAATTGTACATTAATAGAATGACTAACACCAAAGACTAACATTGCAATTATTATTATTACTTATTACTTAGAAGGACTAACATTGCAATTATTATTATTACTCATTACTCCTTATTAGAATTATTATTATTACTCATTTTGCTCCTTATTAGAGTTCACACTTTAAAGCACGAACACGGCACTACCATGTTGTACACAAATCATTTCAAATTGTACTATAAAATTAATTGTGCCTCATTAATTGTACACGTGCCTTTCTACATATACAACAACCCACATGAAGAATTAATTTTCTGACAATTTTGATTATATTTTTCTTTAAAATAATTATTGCCTCGATTTTTATTTTTATTTTAACATTTATTTTTTATTTTAAAAGATTGGAAATTTTATGTTAAAAAATTAAATAATAGAAAAAATAATTTATTTAACTTTTATCATCATCAATACTACTAATTTATTTGACGTTTTTTCTTAATCTTCATCTCATCATTAATGTTATTTATATAATTTTCTTAAATCACTTATTTTTTCTTTTTTAACTCTTTTATATTTTATTTTACTTTACTCTTATTTAGAAATAGGAGTTTGGAGGACCAACATTGCACTAAAGAGTTGGACTAAAAGATATAGAAATTGTACATTGAGGCCACCAAAAAGATGAACTAAAGTAACTTCACCTACTTCTACTTTTTCTACACATATTTTTCTTTAATAAAATAATTATTGCCTCCATTTTTATTTTAATTTTTAACATTTATTTTTAATTTTAAAACATTGGAAATTTTATGTTAAAAATTTAAATAATAGAAAAAATGATTTATTTAACTTTTATCATCATCAATACTACTAATTTATTTGACGTTTTTTCTTAATCTTCATCTCATCATTAATGTTATTTATATAATTTTCTTAAATCACTTATTTTTTCTTTTTTAACTCTTTTATATATATAAAAGTTGGATATGTAAATGATGATGTCACATTTCTTAGAAGCTAAGATTACTATTTATCTAATTTCTCCAAAAAAAATTTAAAAAATTAAGATATCATACGCAAATTTATGGTTAAACTTAAACTATTTGATTCTCGAAAAATAAAAAGTCTCACATAAAATGGGACAGACAAGGATAACTCTCAATTAAATTTATTTCACTTTTTATTTTCCATTTTTAACATAATTTTTCAAGTTGGATTTTAGGAATTCTATAGTAGACCCATTTAAATTTTATTTTTTTGTTTTAAATTAGAGAACTTGGCCGCACTTCGCGCGACATTTAAATTAAATATTTTTGATTAATTTTATATTTACTTTGTTGTTTAATCGTAATATTATTATTTGTCTTAATAATATGAAGATTGTGAAAAAAAAAAAGCTTCACAAATTTTACATCTATTAAATGAGGAAGAATATATTTTTTATCAAATAAGTTAAAATATATTTGCTAATAACAAATTCTTCCATTGCATGAAGTTCATCCTTTAATATATAATATATATTTCGGTCTACCATTCTCCTTAAATGTCTAAGAAATATCTCATAATGTCAAATAAGACTGTAATACTCCCTCTGTCCCTAATTACTTGTCCACTTTTAAATTTACACATTTATTAAGAAATCAATTAATGACATAGTGAGTTTATCATTTTACCCCTATTAATTATGAAGTAGATGAAAAGTTCTGCAATTTTCAAAGTAATTAGTCATTTAATTGAGGGTATAATAGGTAAAAAAATATTCTTTCTTGATTTGTCAAAATGGACAAGTAATTAGAAACAACTATAAAAGGAAAAGTAAACAAGTAATTAGGGACAGAGGGAGTACTAAACAAATGCATCAACAAATGAAATTTATATTAAAAATATATTGAATAATGACGTAATGATACCTTAATAGAATTTCCTATCCATTTACAAAAAAAAAACCTTCACCCTTTCAATTTCGTTATATCTTCTTATTTAGTAGAAGAATCATCATTTATTATATTATACTCCACCTTAATTTGTACCATCAGAGTTTTAAGAATAAACATTAAATTTTAAATCGAAATAAAAATTCATTGAAAAATGACAGAAAAAATAATAATAGTATATGAAAATTAAAATAAGGTGCAAGAAAAGCCTTTTCACGATAATTTTTTGAAATATATTGACAACAATTAAAATGAAGCTGTTATTTTATCTTTAAAATTAAGTTTGATTGAATTGAATTAGTACAATGAGAAAAAATATTAAACTAATAACTTTTTCATGTTATTAAATGCATTTTATTTTTAATTGAGTAGTAGATTAAAAGTTCCGAATTAGGATATTAAAATAATATCTTACTCTCTCCTTAATTATTATGGTATTGCAAACATTTATTTTCCTTAAATCGTGATTCATTTTCCATTTACAGTTATATCCAATTAATTTCTAATGTATTGAATGTGGTTATGGGATATTGAAATAATATCTTTATTTTTCCTTAATCATAATAAAATTATAATTTAACATTTATTTTTCTGAAATGATAATTTTGTTTTAATTCCTAGAACATGTTGTTTACTATATTGAATGTAATTATAATAAAACATATTGTATTTAGTATGACAAAAGAACTCAAAAATTGGAGAAATTAGATAAATAGTAATCTTAACTTCTAAGAAATGTCACATCATCATTTACATATCCAACTTTATATATATAAAAGAGTTAAAAAAGAAAAAATAAGTGATTAAACAAAATTATATAAATAACATTAATGATGAGATGAAGATTAAGAAAAAACGTCAAAAAAATTAGTAGTATTGATGATGATAAAAGTTAAATAAATCATTTTTTCTATTATTAAAATTTTTAACATAAAATTTCCAATCTTTTAAAATTAAAAATAAATGTTAAAAAAAAATCGAGGCAATAATTATTTTAAAGAAAAATATAACCAAAATTGTCAAAAAAAATTAATAAAAATAAATAACTATCTATTAGTAAGAATGGTGTCACTACATTTTCTATTTTAACTTTATTGTTACGTATGGATAGAAACTTTTACAAGAAGAAATGATCCAAAAAATTTAAAAATAATGATTCCTTAAATGGTGATTCCTTTTCCATTTACAGCTTTTCAATTAATTTTTAATGTATTATATATGGTTATGGATATTGGAATAATAATTTTATCTTTCCTTAATCATAATAAATTATATTTTAACCTTTGTTTTTGTGAAATGATAATTTTCTTTTCATTCGTACAACATATTGATTAATATATTAAATGTAATTATAATAAAACATGTTGTATTTAGTATGACAAAAGAATTCAAAAATTTTAAAAATTAAATAAATAGTAATCCTAACTTCTAAGAAATGTCACAAATATATATATATATATATATATATATATATATCTAAGAAAATGATATAAATTACATTAATGATGAAATGAAGATTAAGAAAAGAAGTAAAACAAATTAATAATAATATTGATGATGATAGGAGTTAAATAAATCATTTTTTATATTTTGTAAATTTTCAATATAAATTTTTCAGTCTTTTAAAATTAGAAAATGCTAAAAAAATAAAACTAAAACTAAAAATCGAGGCAACAATTATTTTAAGGAAAAAATAACAAAAAATGTCAGAAACATTGATCAGAATAAATAAGTATCTATTGCTAAGAAGGTGTCACCCCACATTTTCTATTTTAGCTTTATTATTACATATAGATAGAAACTTTAAGATGAAGAATGATCCAAAAATTTTAAAAATAACAAATCAATTATGTAAAAATACATGTGTAATTCTTATAAAGTTATAATAACTAATTTCTTCAAATAAATAATTAAATGAAAGAAAAAAAAGTAATTAAGAAAATAATATAAATAACACTAATTATGAGATTAATAGCATTGATGAGGAAAGGAACTAAATATGATCATCTTTTTAAATTCTTTTTTAAGAAAATATATATAAACTTTAATTAAAGATAAATAAGAAAAAAAAACTTTAATTAAAGATACAAAAAATCAAGACAAAATAAAAGAAGAAAGAAATTAGAAGAATAATGAGGTTGAAAGAAATAATATCTAATTTTCTCTCTTTTCAAATCACAAAATAAATTTTTGCTTGTTCTCCTCCTAATTTGATACGAATTCCATAAATAGAATGATTTTTTTCCAAATAATTTTTCTTACCCTTTGAAACACTAATCAGGCTTCTTATAAATTTTCAACCACAATGAATTTTCTCTCCTTGTAGGAGGAATAAACATTTTTTCAAAAAGTCTTTTATTTTGAAAAGAATTTTTTGTTACATAATCTCTTTCTTTACATCAATGTCTTCACAAGAATAATGAGATATTCTCTCTTTCTCTTTTGTTAAAAAAGTCACATGACCTAGAAATTTGATGGACATCTTAGCGACAAAAGTTGATACCATATATTGATCATTATCGTCATAAGAAGAAGAGCCAAAGTGAAGAAATTTGTTTTTATTTGTTACAAATGCTCAACTATTTTGTTTTTATTTTATAGGCTAAATAATCATAAACAGTTATAAAAAATGAATAGTTTTTATCTTTTCATCTTCCATTTTCATTTACTTAAATCTATATTAGTGTAATGGATATTATAAAGGGCATAATTAATCGGGTATGACATAAATACTTTTTTTTTAAATACAAATAAAAAATACAAAACAAAGATAAAATGTCAAAAAAAGGAAAAAAAAGATTAATACAAATACTGGTAATAGAGAGATGCCACATCAAATTGTCAATATTCAGCTTTATATATACATATATAAGTTCATTCCCTTAGATGTTATTTTATTACTTTAGCTGACATCGACATTTTTGTAAATCTGATATCTACTTTGGAATATTTTATAATGTGGCATAGGCTGACAATTGAGATCATAAATTTAAAATAATAAAATTTAATTTATTATAATACTAATATCAATATTATATATATATATATATATATATATATATATATCATTTAAAAAATATATAAAAAGTATTATAAATTGTAATAATTAACCGTTTTTTTTTAATTCATATAACTAATTTGATTTACACTCCAAAATTCATAGGTGTCACATAATTTACACATTAATTCTTCATTATTTAATATATGTAATTATATCAATGACATATAAATTGAAATTAAAAAAAATATATTTTATTTGAAAATCACGTAATAGTACTATAAGGTATAATAATTAACAACTTAACATATTTTAAAATTTTAGTTGACTCTCCGAATTCCATATGTCTCATGTAATTGAGACAGAGAAAAACATATATTGGTTTAAAATTAATAAAAATATTATAAATTATAATAATTAACAACTTAAAATTTATTAAAAAATTCCTTTAAATTTTTTTAGTTGGCTCTCCAAATTCAATCGGTATTACAATAATTAAAATATAGAAATTAACATAGATTGGACTCCTGCTGACATTTATGTTTCCTTTTTCTAATTTTTTTCTTTTATACTTTATATAAATAATTTTTTTATGTAAAAATATTATAAATCAAAATAATTAATAGCTTAAAATATTTCAAAACATATAAAAAGTTTTTGTTAACTTTCAAAATTTCATCTATACCGCATAAATTGGGAGAAATATAGAGTAGATATTTTAAGTTGCTAATTATTGTGAGTTATAGTACGTTTTATGTAATTTTCATATATATTACTCGGTTCTGATTTATGTGATACAAATGAAATTTCAAAAGTCAATGAATTTTTTATAAGTTTTTTTTTTATATTAACTTGTTAATTATTGTGATTTCTAATATATTTATGTAAAACATACTCTAAATACAAATAATTAGCAACTTAAAATATATAAAAACATATTAAAAATTTGATTAACTTCAAATTTCATATGTACCACATAAATTAAAAAAGAAACAGTAACATATATTGGGCCGCGTGCTGGCACGGGGTCCCATATCTAGTATATTCATATCTGTCACTACACTTGTACCAACCACAAAAAAAGAATTGCCACCTATCAATTGCAAAGAGTTTTCGAGTTTTTGAATATTTTAGCGTTTGGTCATAGATTTCAAAATATTCTTGGCAAATATTATTTGAATGAAAATTTGGGTGAAATTTCACCATGTGTTTGGCCATAGTATTTGGGAAACATATTTCACTTTTTTAGAAAAATATGATTTATCCTCGTAAGTTTTAAAAACTATCCAAACTAACCGCAAGTTTGTATTACAAGTCAATTGGATCTTCGTTGCAACAAATGACAAGTAGTGTCCATGACACTGGAGCAATGTGGTAGTTTGGATTGAGTGCAACAAGCATCATTTCATACATCGTGAAGTAGACAAACACATGACTTTGTTATCCTGAGCCGGTTGTTCATCATTTTCATCAACAACCATATCATCATTTTCATATTCACTGAATATTTCATCACTACTTTGGTATTCACGTAAATAATTATGTGATACAACGCAAACAACTACTATAAAGGGTTTTTTGTAAATGATAAAAGTTTGGTGTAAACTTTTAATTTTTAAAAGATCCCAAATAATGAGATTTGGCCCCAATACTAGAAAAAACTAGTATTTGGAAATTTGGGATGTTTGCCAAATATATTTACCAAATAATGGCAAATTGTATGGACAAACACTGTTTGCCAAATTTTTCTCCAAATATTACTTGGGAAATCTATGGCCAAACGGGTCGTCGATTAAATACTTTTTCTTCAAAAAAGATTTCAAGATTAATACTAAATATCATTTAATAGAAATAGTTTGATAAAATATCTATATCAATACTCTCTTCGTCTCAATTTATGTGAGACGTTTCGGATTTTGAGATTCAAACAAATCTATCTATAGCTATTTTTCATAAACTTTAAATATTTTGAATTGTCAATTATTGTAATTTATACTCCCTCCATTCCATATTAAGATAATTTTTTAGGCATTTTCCATTTTTCAAATTAACTTAATTGTTCAGTTTTCAAGACTACTTTTAAAGTGTTCTTCCAATTTTACACTTCATTGGTTAGTATTGAATTAGTGATTAATTAATATTTAGTTATTTTAATCATAAATTTGACAATAATTAATAAGGGTAAAAATGGAAAACTAGGTTCAATTTATGTCTTAATCTACTTTTCTTAAAGGGTGTGAAACACCTAAAAAATTAACTTAATATGGAATGGAGGGAGTAATAATTTTTACGTAATTTACGAATATAAATTTTATTTCAAATTAATTGAACAATACATACGTAAATTTTCAGTCAAACTTAAATTATTTGACTCTTAAAAAATGAAACGTGTCACATAAATTGAGACAAAAAAAATAATTATTTTCTTAATAAATATGTTAAATTAAATCGTAACAAGTAAAAACAAACATCTAAAGTACGAGTAGGTAGGTAGTTGGGAGCAGCTTTGAAAATTGTAATATACTCCCTCTGTCCCTAATTACTTGTCCACTTTTGAATTGTCACACCTATTAAGAAAGACAATTATTGACATAGTGAGTTTACCATTTTACCCCTATTAATTATGAAGTGGATGAATTAAAAATTTAATATTTTCAAAAAGTTATACCTTTTTCAAAGTAATAAATTGAGGGTATATTAGGAAAATTTTTTGTCCTTTCTTGATTTGTCAAAATGGACAAGTAATTAGAGACAATTATAAAAGAAAAAATAGACAAGTAAATAGGAATAGAGGGAGTAGTTGAAATTATTAATGCTTTCTTAAATGAAAAGACAAAACTAGTGATTTTGATCAACTTGCCATATTAATTGATCACTTTTTTTTATATGTATATTAAGAAATTATAAATAAAAAAATAATTTAGTAATTTACCCCTTAAAAAACTTTTTGATAATTTTCCAAACAAATATAAAAAGTTAAAAACTTTCAAAAAGAATTAATTTGAAGCGTAATATAGAAATTTTTTAATTAATGCGTTATTGATTTAGTAAGGTCAATCAATATGAGACAACTATTTTTAGTATGATGATCAATTAATATAAGATAAATAGAGAATTTTTGTTTTTACATTTTTACAGCAATTTAATGTATTAGTACTTTTTTTTTGTTAGTGGTAATCTAAAAGGCAGGCAAAAATACCTATTCCAATTCGATGTCTAATTAAAATAAATATTTAAAATTAAATTGCAGGGAATAATATTTATATAACAAAAAATTGTGCATAATTTATTTTATATCATAACTTTTAAAAAATAAAATAAAAAAATCTTCTAAACTCTGTGTCTAGTAAAAAATCATTACACAAAAATTGAAATATGCTGAGAATAATCAACTATACAATTTAGTGATTTCTGTAGTTTTGAAAACTTCTACTTCATTTTTATGATCAGTATTTTTCGTTTTTCATTAATTTCATCATAATATTTTATTTCAATCACTGTTTAAAAATTATTTTACCAAACAATTTTCTTATATTCGGTAATCTATTAAAAACAATCTCTCTATTCGCAAAAATAAAAATAAAATCTGTATACACAAAATTATATTTATAAAGATAGTTTGATTGATGTACGAAGATAATTTGTCAATGAATTAAAGATATAATTATATTAAAATATAAACGTATAAATAAGTTTAAAAAATTCAATAGATTTTAATACTTGAATTACCGCTTTAATACAGACCTTCCATAAGTAAAAGATCACGTGAAGGCCCTAAGTAATTTTCTTATATGTGTTTTTTTTTTCAAATGAACTTTATTGGTTTTGATTATCCTATGATATGTTGTTGCTGAATTTTATTTTATTTTATTATATGACTACTTTCACTATTGTATTTCCTAGCTTTTCATATTAATATTTATATTTTATTTGAACTGAGATTCTTCGAACATAATTTCTATATCTGAACAAAGTAAGATTTTATGAGATTCGAGTAAATTTATTATTGTTGTTGATTGAGTGATCACTACTCCAAAATTAATTTCAAGATATATGTTGTAACTTGTACCTTTTAAGAAAAATAATTCGATTGAATTGAAGCTAGCTACTTTCTTTGTCCCATTTTATATGTCATATTTTTACTTTTCACTTGCATTAAGAAATGATGTAACTTTACCCTTTTACCCTTATTTAAGATTTTGGAACTCAAGTTTTCAATCAGTGAATATGAATTAATTTATTTTAATTAATTAATTTAACCAATGAACATGAATCATTTACTTAGTTTTTCTAAGTTGGTCAAATGTATATTTTCAAGGCTAATAATTCACAAGGGTTAAAAAAGGAACAATCTGATAATTTATGCATTGATTTTATGAAATGACAAGTACTCCCTCCGTCTCATTTTATATGTCACCTTTTTACTTTGCAATTTCATTAAGAAATGATGTAACTTTACTCTTATATCCTCATTTAATGTTTTCTTAAGTCAACTTTATTAATAAATGACAAGATTAATTAATTATTCTATCAAGGGTATAATAGGCAAAATGTGGTAATTTATGCATAAATTTTATAAAATGACAAGTATTGTGGTCCAGCTATTTATAGAAAGGAATGACATATAAAATGAGACGGAGGGAGTATTATGGACCAACTATTTATAGAAAGGGATGACATATAAAATGGGACGGAGGGAGTATAAATCCGTTCATATTTATATGCTAACCTTACTACAAATAGTTGGTCTATAATACTTGTCATTTCATAAAATCAACGCATAAATTATAATATTCTTCTTATTTTACCTTTGTGAGTTATTAGTTTTGAAAATATAGATTTAACCAACATATAAAAACTAAATGAATTATTCATGTTCATTGGTCAAATTAATTAATCAAAAAAAATTAATTCATATTAATTGATTAAAAAGTTGACTTCCACTAAATAAGGATAGAATAGTAAATTTATTTAATTTTTTAATATACGTGAAATCAAAATGATGACATATAAATAAAATCGGAGGAAGTAATAAATTTTGATGTAGCTATCACATGCCACAATTATAGCAAACACTTAATAGCACCTTATTTCAAGCTACCCCAATCCTACAGACGTCTAATTGAAAATCAATCAAAATTTAAATCGATTGTACTATTTTTGATGAATTTATTCAACTACTTCAATGATAATTTATTCAACACCTTATTTCAACTACTATTTTTTAAAAGGAGTTCAGAATATAAAAATATAATAAAAAAAAAAAATTAATTTACTCTAATACTCAGTGGAATTACAGCTTTAATACACATATTTCATGATAAAAAATCACGTGAAGGCCATAATGAATAAAGTATATAAAACACAAGAAAACATAATTGTTTGGTGGTGTTTTTCTATGTATTATAGTATTAATTTTAATAAACAATTTGGTCCTAAACATTCCATGTTCTTGTAAACAAAGAATAATTATTTAAAAAAAATGATAGTCGACAAAGTTATTTTACTTTTAATAGCACTTATTCGATTTCAAATTATTTATGGTATTTTTTTTTTCATATTTGGGTTATCATAACAAAATAGATGGCGGAGATTGAATCTTGAGTTTTATATCTGATTTATAATGGGACATACCTTAAGTAATTTTTAATAATATGTGTATATTCTCACTTATATTTAAAATTTTGCCACATGAAAACGAAAATTACAGTAACAAATCAAAAAAAAAAAAAAAGGTTAAAATTTGAAGTTAAGGATTAGAACTATATATCACCATATAATTGATTTATTCCAATTGCGATATCCACCATCATTTTAGTTGTGATCTAGTTTCTGCCGTGACATTAATATCTCCAACTTATAAGGTGAGAATTTAGAGTTTTAAAAAAAATCAATTAAAAGCATATTTAAAATATTAACATGTCAGCAAATAGAGCCGTAATATATGTCAGATGGATAAAAATTTTATGCCAAACAAACGTAAAAATATTTGGTCTAATCCACATCTAGATGTGTTTTACTAACCTTTGGTGATAGCTGAGATAACAAACTCAAACTCTTAATAATTCACGTATGAAATGCAATAAAGTAAAATAATTTCGACTTGTGTTTAACTCTATTGTATTGGTAAATTACCCTTTTAGTCATCAGTGTCAGGATAAGATAAGTTTTAAGACTAACGAATTTGAAATATTTTAAAATTAATTTTTAAATGTTTTTTCATATTTTTGAAACGTCAAACTCAATTTAGTAGTAACATATCTTCTTTTAAATTTGTGTTAAAAGTTTTTACCGTTTTATTTAAAAGTAGTTTAATTTTAAATTTATTCTAATGAGATAATTTATAATTAAATAAATATTTATATTTTGTTTTAAATATTATTATTTTAAATTGTTGACCAATTTAATAATACTTTTTTGTCTTAATTTATATAATGTAATTTGTCTAGTACAGAGTTTTAAAATATGATAAATTTGTAACGTTTCAAAAAATATTCTTAGCATAAATCAAATTTAAATAGAAAAATATATTCTTGTAGGACTCTTTTTTCAAATAAATAAAATTTAATATGTTAAACAATATAATATATGAAAAATATCTTCTTATTTTCTAAAATGTGTGATCAATTAAATTAATTAAGACATATAACATGAAATATCAAGAGTATTAACTATGTGGAAGAATTTTTTTTTGTATACTCTTACCACACTTTCATTAAAAAAATTAATTCTATCATACTTTAGTAAGTGATCAAATAATATGAGACAATTATTATCGGTAAGATACTTATCTAATATGACACAAATGAAGTATTTATGTGTGTAGATACATTGAATCTTTTGGAACTATTTTCTTCTTTTGCTTTAATTCTGGCAAATTCTTGTGGAAATTCAAATTCTTTGTAGTGGTTGACATATTTATTGTAAAACAAAATTAATTACATCAAATGAGACAATTTTAACCAAGAAAAATATGCATAGTTCTTTTTTAAAAAATCATTTCTCTTTCCAAAGTCTTTCAAAGAAAAAATTGCATGGGGCCAAATGACTTCAAATTCCAATTTTCCACCATATGAAACCAAACATGAAAGTTTTGTCAAAGAAGGAAATAGCCTAGCACCTTTTAGGTGAGACAAGATAAAATCTTTTTTATCTTTCATAAAAAGTTTCTTAGTATATTGTATGTATATTTTTTGGAAAAATATTTTGGCCAGAAAATTTGATCAGAATTTGATCAGAATGGTATTTTACTTATGTTATTTTACCTTGTTGAACATTTTTATCCTTTTAACTTTAATACCTTTTAATAAAAAAATGAAAAAAAATCAATTTATTTTAAAATTAAAAAAATATGATAATTTTTTTAAATTTCTGGCCAAATTCTGACCAAATTTTCTGGTCATTTAGCATTACCAATAATTTTTAGTAAAAGTTTTTAATAAAGTGTACAAGATTGAAAATATATTGAACTCGTATCTTTTATGCAAGCTTCAATCTAACTTCATGCAAAGCAAATAAAAATTAATCGATATCAACAAACATATATCAGACACCGAACATAAAATCAAAACAAATACAAACTAACAAAAAGAGAAGCAAATTACCTTGTAAATTGAAAAAACAACCAATCAATATTCTTCAATCACTAATATATATAAATAAAATCACAAAAAATGCAAACTCAAACTTTTTCTCCGAAACACATCTCTCATCAACATGACAATCAATAAAATCACTAGGAAAAAATAAAAACCAAAAGTGTCCATTTGCTAAAAACAACAAAATATACCAAAAACACCCCCACCCCCACTCCCACCCCACCAACTCCATAAGTTGGTCTTCTCATTTTGCTTTCAAATCTAGAGAGTAACAAATTTTCTTGAAACTTGTTAAATTGTGTTCATATAAAGGAATAAAAGCATCAATGCTTCCATCTCCAATAAATGATGGCACAAGAAACATCATCCCTTCTATTGGATAATAAGAAGGCATAAAGACAAATGGACAACCAGTACCAAAATCCAAGTCATAAAATGGAAACCTCAACCAGCTATCAACTTCCAAATTTGGACTAAGTGAATCATCCTTCATGTTTGCACTTGGTATTAAATCTTGTCTAGTCAACACTTTCTCATCATTTGCAAAATCAATAAATGACTTGAAATATTTATCATCAACTTTAGTAATTGCATCATGAATAATCTTTGTTGCATAGTGAAGTGGCTCATCTAGTAAGTCCTTCACTTTTGATGTTGGAAATGCCCATAAGACTATATTACCAAAAAATTCATCCGGAACCCTAGGTATAACTCTTCTCCTTCCATCAACCGATATTCGAATTTGAGTATTTTGTAACGCATTTAAGTCACGTGATTTTGTAATAACCCTCCATAAATGGGATATTAGACTTTCGAACGTGCTATAACTTTTAGCCTTTCCATTCATAAAAGATGCATGCGCCTTGAGTTTCCCTAGGAACTCCAAGGTGAAATGGACTTTGTGGACTATGATATTTTTCTCTTTATTTTCATTGTTGTGAATCTTGACTAACTCCTTCTTTACTAATTTGGACACGAATTCGGCCCCAACATGGTTGTACTCGACGAGGGGTGGATCCCGAGGGTGGAAAATAGCACGATCGTTCATCGGGAGGGGTGCAATTTCCATCCCTCGGCATGCTTGACCCCATGCTAGAAAAAAGTTGCTTGCAGCGTGGCCGTCAGCAATCATGTGGTGGCTGGTGAAACCAACCACCACAGAGCCACACGTTAAACGTGTGACTTGAACTTGGATTAACTCCACTACATCCTTTAAACTAGGATGTAAGGAGAGCATAGAGGGCGAAGGCTTTAAGGGCAATACTTCGTCCAACGAGGCGTCTACTGACGCCTCGATGAATCGAACACCCTCATCATTGAGAAAAACTCCTCGATTACCGTGTTCATCTTCACCTATTCTCCCAGCCCACTCTCGATAAATCGATAACGTCTTACGAAGTCCCGTTTCAATAGTGGATGTGGGAGGGGTGGGTGGTCTATAGGCATAAATCAAAGCCATTAGAGTATCAAATGTTACATTGTCAAATACATTGAAAGGAATATGTGCTGTAGTTGAAGGTGGAATTCCTTCATACAATGGCTTGATGATTTTTGAACTCTCAATTTTCACATTCATGGCTACTAAGTTTTTTCTTTTTTTGTGTGTATGTATTTTCTTCTCTAAGAGAGTTGTATTTTTTTTTTTTTTGTGATGTAAATTCTAGGCACTAGTTGGCTTGTTTATATAAGAAAAGAAATGTTCCTTTATTGGGGGCCTCCATTATTTTTAAATTCATGTTTTTAATTTTCTCAAAAAGATTGCATTTAAAATTCTCGACAATACGAAGTTTGGCCAGTTTGTACTTGTACTAATAATACTTCCTCCGTATTATATTAATTGTCCACATTGTTGAAAATTATTCTCTTAAATTCTTTTCCTTATTATTTTTTATTTATTTACTATATCAGATTTTTCACATTTACTTGTCAGTTGTCACTTTTAATATATTATAAAAAGATCATTATTTTAATTAATCCCTCTTTAAATTATTTTTCAAAACTTAATACTTAAATTAATTAACAGAAATAATGTGATAAAATAGTTATGACTTATGTTAAATATTATTTTCTTAATAAATATATCAAATTTTATTGTGATAACTAAAAATGAACCGAGAAAGTTCATTGATAAACTACCCTTTTTATTTATATATTTTTTAAAACGAATGAGAATAAAAATCAACAACTAATATAGAATGAAGACGGTATAATATGCCAATTTTTGAGGATTTCAGAAACCACGTGGTTGAATATTCAAAATTCCTCTGCTATTTAGTGGTACCTACGCGGCGAACAAATCATCTTTAATATATCATACTTTATTCGTCGTATTTAATTTATTATTATTCTCAAATATTTTTTTTTGATTATATTTTTAGTGTTTATAATTTCAAAATTTATTAAAATTATAGCTACTAAATCTTTAGAACTTTAAAATTAACTAAAAACTTGCTTCTTAAATCTTTTCCTTTTTTGAACTATACTAAAAGTATTTATATTATGATAAACAAAAATAAATAAATAAAATATTTTAGAATATTTTTAAGAAGGTTATATTTTTTAAAATAACTTCTCAACTTTCTTATATGAAATTCTTCTTTTTTTTTTGGTCAGAAAATTCTTATTATTCAGATAAATACAACATTTATTATATATAATTTTGTTAATGACGTGATATTTACCTACTACACGCCTATAATATTATGAAAAAACGTGATACCTTTATTTCCTAGAAAAAGAATTCATTTAAAATTGGCAAAAAGTAAACTTTTGCCAGGGGGTTTGTTAATTAAATTTTACTACTCTATCAGTCTTAGCTTATGTGACACTTTTCATTTTTGAGAGCAAATAGTTTAACACTAACTGCAAATTTGCGTCTGGAATCTTCAAATATTTTAGAATGAAATTTATATATTTGTAAGTAAAAAGTATTATAAGTCACAATAATTAATGATTCAAAATGTTATAAAGATGTATGAAAAACTTACGATCAAAAATAGACTTATTTGAATCTAGAAATCCAAAAAGTGTCACATAAAATGAGACGGATGAAGTATTACTTGGTGTACTAAAATGCCAAAAATATTCCAAGTTTTCACAATTCACGTGGTTGAATGATTAAAAATTACTTGTTGTGAAAGGATTGAACAATGACTTTTAATTCCACCCATTAATATTATTATATTATTACTTTAAATTTCATTAAACGATACAGGATTACTGACCTGGCGGTGGTCCACCCAGTCATAGATCAAGCAAGTCAATATCCTTAGAGGTAGTCCAACTACATAAGAATCGAAATACATAAGAATTTTAACATAGTTTCTCAGACTGCATGGTTTAATTATTTTACTCAAGCAAAGGGTCTGTCAAGAAGCTACTACATACTTTTATTGAGCTCATGTGTCTGATAGTTCTAACCGGGTATCATGCGCCTTACTTATCAAACTCTTTTTCGGGCTAAAAACCACGGTTCATCAGACGGAGTCACAAAGACAAAGCCAATAAAAGTAGTACTAGATCCGATTGTACCTCAATCTCAGAATCAAGTCGAAAAGCCATACTAAAATTCTTCTATATTTAAATAAAGCTTAGATCCGTTCATGGTCTATATAAAAGAGAAGTTAGTTATCCGGCATAAATATAATTTTTTAGCCGGACATGGTCACGACTTAGATAGAAGAATTTATAAAAGTAAAAGACAGGAAGTAAGAGAAAAGAAAATGCCTTTTTGTTACCAAACCGTACACTTTATTATTTTGGCTAAAATTCGGCAAGCTTACAATACTTAGTAAGAAAAGTTTACAAGAAAGAGAGAGAGTACAAAACGGAAGAGAGGGTTTCTAAAACCTGCTATCAATTAAAGAAAAACAAACTTATTTATAGAAGAAAACATCTTTGTACAGGATACTGGGCTCCTATCTGGGTCCTGGTAATAGTGTATCTACTGTAGGTGAACAATGTATCTACTGTAGGTGAACAATGTTGCTACAGTAGTGCGGGCCTGCTACCGACGTGGATAAGCTTTACACTTTTTTTTACATCTTGTCATTTAATTTTGCCAAAAAATCTTTGGCTTTCTTCAGTGCATCCACTGGTGCGTCTTCTTCATATGGTTGTGCTTCGTGCATATCTTCACTTGTTTCACTACGCATTGATGAATCTGATTTTGCGTAATGACTTACATTTAGAAGAATCTTTTTCTTCACTTCTTCTAGATATTTCATAATCATTTCATTTTGTTCTCCTTCATCATGATTAGAAATTTTTCTAGCCATATGTTTTACGGAGGTTGAGTCATCAGTCATAATTTCTTTATTAGGAATCGATATAATCGTGTATGGTTTTCGTTATTAGATCCAACAGTTCTTGTCTGTATATAGACTTTGTTTGAGGATCCTTCTTCATCAACTTGTCCAAAAAATTATTATAATAAGTTCTTTATAGGCAAGGGATTTGTTCCTCAGTGAAATCTACTTCCGGAACCCATTTATGAATCCATGGAACAGAGAATTCTATAAAAAAAAATATTTGTTCAATTTGTTGAAAATAACAAATATGTTCTTGATGATATAACTTGTTGAGATCTGGGGAAATCTTGACCCATTCTTTGTATAACTTGAGAAATGGTTCGGGCAATATTTTTATGGTTGACCCGTGGTATGACCACCAGTTTAAAAACCAATTTGGTATAGGATTAGCAAATATCTTGGCACATACTTTTATAAACCAAATATGTTTATGCCTCTCATTGTTATAACAGAGGACTTTATTAAATGGCTGAATATAATCTCAATAGGTAAAACTTACCATGACTTTGTTCAGAATGAATTGTCTTTCAGTCATTGAGGAAATACCCCAATCTTCAATATGAATGACGTGTTTTATAATCATTTTAGAGAAGTTATAAATATTCTCACTTGTATTATATCCAGAAAAATGTTGAAATTCAACACATGTGCTTATCAACAGAGTCTCATAATATTTCTGAGTTTTGTATGACTCACACGGGAAATAAAGTCCATTAACTAAATACCTCTGGAATATCTTCCAAGGTTCTTCTTTTATCTGTATGTCAGAGTTTTCTAAGTGATATTTCTCTTTTTTCTACCTTTTCATAAGTTTTGATATCATCAACTTCTTCTTTGGCGATTAAAGCAAAAGAATCACCTTGCTTTTGAGTTAGAAACTCATGTAGTTTAGCATATAATGGATCACTTTCTGGAATATCTTCCAGATGTATTGATGATGAAGATTTTTCTTGTGCTCTAGAGTTTAAGCTATATAAACTCATTCCTCCCTTTTATATAATTGGAGTACTAGATGATGAAGATCTGTATGATGATCTTGATGAACTTGGGGATGATCTTCCCCTTCCGCGAGTATAACTGCCTTTTCCTCTAGCCTTGGTTATCCAAGGAGGATCCATCCTGCAAACATAGCATTTAGTTTTAATCATTCAAGAGATTATATTTTTAAACATTCAAGAGGTTATAAACTTCATTACAATAAAATCTTTCATAAAGCTCTTGTTCAATCATGTAATTATTGACGATATCTATCACCATTCTGTCTATAATTTTTCATAATATAAGTTCCTTTAAATCTCTATTAAGAGGAACTGTCTTCAAAATTGTAACCAACTCTTTATCAGGAGAGAAGTCAAGAAAACCCATCAGAAGAAAGATATTCTCTTGATAAGAAGTCTGGGAGGGAATTATCACTTCCCTTTTTATAATGAATTTCGAAATAAAAAAGGGCTAATTGTGCCTGCCACCTAGCAAAAATTAACTTAGACGCATCATGTTTAAAATCTTTATCAAACATATACTTGACTGACTGAGCATCAGTTTTTATCAAGAATTTTTGATTATATAAATCATCTTGAAATTTTAAAACGCACTTAACGATAGTTAACATTTAATGAGCTACCGTCGCATATTTTCTGAGCATCGCTCCATTTTGCCTGAATGAAATCGAATAAGCTATTCATTTTTATCATACGGATTAATTTGTTTCAATATACCTCCATATCCAATATTAGACGCATCCGTCTCTACAATCTTTGACTAAACAGGATTAGCAAGGGTTAAACAAGGTAAAGATTTAACTCTTTCTTTAATAGTCTTTACAAGATCTGTGAGACTATTAGTCCAAGGCTTCTTATGATCCTTTTTTAGCCTGTCATATAATAGAGCTAAATCTCGAGACAAATTCTTGTAGAATGGGGAAATGTAGTTTAAATTTCCTAGAAACCGCTGCAATTGCGTCTTATCTGTAATAATATCAGGGAATTTCGATGCGAATTCAATAGATCGCTAAATAGGAGTCATTTTTCCTTTGCAAATCAGATGACCCAAAAATCTAACTTCTGTTTGAAAAGGACTCATTTTAGGTTTAGATATGACCAAACCATTTTGAATAACTATTTTCTTAAAAATGTCTAAATGTTTAATATGCATTTCAAGAGTCTTTGAGTATACTAGAATATCATCAATATAAACTATGATGAAATCCAAATAGGGATTAAAAATATCATTCATTATCTTTTGAAATTCTGAGAGAGCATTTTTTAACCCAAAAGGCATTACATTTCATTCGTATTGTCCAAACGGAACATTAAATGCCGCTCTATATGAATGGTCTCTATATATTTGGATTTGCCAATATCCGAATTTTAAATCAAATTTTGAAAAGATATTAACATCATATGATCTGGTTAATAAATCTCTTTTATTTGGAATAGGATATCTAATCCATTTTAAAAATTTATTTAAAGGTTTATAATTTATAACTAACCTGGGAACACCTCGTTCTTTTTCTGTTGCGTTATTAACGTAAAATGCAGTACACGACCATGGTGATTTGGAAGGCTTTATCAAACCCTTTTGTAATAAATTATCAATTTCTTTTTTGCAGAATTCAACCAATTCAATATTCATCTGACAAGGACATGATTTGGTAAGGATATCTTCCTCAGAGAAATCGTCTTCATATGGAAAAGTTACAATATGCTTTTTCCGATTCTAAAAGGCACTAGGATGATCAACACAAATATCAATGGCCATTTTTTCAGAAATGAGTTTAATCTTTTCCTGTACTTTAGCAGATTTTAAAGTATCGAATATATTCATACTAAATATCTCAAGTTGTAAATAATCAACATGATTTTGTTTCATTTCAATTAGAGCATTAATATCTCTAGAAATAGTCTCGGTGATAAAAATGTAATGACCCTAAAGGTCATTTTTGGAATTTTCATAAAATGACCGTTTTACCCCTCCCGATAGTTGCCTCGAGTTCTAATTATTGTATTTTCGAAGCTGGTTTGAAGGAAAATTGATGAAAAGTTGAGTTTTTAAGAGTTAAAGTTTGGTTAAAAGTGCTATTTCGAGTCATTTGGAGTTTCGAGACTCGAACCGAATTTCTGTCGATTCCAGCAGTTTTAGAATGTCGAAACGGGTCTATGAGAATTTACGGAGTCGAATTTGGAGTTAAAACGAAGATTTGAGGTCTTAAGTTGCAAAAAATGTGAAATTTTGATCAAGAGTTGACTTTGGTCAAAAAACGAGGTTCCGGTGCTCGAAATGGAATTCCGAGGGCACCGTTGGATTCAGGGGGTGATTCTAAGTCTAGAATGAGTCTTGGTTGAATTTTTAGAGGTCCCGAGTGCGTTTCGAGTTTTTGAGCCTAAAGTTAGTTTCTTGACGCCTTATCGGATACCGGGTCAAGGAGACCTCGAATTCAAATTCCGACAATTTCATTGAGTCCGAAATGTCATTTTCAAGCTAGTAGCATATTTGGTTTGTGTTCGGGAAGTGCCAAATGAGTTTTGGGTGAGTTTTTAAGCTTCTTGGATGCTTTGACACTATTTCAGCAAATTGTGGCAACTAAAGGGTTCATTATTAGTTTTAAAGGTCGAAAAATTATTCCGAAGGTTCTGAAATTTTGAGCATGAATTATAGGACTTATCTACAAATTTTGGTGCATTTTCGCTAACCCGAGATTGGACTTTTATCGCAAATAAGAAATAATTATTTACCGAGCAGAAATGATATTTGACTAGGCAACGAGCATGAAATTGAGCTCCGATTGAACGACCAGGTCCGTATCATTAGTTAAGACATTTACAAAAAAGAATCGGGTCATTTCACTATCGTATGAAGAAATTACAGCCTTTTTAGTGAAAGATTAACTGCTGTTTTTCTGGTGCATAACAGCCATGTACTGTTATAAAAATCTCAGACTGTGTTCATTTGGTATTTTGAGCATATCGGGAGTTCTAGAGATCGGAATGGAGTGTTCTTACGGGTTTCTTCTTGAATTAATATGAGGGTTAGTATTCAATCTTCAATTCGACATTTTCTCATAATTTCTTTATCTGGTTTTTCTTTTCTTTTTCCTATCCGTAAATCTCTTGAGAAAAATTGGGGTTTTATTGATTTGGACACCCTTTTTGATGAAAAAGGTATATTTACGATCCTTATGTTATGGGTAAACTGATTTTAACATAAAATTATTGATTCATCGATTATTTTCATCATATTAACCGCGTACAATTTGGACTTTCCCGGTAAAGTTAAAGTTTGATAAATTGAGAATTTCAAGGTCGATCTTAACTCCGTTTTTGATGAAATTTCATATTTGAACTTATCTAAGCATGGGTAAGATGTTTTTCAAGAGATATTTCATTTTTGAGTCGGGGTTTCGGATCCGAATATTTTAGGCTTCTTCAAGAACGTGGATTTTCCTTCAAATTGAGTTTGTGAATTGATTTCAACTCCGTTTTCAAATTGGTTTTCACCATTAGCTTCCAAATACTTTAAGGATCATTTTACATAAAAAATTTCCTGATTTGGGTATCGTTTTCCGGTATGAGACTTTTGGACCATTTTACCCTTTTTCCCTAAATTTCTTGATTTTGGTGTCATTGGACTCGAATTGTGATTGTGAATAATTGTTTGAATAGATTATCGTGATCCGGATTATACTCGGAAAGGAAAGGCTCAAGTCAAGTAACTTTTGGAGTTCGTTTTAAGGCAAGTGGCTTCCAAACTTTGTAAAACTCTTAGACTACGCATGACTACTTTCCTAATTGTGTTGGGGAGTAATGGGGATTGAGGATGAGTTTTATTTGTTGATTGAAATTGTTGTAAATGAAAGATGGGAAATAAAACGAGCTAAATGTGTTATATGTGACTTGAATTTGTTGAATAAGTCATGTGATAACTGATATTGAGGGGATAGAAGAGCATGAGTAGGCTATGATTGATACAGACATTGATGTTGAGACAGATGATGTGTAATACTATGATGTGGTCGTGATATGGTTGTGATTGAGACAGGTGATGTGTAATACTATGATGTGGTCGTGATATGGTTGTGATTGAGACAGGTGATGTGTAATACTATGATGTGATCGTGATATGGTTGTGATTGAGACAGATGATGTGTAATACTATGATGTGATCGTGATATGATTGTGATTGATGACATGTGCATATTCATTATTCATCCCATGTGTGAACTATCTGTTGCATGAGTTCTGAGACACTGATATGAGGATGGATGGATATGAGACACAGTTGAGACTAGCTCCGGCTAGAGATATATGAGATGGACTAGCTCCGGCTAGCGATTTGGATGCCGATGGGATCTGGTTCCGACGGTGATACATGGTCCATGTGTGGCCCCCATGGGTTCTGATTTAAGTATTCAGCGCGGACTGATTACGTCAACAGATGTGTATCTTAGGACATACATGCATCACGACTACATGACATTATTATTGCATTTTGCATCACATTTGCCTTATCTTTGTCTGTGATGTGTGGATTGTATTGGTTTACCCTTCTTATGTGGAATTTGATCTACTTGCTCTTATTTGTTGATCTGAGCTTGATGAGGATATACTGTTGGTTCTGGCTGTTGAATATGATCTGTTTAGTATAGGTTGGTTGGTTTGTTGCTAGATTGAAGTTTCGGTGGTTCGGTTGGGATTGAAAGGAGTTGTCTGTAGCTGCTAGTTTTGCTTAGTTTAGAGTTACTTGCGAGTACCTGTGGTTTTCGGTACTCACCCTTGCTTCTACACAATTGTGTAGGTTGACAGCTCTCTCTCAGATTCGGCTTAGTAGTTTTTTTATTAGATTGAGCTTCGGGACATACTCGAGAGGTAGCGGTTCATTCCAGACGTGCCCTTGAGTTATCTTTACTTTCAGTTTTGTTCTATTCGAGAACTATACTCTGAGACTTGTATATTTTTATTCGAATTCTGTATTTAGAGGTTTGTACATATGACAACCAAATTCTGGGTAGTGTTGAGTCTTAATTAAAGTCTTCCGCTTATTTATTATCTTTTATTCTCGTATTTCTACTTCTCTATCGTTGTGGTTGGGTTAGGCTGACGTGTCCGGTGGAAAATGGACACGTGCCATCACATCCGAATTTGGGGTGTGACAAAAAGTATAACTAATATCTTGATTTTTATAAGTAGCAGAAAATTCTTTAGCATTTATATTAGTAAAATGATAAATTGCATTTATAAAAGGAGTTCCTAAAATAATAGGAGGGTATAACTGATTTTTTACTAAGAAAAAGAAGTGAGGAATACAAACTTTATTCTGGCAAATACGAGTGTTAGATAATTTATACTTTATATCTAAAGCATGACCAGATGCAGATTTAACCATATGAGTTGTTTTTTCAAAATATTTAGTAGGTACAAGACTTTCTTGAATGCAACTCACATCAGCGCCACTATCAATCATAGCAATGTTAGTTATAACGAAAGTATTATCAATTAATATAATTAATATAGTACATTTAACATATAATTTATGAGCTGTAACAATTTGTATCATTCATAAAAACATATTTTGTTTCGGATCAATATTCAAAGGATTGGCAAGAGTATTTTCTTCAGCAGTAGATTCATCAACCTTATTTTTTCCTTTGCTATTAGCAGACTCAATCTGAGTAAGACGGTGATCATAAATAATATGATTTTGTTTAAAAAATTTAATTTCTTCTTTCAAATGATCAATTTCTCCTTTTAAATCATCAAAAGAGGTATCATGAATAACCATGGTTTGTTTAGAAGAGAGTCTATTATGAACTTCAGACAAGGAGTAAGGACCAGAATAATTAAATTCATCTTTAACCTTTTTATCACTAGGAATACTAGTTGAAGAGCTAGTTTTACTAGCAGCCAATTGAATGATCTTTTCACGAATAGTATTATCGGTAACTTCCTTTAGAAGTTCTATCACATTGTCTGCAGTGATAGTGAACATATTCATATCTTCGAACTGAGATTGCAGCTTGTAGAAATCATCATGGTCGCAGTGACAAACATCACCATGACATTTACAAGCATCATTCGAATCTTGATGAACCTTAGAAGACTCAGGTTGCTCATCCTCTGTTGCATAACTTGCTTCAGAATCATCATAATCTGATTCTGAACCAGAAGTATATAGAAAACTATAAATTTTTTCTTGTATATCATCATCAAGTTCTAGAGTTTTCAGCTTTTCTAGCTTACAATTTGGAGCTATATGCCCAAATTTTCCACATTTATAACACTTAATCTTATCAAGATCTCGCCTTGATATATTTTTGGTAAATCTATTAGATTTACGATGAGCCCTACGCTCATCTCTTTCTTCTCTAGTCCTTCTCTTAGATCTTCTTTTCTTATGATAAGATCTATGAGATTTTGATTTAGAAGTTTCTCGGTTGGTACCTTTAGAAGCATCTGGTAAATCGAACTGAGTACAAAAATCTCCCAATTGAAACTTTTCTCTAAGCTTATTCATCTTTAGCTGTCTTGAGAGTTTTAACTCATTGCACAAATTTATGCCTTCTTGCGTACAAGCCCCAATAAGTTTTTCATAGGTAAAATTATCATAGGGAATAATTCCTTGCGGATCTCTAAGAGTCTTTTTCACTCTTTCTACAAATAAAGAAGGTAAACCATTAATAAATTTGGCTTTCCAGAATTCTAAGTCATTTTCGGGAAGTTCCATTACCCGACTTAAATAAGTGTCTTTATACCATATAAACTCACCCAAATGTCTACATCTAAGACCATTTAGTAAAGATCTAATGGTTTCATATTGATTGGTAAATCTACCACTAAAATGTTCTAGGATGGTCAAGACTAAAGTATAAACAACGTCTTCTCTATTTTTAACTAAAGCAAATCCTAGGTTATCAACTCCTTCGGCTATAGCCTTAGCGTTTATGACTGCTGTCTTTGCATCTAGGGTCATATAATTATCCCACCAACCTCTTAATTGACCCGTAAAACCTACAATAATCATTTTGCAAATAGTTCTGTCAGTGTTATTAATGCTCTTGCAGATGGTAGCATATATAAGCATCCTATGAACTAAAATAGTTAATTGTCTATCAGTCAAACCATCGAGATTCCATTCATAAATCTCGCTTCCACTATAAGAGGTGTTAGTTTGATTCCGATCTCTTTCCTTTATTAAAACATCTTGAGGAGTTGGTCTGGGATAATAGTAAGTTTGCATACTAGGTTTTCTAGCATACGTATTACCACTATTCTTCTTTGGATAACCATGAAGTTTATTAACTTTCATTTCCACTTGTGTTTTGAAATCGAAAGTGGCTTTCATTTCATCTGCAAAATCTTCAGCGAGGCTTATCGGTTTCGCACTTGCACCAAATTCTGAATTTTTTTTTATCTAAAAGGCTTTCAAGATCATGAAGAGGTCTAAGAATAAAATCCTGAATCTCAGGAGGTCTTTGAATAGGGACATCGGGCTGTTTGGATGTAGAAGCCTGTTCAGAGACTTGTTTCGCTGATTTTAACTTGTCATCAATTTGAATAATCAGATTAGTTACATTATCTAACTTCTTATTTAGAGAACAAATATGTTCACCAATGACTTTAACATACAAATCCAAATAACCATTTTGAGAAATAAGATGATTAATTTCATTAATACTTATTGCGGCCACCTCATTATGAATAAATTTATGAAAAGCAGTAAAAGTAATACCAGTATTATTTGGTAAAATAAACGGAGCTTGAGGAAGATAAATGGATTGAATAATATTACCTGATTCATCTTTGTAAGATTGTTCAAGATCATTGATGAATAAAGGTAAATAAGTGGTTATAAACCAAGGCACAAAGAACATAACATGATTATGTAATGCACAAGTTTCATAAAATTCTTGAGAAATATTATTTAAATCTTCTCAACTATAAGTGTCAAAACACCAAGTTTTAAACCGGTTCCATTTTTCATTTAAAAATTCGTTTTGAATATATTTTCTTGCCAGTGAACCTGG
The DNA here is from genome assembly GCF_900185275.1 of Solanum verrucosum. Taxonomy (NCBI): domain Eukaryota; kingdom Viridiplantae; phylum Streptophyta; class Magnoliopsida; order Solanales; family Solanaceae; genus Solanum; species Solanum verrucosum. Next base: position 248,402 of record NW_026019987.1, read on the forward strand.
ACTAATATCAATTTGATGTTCTCTCATCATTAAGCATCATTAAGATTAAAATCCATCTCGGATACAGAAGGAATATCTTTATCAGAAACATCAGATGATTTATCATTTATTTGAACAATGTTTAACCGAGGATCAATTTTATTTTTTTGTTTTTCTGCAAATATAACTGTTGATAAAGTATGCAATGAAGCATCTCGATTTCTAGCTGGACCATAACAAGGTTCTATCGGAGAAATATGTTGAATAATCAATCTTCTATCAGAAGCAAAAGAATGTCTACTATAAGGAATACTTTTTTCATCAAACTGCATACAAATTTTTCCATCGGAATTTTGACTAATATGAGAATATTCAGAATTGGTGACAACATCTGTCAGTTGTTCAGGGGTATAACAGAATCTAGAATCCAAGTAGTAGGAAAATTAATTTCTTCCCATTTTATAGGTCTTCTAGTAGTGACCTTAGATCTGGTGAAATTAGTTTCTACCAAAATAGTTTGATCAGATATATCATATAACTTACATCTAGGATTCAAAGTAGCAAGTAATTTAAAATAGATTCTATAAGACAAGCAGATTAATTCAGAACCAGCTGCATAGTTATAACCATGTGTCTTAACATTCAAAGTTAAAGCATCTAAGATATTAGAATCAGTCAAAGATAACTACAAATTTGGCTGAGCATTAAAATAAACTGGGTCATAGGCCACTGTAGATTCTATCGAACCCATCAAAGACTGTCGAAAATTAAGATTTCTTGCGTCACGAAAAGCAACTAAGAAAGTATCTGGTAACCCTTTAAGAGTCAAAGGCTTGAAGGCAATTTGAACCATGCCAATATGCAAGAATTTATATTGAGATTTATAAAATTCAATATCACGCTTATTTAATAAACAAATAGTTTGATCTGACGAGTTTAACGCCAAAGATTGCTCAGTTGTTTTAATTAACTGTTTATTTGAGATTTTATCAAACCAACCATAATCATAAATAGTTTTTATATTCACTTTCGGAATAGTCCATTTGTTTAACAAATCAAGGTTTTGAGGTACATCTACCTCTTCTAACCGAGTACTTTTAATAGCTTCTTGATCCATAAAAGAGAGAATATATCTATGCCGAAATTCTTCATGTCAATTATATATATACCATGAAAGTTCCTAGGCTTTGATACCAACGATACAGGATCACTGACCTTTAAAACGATTTTCAATTTATATAATTAATTTGGTACAATTATGTTGTAAACTTTATTCATTATTATATTATAACAAAATACAATATAATATGATACATTAACGATTTTCAATTTATATAATAATTGATTTGATAGGATTATATTGTATAATCTTTTTATACTGTATTATAATAAAATACAATATAATACGATACGTTGTTGACGAATTGTATCAACCACTCAGAGAATTTGTGGAAGGATTCAAATGGTAGATTTCTTCTACCTACTCTCTTTTAGATGTTTTAGCTAGATTGTATATTAATTAGTAATATAAAATCAGTTATTAAATCTTGCTTAAAAAGAAAATAATGAAAGAAATTGTGATTATTTGATAGAGTGGAAAGTATTGTTGTATTTTTAATCAAAGATCTTATAGTTGATTGTTCATATTTTCATCGTCAATAATATTTATATTAATCATGTGACAATCTATATATATTATTTTATATGGAGTAAAACTAGAATAAAAATGAAGACATTAAATTATACATGAATTACAATGCTAAAATTCCTCATAATAGTAAAATTATATTATTATTATTTAAACATAAAACAAATATTTTGAAGTATAATATTTATATGTAATACAAACATTCAACATTATATGATTAATGCATAACTAATCTTTGTAAAATTTTCTCCTAACCAAATAATTTTTAAAGGTGATAAAATTAGCTCGTGAAGATTTGAATAATCCAATTCGTCCAAATTTAGCATATATTGATCCGCTTATTATTAATTTAACACATTTTGGTTTGTACTTAGAAGTTAGACTAATGCATAGCCCCTAACCTATCAAACTTTTATTTAATTATTTTTTTTTAAAAAAACTTTTCTTTTTATATAATAATACTTATATAATCATAATGAAAAAAATCACCACTAAAAATCTAAATTTTACCACTAAATAATAAATCAAATGGGACCAAGTAAAGCTTCAATCACATTAATTATGATGTGATTGGGAGTATTATATATTATCAGTCAATTTTTTGTCGTTTAATAATTATTAATAGAACAGACTCAATTTTCCATATCTACTTTAGAAAATTTACAGTCCGTTGAATTAATTTTAAAAAGTATTAATTTTTAAGTCAAAAATAAAAAGTCAAATACAAATAATTTTTAAATTAAAAAATAAAAGTAGAGAAAGATCTACTTTTGATTTTTATCTTATTTTTAGTCATTTTAAACTTATTTTATATATAAATAACAGAAGCAAGATATTGAAATGAACGTAATTGAAATTATTAATCGACAGTGGTTCCTAATTAAATTATTTATCCCATGCGCAATTTTGATTTTTATATTTCGAATTTCTTCACATATACGCAAGTTTTATTGAACTCTTACCTTCTTACGCCTTTGAATTATCTTACGCCTTTGACTAATTATTTTAATTATTTTTTTAACCTTCAAAGCATATACCAATGAAAAAAGATAGAGTAAGAAGGAAAATTTTACTAATCAGATGATGACCAGTTATTTTTTTTAGTGATCAATGAGTATTTTTTACGAGACGTGCAAAATAAAACATCACATGTAAAATAGTTGGAAAAGAATATCAAAAGAGCAACCACTTCTTTCAATAGAGCTCAATTCTCAAGTATCATCTAATAAATAAGAGTAACTTAGTAAATTACATACCTTATATTTATTATTTTTCTTAATAGACATGAAATAAGCTAATTCAATATCTCTACAAAAGGAACCCCAATTACCAACAAAAAAATTCGTTGGTAAATTGATCAAATTGGTTGGCAAATTGAGTTATCAACCAAATGCCAACTTATATTAATCTGTTGCTAAAAGGCTCGTCGGTAAATATTACCAACCGATTTACCAACCAAAAATCGGTTGGCAAACACCCAAAGATGTTGTTACAAAATTTTGAAACATGGCCCTGAAATTTCTGTTGGTAAATTCACCAACTAATTTTTGGTTAGTATATCGTTAGTACCTTTACTAACGAATTGAAAAGGAGTTAGAAATTTTTTTTCTTCATTATTCGATTCCGTTGGTAATACGCTGGTAATTATAGTAAATTTTTGTTGGTAATTTACCAATAAATTTTAAATACTTTTTTTTTTTGGTTTCCCATCCGGTGTCCATTACCCCACACCGGAGCCCGACTAAATCCGGATTCACGCTGGGAAGTCCCACATTGGGGAGTAAAGCGCTCCCTAACAAAGGCGACTCCGTACCCGAGGGGAATCGAACCTGAGACCTTCTTCTTTTTTCCGCCTTATTTCATTCACTGATTAAGGATGATGCAGTACTTACCACTCCACCACAACCCCTGTTGGTAATAAATTTTAAATACGTTAGTATGATTATTTGTTTTTCTAATAAATTTACTAATTGGTTGCTAGTTTGTTGGTAATATATCATTCAAGGCGACTCCGTAAATTTTTGTTGGTAATTTACCAATAAATATTAAATACTTTTATTTTTTTTGGCTTCCCATCCGGTGTCCGGTGTCCGGTGTCCGGTGTCCGGTACCCCACACCAGAGCCCGACTAAATCCGAATTCACGCCGGGAAGTCCCACATTGGGGAGTAAAGCGCTCCCTAACAAAGGCGACTCTGTACCTGAGGGGAATCGAACCTGAGACCTCTAGATTAAGGATGATGCAGTACTTACCACTCCACCACAACCCTTGTTGGTAATAAATTTTAAATACGTTAGTATGATTATTTGTTTTTCTAATAAATTTACTAATTGATTGTTAGTTTGTTGGTAATATATCATTCAAGGCGACTCCGTATCCAGGGGAATCGAACCTGAGACCTCTTGGTTAAGGATGTAGGAGTACTTACCACTCCACCACAACCCTTGTTGGTGATAAATTTTAAATATGTTAGTATGATTATTTGTTTTTCTGATAAATTTACTAATTAATTGTTAGTTTGTTGGTAATATATCATTCAAGTTCAATGTTAGGTTAGCAATTGATTGACAATATGTTCAAAATATTATTAACTGAATGATTATCCAATAGTAAAATATTTATTAATTTATTGCATTTAAAAATCTAAGAGCACGAATATAAATTCAAAAATATTAATATCAATTTTATAAATCATATTTGAATGAAACAATGCAAAATCTATGACAACAAGTTAAATTAATCTCAATATGACACATCATTATATCAAAAAAATTAATTTGAGCACGTTTACCAAAAATATTGACCAAATCTAAATTTTGGCCAAAATTTAAAAGTTAAGCCTAACAGCACAAACTGAAAATGGAAGCCTCAAAACCTGAACCACCATCCTATTAGATATAAAAATGACCTTCCAAAGCTAATCGCGCTGACAGAATTCTCATCAGATCACGTTTAAAAAAAATGTTAAGCAAAGTCAAATTTTGGCCAAAAGTTAAAAGTTAAAACGCCTAACGGTACAAACTGAATATGAAAACCTTAAAATCCAAATCAACCATCCTATAAGACGAAAACCGCGCTGACGAAATTCAAATTTGAGCATGTTTCCCAAAAATATTGACCTAATTCAAATTTTTGCCAAAAGTTAAAAGTTAAAACGCTTAATGACACAGACTGAAGATAAAAGTCTCAAAACCCGAACCAACCATCCTATGAGACCAAAACTGAACTTACATGGCTAACCGTGGTGACAAAATTTCAATTCGAGCACGATTACCAAAAATATTGACTAAAGTGAAATTTTGGCCAAAACTTAAAAGTTAAAATACCTAACGGCACAAACTAAAAATGGAAGCCTCAAAACCCGAACCCTCTATCTTATTACATAAAAAATGACCTTCTGCATCTAACTGCACTGACGAAATTCTCATCTGAGCATGTTTTATCAAATAAATTGACTGAAGTTAAATTTTTGCCAAAATTTATAAGTTAAAACACCTAACGGCACACACTAAAAATGAAAGCCTCAAAACCCGAAGCAACCATCCTATTAGATAAAAAATGACCTTTGGAGTTAATTACGCTGACGGAATTCTCATTTGAGCACGTTCACAAAAATATTGACCAAAGTCAAATTTTGGCCAAAACATAAGATTTAAAACACCTAACGGCACAAACAAAAAACGGAACCCTCAAAACTTGAACCAACCTTCCTGTTAGATAAAAAATGACCTTTCGAATCTAACGACACTGACAGAGTTCTAATCTGAGCACGTTTACCAAAAATATCGACCAAAGTCAAGTTTTGGCTAAAATTTAAAAGTTAAAACTCCTAACGACACAAACTAAATAAGAAAGCCTCAACACTAGACGCTGGTTTACCAAAAAGTTTAACTTCAATTGATAAATTTACCAACTATTCAAATATAAGTTAGGAATTAATAATTTACCAATAAATTTTATCACAGTTGGTAAAAGTTACTATTCAACTAAACATTCATATGTAATATTACCAACTAATAATTAATATGTTGGTAAATTTTACCAATGGATTAATGATCGGTTGGTATATTACCAACTATTTTAATGATGTTTGTAATTTACTAACTACAATCTTTATTCGTCGACAAAATTTTCAACTAATTGGATATTGGTTGGCAAGTTTACCAACAAATTACATTTCGTTACTAATTTACCAACACATTTATATTTGGTTGGTAAATTTAGTAACACATTCTTGCCGTTGGTAAATGTTTGGTTAGTAATTCATTGGTAATATGTTAATAAATTATATAAACAATTTTTTGTCATATTTAGCAACCGATATATACTTCGTTGGTAATATTACTAACAAAAGGAGTGCGTTATTAATATTTCAGTTGGTAATCCATTGATAAAATGTTGCTAAATTTGGCGCCATTTTTTTCTGCCGTATTTACCAACTAAAATACTTAGTTAGTAAGATTTTGGTTGGTAATCTGTTAGAATTTCGTTGTTAAGTTTTAAAATATAATTCAGTTAGAAATATGTTGGTAATTTGTTAGTAGAATATTAACCAACTTAAGTTGTTAGTAAAATCTGTTGGCAATTTAGGGTTTTTTTGTAGTGTATTATTTTAAGACGAAAGAAATACTCTCGACATATAAACAATATTTTTATTTATTTAATTAAATTACTAACACGAATAACATCAATGTGAAGGACATCAAATTAAAACGTTAATCACATGTATTTGATTAGTGGAAATTGGAACAAAAGGTGTGTACTATATAATATTAATAAGATCACATCCTATGGATATATAATAGTACTATCATTTATCGTCTTGTCCATTATGAAAATCAATAATATTATTTATCTTCTATTCCATTTCATAGGACAAACTTTTAAAAATTAAAATATAGTGGTCAAATGATTTATGGTAGGTACAAATAATGTTTATCTTCTAAAAGATATTTACTATTACGAAATTTTAAATTTTATAAGTAAATCTCTATGTTAACACTCGTGATTATTTTTCAGTTATAAGGATCAAAAAATAGTTATTTGAGAATTTTACCCTTATGAAAGGCGATAATATCACTTCATCTATTCATTTTATGTGATGAGTTTGCAATTCTGTTTTTAAAAACATAAGTAAAATTAATGTGCATGTGCACCATATTATTTAATAATTATTATTTATATTATTACTAGATAGTTTTTGTCCGTGCTAAGCACAGGCCCATCATTTTAAATTTTGATATAATTTTGTTTATTTATAGTTACTTTAGAAATGTGATAAAAAATTGAAATAGCAATAAATACTTTTAAATAAGCATAATTTAAAAGAACATAACTTCCGCCATTTATTGAAGAAAACAATTGGAGTACATTATCATTTTGATCAATAATGTTGGTAGAAAATTGCCAAGCTTGATAAAAATATATTTGAATACTTATGGTACGTATTACATGTATTCATACAAAGGCAAGCAAATCATCAATGTAAAATTTTCAAATCAGTCACAATATTTATTTGATAAAATCAAAAATTGATATTTTTATTGTGTCTCTTAAGTTATCGAGAGCATTATGTTAATATAAATGTCTATTTGATTATATCATTCATATAAGGCACGTTTTTTTTGAATTAGCATTTTTCCAATGATGAGTCTTTTCTATCCAATAAACCAATATCCTCACAAGAGAAAAGAAAAAGATTCACGTAAGAATAGAGAAGAGCAACAAAAAAAAAATGTTGACATGGGTAATATATTTATGAATAATTTTCAATACTTCCATTTCACAACACCAAACTTAGAAAATCATAAAATATCCACACATAAAACGTTAAAAATATTTTCATTTCAATTCTCATGAATATTATATCATAAATCATTATACCCTATATTACCCTTGACCGTTCACTTCAATTCACTTCTTCAACGTCGACATACACCTTAATTAATACTCCATCCGTTTTAAAAAAAAATGATGAAAAAAATGAAATTTTCAGTTGACCGTGTTTATAGACATCATAAAACACATGAATTTTGAAAAAAGACAAAGATTCAAATAGATTGAATTCTGCATATATATAGTGAAAATTCATTTCTCATCAATGGAAACCCTCAAGATCTCTTAAAATCTTTTAGAGTGCTAAGATGGAGTTTTGTCCCCATATTTGTTTGTTTCGATGATAGAGACTCTCAACATAAAGCTAAAAAAAGGTGAGAATTTGGATTGGGTAAAGAGGTTGCAGGTTGATAGAATGGGAGGTGCACCATGTACAATTTCTCATATTTTATATGCAAATGTCATTTTGTTGATATGTTCATGGAGGAATTCTCCTAACTTTTGGGATAGTAACTGCTTCAAGGTTGAATCTGGCTAAGAGGGTGTTTGGATTGCTTTTACAAGGTGACTTCTAAGCTAAAAGCTAAAAGTCATAAGTTGGTTATACCCAACTTTTAGATTTAATATTTTTTTTTGCCTTTTCTGGCAATCAAACACTACAAAAAATGAGCTTAAATTCAAAAGCACTTAAAATGAGCAAATTAAATAGGAGTATTATGTACAACACCATTGTATAGAGGATTTACCTCAGAGATTTTATATAGGAATTAGATGAAAGGTTAAAGAGTTACCTATATTTGGGACTTTCTTGAGGTGCAAAGAAGAATGACAAAAGTATCTGACTGAGATATATTAAATAGATGTCTCAGTAAGATGACTTCTTGAAAAAAAAAAATTGTCTTTCGATGGCAGACTCACTTCAGTTAATAGTGTGTTGGATAAAATTTCAACCTACTTATTGTTTTTGTTAAAGTTGCATGGTTATATGAGGAAAATTTGAATACAATAAAAACTGACCTCATTTGGAAAGGCGTAATACGAGAGAACTAAAGTTATTAAATGACACAAAAAAGTAATGATTCACAAGAAGATTGGAGGTTTCAGAATAAGAAATCTAAGATTGCATAATAAGAGTTTATTATTTAAATGACTATAAAAGTTTAACGATGGTAATGAAAAATCTGATGAAATGTGAAATATGTGAAAGATACTTGGAGCCCTCTTTTTGTTCATAATGCATCAAGAGATAGTATATGGAGTAATATCACTGAAATATGAGTTTCAAAAGTAGTTGGTAGAACAATTCATATATTTAAGTAGGAAGAAAACATAACATTTTTTTTAAGATTACCTTTTCCTACAACTAATTTAACTTTTTTGTATACTGCTCATTAGATTGATCTTTTAAGTTTCAAACTCATGACCAAGTGAAAGAGCTCTAATGCCATGTTAGACCTGGACATAAATGACATAAATATGTCAAAAACATATTAGACTTCATCTCATCATTTTCTTCTTCTTTTTTAAATCTATGTTGTTCTGACTCTTCAAAAATGTCAATTCTCCAAAAGTAATGCCCAAAGTACAGAGTACGAGCAACATTCAAAAAAATTCACATGAAGTTGTAGCTGACATGTGAAATTCCCGGCCATTTATTTCTACCAACTGTGGAATCAAATTGAGAAGACGTACAGACAAATTTTTTGATATTTTTTTATGGAATAAAAACAAACCGCACAAGGTTAGCTTCTTTCTAAATGATCTGGCGAGTTCTGCTGTCTCTTGAATAGATGCAGCACTTTCGCTCTGCGTGTCCCATATGTTAAAGAAGCCGAATAGCTAAAAGCTGAAATATATTCTAAGGCTTATTAGTCTAAAGTTCGCCAATGCAATAGATAATTTTATTTACTTTATCACCGTTCTTCATAATTAATTAGTCTTTAATTCATTTTTGGCTTGCCAAAGAGCTAGGGCAAAGTGCAAAGCACATCCAATAGTTGTTCTAAGATGGTCATTCAAACTACGACAACTAGCATTGCAAGATACAACATGACAACAGTTAAAAGTTGAACGAGTTATTCAATTACTCCATGTTCTCTTCAAATCAACAAGTAAATTCAATTATTTCCTGTGTGTACATTTTATAATGCACATACAAATTTGCCTTTCTTGGAAGAAGCAGAAATTGACTAAGGCAGGAAACTTTGTGAAGACAATAGAGTCCGAAACATCTGTATCAATCATAGCTCAACCATTTTTACACGTTCTACTTACGTCATTCATCTAATGCAATTTTAGTTTTTACATCGCTATGTTGCAACTTTTTAAGTTCTTTACTGCTATTCTTCGTTACCAAGTGCCATGTAAAGCATCCACAAATAAAATGTTGGGTCCGTGCTAGCACGGGCCATTCCCATCTAGCCTATATAGAAGTGGGAGTTAAAAGGGGACTAACACAGCAATACAAATTGTACAACAAGCTAAGAAATGTGTACTATAAAGTTGTACTACAGTATTATATATTCTGATAGGGGTACTTTCGTAATTATGTATATCTCCTAAGGGCAAATCACTAAGATGTTCATCCATTTTAATACAAACACGTATACATTGTATGTATAACACATGTTTGTTACTCCATTAATTAACTTTTCTCGGTTTCAATGTCTATCGACAAGTCCATACATTTCAGTTTCCTCCATATTTTGAATTGAAATTAGGAATTAGTTGTATCTGAATCTCCCCCAAATAAGGTCGAATTGCTTGAATTAGCAGGAAGGAATGTGAAATCGATGTGGTGGGAAAGAAGGAAAAATCATAAGGATTAAATTTTGAACCCACATTGATTAAGGAGACGAGAAAGATGCAGAGAACGGGGATCTCAACTTTCATAGACGAGGAAGAAGCTGAGATCTTGACAAAATTAAAAGTGATGCAGTCATTTGTTCTTATGATTTAGCATGATAAAAGGTACTACGATATCTTATTCTCTATATTGCTTAGCTCAAAGCCTAAATAAGTGTCTGTAGTGAATAGAATATCAACCATCTTATCTGTAAATATCATTAAAGAAAGCTCTTCAATTTTTTTAATGACTATGGAATTCACAGCTATTTCAGGGTAATAGCATGCAAATCACAAATTTGAGGTAACCACATTAAACAAGTCATGTGTGACAAGTTCGACCGAGAAAGCATGTAAGGAGTTTCGAACTTGAGACCTCTCATTTGGGAGGTTCCCCGCTCCTCACCAGGCTCATGGTCGGAAGATTGCAAGTTCAAATCGTGTCCCCACCTAATCAGTGGAGTTACAACCAAATAAAGAATGAGTACTCTGTTCTTATTCATTGTACGTTATATTTTTTGTCAGACATCAATTAATAGACCTAATTATATAAAAGATATAATATATTTCCTAATTTCTTATTTCATATGAATTTCAGTTGTACATTCAGTTAAATGGAGTGCAATGGTTTGCACTTACAAAAATTACTTAAGCTAAATTGTTGTCCTGCCCAAATTGTTGAGCCTTCAAATCCTAACGATTTGTTAGAGTTTGAAACAATAAGGTTTTATTCTCCTTTCCCTTTCCTTTTATGCGTTTTTTATCTGCTCTTCTTATATTGTGTAAATATTTTTTTTCATGTGAAAGTATAGCTCCTCAGATGGCCCTTGCTTCTCACTACCTCTGATGATAACAATTTCAATGCATTTACCTTGTAAATTTTGCCTTGTGTTGCAAGAACTGACTTGGACTTTGTCATCAGCAGGTTCTTAATTGCTTATTATTGTTGGGACATATGTTTTTCACGCTACCACTTAACTTTCATTGAGTGTGCTACACAATAAAATTTACATTATTGTATCACTTATTTCAGATTCTTGAAATGTAAAATTTATGTTACATTTTATATATGAACTTAGACTCACTTGGACTCAAATATTTTATTAGGCAACACTGATTATGGAGCGCAAAAGTATGTGTATGCATATACTGATGTAGTATCACACTTGTAGCTTGGAGAGTGCAATCAAATGAAACCCTCAAAGTTGAGAAAGGGTTTGGATGAGAATGTGAAAAACGAAGAGTACTCAACTGTGTATTTCTGCTTGTTGCTTTGATGGAATGGGAAAGGAAAAGCAACGTGGAAGTTCTACGCTCATTTGCAGAGACACGTGCATTACAATAAAGTAAATAATTTATGATGACAGAATTATCCTTGCTTGTCCCACCATCTCTCTTCTTTGCATAACTTCCTGGCAGATTGACAACCATTTTTAACCTTCAACGGAGTTAATTAACTTTACTTCATAGTCTCACTCCGGCCTCTCAAGTTCTTTCTTCAATTGTTTAGTTGGTAAGTATTCACCCTTTTCCTAACGAATGTTTGCTCTTTTTTGTCCATTATTTATCGTGTTTATGCTTCCTATTATTCTGTTGATTTTTCTTATTTTAGGACTTTCGCATTTTTTCTTGGATTCTTTTGAGTTTTGATAGATGCCTCTTTGTATGTTGAAATTTGATGTTAAGGTTATGGATATAGCCGTGCTTTCTTAATTGATTTTGTATAAGCATAATTTTTTTTTTCAATATTTTGCAGTTTCTAGCTCTAATATACTAAAATATTAGTATTTTCTTATCAATGTGATACTTTTTGCAGATAATTGATGGCTTGATGCGGTCACATGTTTAACGAAATTCCCCCATCTTGTGTGCTATGAAGAGAGATTAGTTCCAACAGTTGATTGTTTTGACAAATGATTCAAGGCTAATGAACTTGAACGGTGGGCTTAGCTAGTAGACAGTTTTACCCGTAATATCTTTTTTTGATGTAGTATTTTTCCCCAAAAAATTGATTAATCTTTATATATATATTAAGGCTTCTACTTTGAGGTGATTTAATTTTCCTGTGATATCACAACTTTCTTTCAGGTGATTGTTGAGAAAGAATTTGAGTTGCTGAATTCTTTGATGCTGCCATGAAATTAGCAGTTCATGGAGGCTGAAAATTCAGGGTAAGCTTTGAGTATTGATTCTTTTTGTTGTTTGAACTACGTTTTCGAAAATAAATCAGCTACTAATGTAGAATGTTGAATACCCATTTCTTCATTCTTTCAGTATTCACATTGGAAGAGACAGTAATGTCCACAACATTGTTTCGCCTTTCACGGCTTTGGTCAAAATAGAAGAATAAGGTTGGTGTTCAAAATTTAATCGATCAACTGGGATACCAAAGCGCCACTAAAACTATAATCGACGATAACGGTCATCGTGGAGTCTCCGTTGGTCAAAGACAGCCGCGAGTTTCAATCAAAATTGGTATCATTCTTGAATAATATGTCACCATCTTCAAGCTATATATATATTGCTTTGTCTTTTGGATATCTGTTAATTTATTTGTACTGTTAAGTTTTTTTGGGTGGGGTTTCCGATTATTCCATATGCATGCAAATGATTTTATCCTGATTTTCTGATACATTCTTCAAATTGCAATAGAGAAATTACAAGAAAGGGATAAACATGCATGGTACTTTGTAAATGTATCGAAAGCAGATCAAATTGTTCTTAAAGTTGATGGATTTGGGGGTAAATTGGTACAGGGTTATTTCCTTAGAAACACATTTACTACTCTATCATTAGTCACACATGTACTACTTTATTCTTCATTAAAAATAGTGTACCATATTTTATCAGGAAAGCAAAAATAATTGATCTCTATGGTAATTTTTTGGAGGATTAGAAATAATTTCCGATCATCACCAATTCAGAGTGAGCTAAAATAACATGAATTTTGTAGCACCGTATTTGTCCATTTTCACTCATTCCGTAAGTCTTTTATGCTCAATTTCGTCATTTTTTTCTTACGGCGCAAGAAAAGCGTATGCTGAGGTTGAAGAGGAATGAGAGATGAGACAGAGATTGAAGTAGAAGCACATTCCGCAGTTCTCAACGGTATATCTATGCATATCGTATTCTTTAAGCTTATGTTGTTTAAGTCTTAGTTTGAAAATTTCATTAACATTTGAGTTTTGATTTTGTTCTAATCGCACCGAATTTAAATTTTGGTATCCAATTTTGGCTATATATGGATTTATGCTTCTTATTATTCGTATCTTTTGTCATTCCTCTTTATATAGTACTTCGCTTTGAATTGTCTGCATTTAGATATTTGTGAAAATATGTTTTATTTGAGCTAAACGTCTTTTGGAAACTCGCTCATAAGTTATTTAAGTTATAGTGTTATTTATGTTATTCATTTTAGTGTCTACATCATGTGCAAATCTTTTGCCGCTTTGGACTAGGTTGTTTGATCCAAAAAAAAAAATTGGTGCATCAACATGCTTTATGTTGATACCGCACGATTCATTTTAGATGGCAATTTAAATTTGCTTCCATGCCACAATGATAACTTGTTTGAAGTTCCTATTGGAGATGCTACAAAACTTGGATATTATTTGAGGTTTGAACTGATGTGGTTTAATTTGTAAGTTCAAGTAGCAGACATGCTTAAATGGAGCTATATGGGCAGTGAGCATCTATGTAGTTAACCTTGAACTTGCTTGTGAGAAGATTGGGGTGTAATAGTAGTAGTTGAATTATAAATTCAAGAAATATTTTGTAACTGGACCTTAGTTTGCTTTTTATCAGGATGGGAATATGAGATCTACTCTTCGGCAATGAATGGACATAGAGTTACGTGTAGTGAATGTGATATTGTTTTGTATAAGATGACATCACATTGTTGTTCTAGATTAACATGTAGCTGCATTCTATGAGATGGCCTAGAGCTAGACGATTGAAAGTTTGATCATTTTTCTTGTGGAAACATGGATATTATACCCTTTACCTTTGGTATGGTAATGGGAGGGCTTAGAAAGTTCACTTTGCCCTTCAATTTACAGCACAAGAGCTAATTTTTATGGCCTCATGTGATCATTTTATCTACAGAGTAATAAAAAGTTATATTCTATGGGTTTTGCATTTCAAATGGTTGTTAAATTGTATTATGTCTGTGTATTCCCAAGCAAACAAATCAAGTTTGTCCTTTTTTTTTTTGTTAATTCTTTGTTTCTATTTTTATAGGCTCAGTTAATGTCTCGAAGTTACCCCTAAAACTTTGGTGTAGTTGCAAAAGAGCGCAACATATGTGATGTGTGAGTTAAGTGTGCGTCATGACTTTAGACTCTATTGTCCATAAAAGCTGGGTATTTAAGTGAAGGGTAGATAGAGAAGCACACTCATTATTGATCGGCAGAAAATATTTGCAATGTTTCTATTCTTATGTTGTCCCAATCTCTGTCTCTCTCTCATTCTCCAGGATTCAGGTTCAGGAGTGTGTCGAGAAGGATGATTTGAGACAATTTGGTGGTGAATTTCACATTTGACGACTTTGGAGATAATTTTTGTTCAGATCATACATTTCTGCCCTTTTCCTTCAAGTTTTTGGGTTTATTTGTTTTTTCCCTTGAGGTACTATTTTAATTTACTTTTAATGTATTTTTTGTTTTGAAATTTTCATGCAGGTTGGAGAAAGTATCTTGAAGGTAGGTGGTTCCTTGCAAGAGACTATTGGAGTGTAATTGGGGCTCAAAATCAAAATCAGAATACCAAATTATGTTTACCGGTGAATTACAGAGAAACACTTCCGTCAGTATAAAAAGAATTTCTATCTGAGGTAGCTAGATATAAGTCTGGATATAAGTTGTTCGTTACTACCATATAAATCTCTTTTGTTTTTATTTTCTGAACTTTGGTATTAATTTGACCTTTATTTTTCTATATTTATTCAGTGTTTTTGTTGCATTTATATTTTCTTAGTTTGCCCGTGGATTAATATGTTTGAAAGATTAAAGTGTTTAAGTTCTTATTTTGATACATGTAAAGGTAGGTTTGTATGATGATACTTAGAAATCAATAAAATGAGATAATTGATGCAAATGTTGAACTTTGTTTATGATGGCAGGTTTTTATCTTTCCATTGTGAAAATTATGAATAACTAATCATAGAGATCTTTTGAGTACAGTTCTCCTTTAAGATTCACAACATTAGAGTGATATTTAAGAACATACAAAAATGAAATATGGAAAACAAGGGAAGTTACATTCAATTGTAATTCTAAGATCCTTCATTCTGTCATATGTGTTCTAATTATTTCATTTTCTTCTCTTGATTTCAAACTCTTGCTTTTCACTCAGTTAATGTGATTTGTCTTTCTATAACATATGCTTTCACCAAGAAAAAATATGAAACTAAGTGTAGTTAATTAGATTACTAAACGTTTCCATAATCTCTTAATCAGTGCAACTTGAAAACATATTGGTACTGGTGCAAAATCCCAGCCTAAGGCTAACAACTAGAAACAGTGAATGGTGCCTAGCCTTATATAATGAATGTTTCATTATCTAAGTTCCCTTTAACTTTGTGTTATGATCATACCAAGATAGAATCTCTTCATTGTCTCCATTAGTGATCTTAAACGTTGAAATTGAGACCCGAGACTATTCATTTATTAAATTTTTTCTTGAAATAAGGAATATTTGTGCAATAGGTGAAATCACTATAACTTCTGTTTTATGACTCGCTAATTCCAGTTTCTTTAGTTGAATGTGGTTCACTTGCTTTTTGAAGGTACCTTGAACCCTCTCCATATATTGTTTGTTTGAAATGGAAAAGGTTGAGCTTGGGACTACAACTCCTTCTCAGTTGGAACAATGAATTCAGGTGTACTTGTGATGTCTCCTTCGATACAAACATTTGTTTTGGTTATATGTACTCTAAAAGTATTTTAAAATAGTTCTAATAGACAATGTATTTAGGTATTCTGCACATATTATAGATTAAAGTATCTATTGAGCATATTGATGGCTAAATAAATAGAGATGATTTATTATTGACGATGGTAATTTGTGATGATGATATTTTAGGATTGTTTGGTAAAAGGTATTAGAGAAAATAATGCATGTATTAGCTTTGGTACTATTTAATACTTTGTATGGTAGTGTTTGTTTGATATCACATTGTGCAGATCCTAAATAAAGAATCATTCCCTTTACAAAGGTACTTCAGTTTCTATATTCGAAGAGTCCATCAATAATGAAACCACCTTTGGCACAAATTTTGAATTACTTTCAAGATGAAAAGGAGATAAGAGTGTTGCAAGTTAATTTGCCCAGCATATGACATGGACTTGAGACTAAAATTGTTTCCTCTATCTGGTGTAACAATAATTTCATGGAGAAGATCATTTTTGTTCTCTTTAATGTGGTATTAGTTGCTAATTAAACCTTTGCCTTGGATATCTACTTAATTGAGGAAATAAGTCATAGTTTATTTCATAACAATATTTCTTAAATACATGGTACGTCCAGGAATACAAGTTTGGTGCACAAGACACTTCAATCTTGGAGCTGAGTATGAAAGTGAAAGTTAACAATATTTGGACTGTCGAGGTTCGCACATCCCAGTGGCTTTTTTAATATTGCTTCTAAAAATTTTGTACATTTCTTTCTGATTCTTCTATGTGCATATTTAATGAAGAGAACTACAAGGGAGTGAAAATTGTAAGTGCTAAAATCATTGAGAAGATTCACTGTAGCAAAGGTAGAACAGAAATTGTGACTCTATGTTTCACCATGATGAGGAAATAGAAACCACGAGTATCATTGATGCTAGATTGTTTCTTCTATGTTTCACGATTGGTGAGGAAATAAAAACCACGAGTATTGTTGATGTTAGATTGTTCTTTTATTAATCTAAATCTAAAGACTTCAATTTTCTTCACCTTTTTTATTTATTTATGGAGAACTTTATTTAATATTTGGATGGGACTTTAGTACTTTTTTATTTGGTGACGGTTCCTGAATATTTTGGCAGCAAACGTTTTTCTTTCTAAGCATATTCAAAAAATTTACACTTTAAGTTTGATCATTTCATGCTATACAGTTCTTCTAATTAAGTTGGAAAATTACTATTCTCTTAGCTTCTCATATCATAGTATATTTGATCAAAGATAACTGCTTCTTATACATGTATGCTTGAGTTTATCCAATAGTTTGAATTTTATTTACATTATTTCATCTTTTTGAATAAAAATATCAAATATGCACGAACTTACATGTTGGGCCCGTGCTAGCACGGGCCATACCGATCTAGTATATTAGAAGAGATAGTTTTAAAGGCTGCTTATTGGTCATTTAATTGGCAAGTGGAGATATTTTTGTCATTTCAACTTCTCAAAGTGATAAGCATTCCATAGAAAAAATTGTACTATCAACCTTATTATTTGGACCTTCTTAACATCTTTAGAAAAAAACTTACACTTTTCTACTAAATTACATATTATGCCTTCTATCATTGAATATAGTGGGGTTCATTTAATTTTACAATTGACACCTATACAATGATAACTTTATTGAGTTTCTATATATTTCCATTTTTATTCTCTACATATAAAATTGTTTAAATTTAATATAGTTAAATAATTTAATAAAATTTTATTATTTAGCTTTTATATTCAAAACAAATTATTTTTTAATATTATATATATCATTAAATAACTACATAAGATTATTAATAGTCATATTTATATTTTTAAAGTATAATTAATATAAAAAAAATTAAATAAACTCCTAATAAATAATTTATTAAGAAAAACGTCAAATTAATTTAAATTATTTATTTTTATTTGACTTATATAGAAGAGATAGTTTTCAAGTTTTGAGCAGTCTCAGCATGACTGCTTTTTGCCATTTTTATAAAAGAATACGGAATATTACATAATAATATTGGGCCCGTGCTGGCACGGGCCATTACTTTCTAGTATAAATAAAATGCATTCCTTAAAAATCTTTTTGAGAATTTTACAAACAGATGTAAACACTTTTAAATAGAATTAATTTGAAGGGTAATATAAGAACATTTTAATTAATGTGTTATTGATTTAGTAATGTGATAAATTAATATGAAACAACTATTTTTAGTAAGACTGTAAGATGATCAATTAATATGAGACGGAGGAGAATTTTTTACATTTTTACAGCAATTTAATGTGTACTAGTACTTTTTTTTGTTAGTAGTAATCTAAAAGGCAGACAAAAACACCTACTCCAATTCGATATCTAATAAATTAAAATATTTATAATTAAATTGGAGGGAATAATATTTATATAATATTAAATTGTGCATAATTTATTTTATATCATAACTTTTTAATTTATTTTTTTAAACTCTGTGTCTAGTAAAAAATCATTACACAAAATTTGAAATATGGTGAGAATAATCAACTACACATTTTAGTGATTTCTATAGTTTTGAAGACTTCTACTTAATTTTTCTGATCAGTATTTTTCGTTTTTCATTAATTTCATCATAATGTTTTATTTCAATCATTGTTTTAAAATTATTTTACTAAACAATTTTCTTATATTCGGTAAAATATAATAAAATAATTTTATTAAACAATTTTAGATTATGTATACACATCATTCTCAGACCCATTAATGAGATTCCAGTAAATTTATTGTTATTGTTGTTGATTGAGTGATCAGTATTAAATAAATCAAGATCCACCCAAATTAATTTTCAAAGATATATGTTGTAACTTTTACCTTTGTAGAAAATTAATTAGATTGAATTGAAGCTAGCTATAAATTATACTCTCTGTTTCTTTTTATTTCTTATTCTTATTATAAATAGTTGGTACATAATACTTGTCATTTCTAACTGGACAAAATTTTTTAGGATGGCCTCAAAAATTTCTTCAAGCATCACTAGAAGTTTGTAGTCAATTTTGAATATTTGGAGCATGATTAGAAGTTAAAACTAACTTCAAATGATCTCTAACATCGTTAAAGTTCATAGTCAACTTCAACAATCCCCCGCATCGTTGGATTTCAGAGTCAACTACAAAACTTCCCGATAATAGTAGAGTTTTGGAGAACCATGCCAGAAATTTCCCAAGCTTTAAAGATTTTTGAATTCTCCAGAACAAGATATGGGACACACCAAAGTTTTGAACCAAGGACGTTCATTTGAGCTTGACGTGACATGACGCTTGACAGTGATCTTTTTCAATTACAACTTTTTGAAAACTTTTTTCTTAAAGATTTTATCTATATGTTTCAGATATTTTTTTTATAAACTGTTTTTGTCTTGTCTATCGAGAAGCAAGAGAACATTAATGCATAAATTAAAAAATATTCTTCTTATTTTACCTTTGTAGTTATTAGCTTTGAAAACATAAATTTAGCCAATGTAGAAAAACTAAGTCAATAATTCATGTTCATTGGTCAAATTAACTAAAAAAAAATCAATTTGTATTCATTGATTGAAAAGTTGACTTCAAAAAAAAACTAAATAAGGGTAAAATAAAAAATTTACTTAATTTCTTAATGCCCGTGAAATTAAAATAATGACATATAAATAAAAATGGAGGGATTAATAAATTCTGATGTAGCCATCACATGTCACAATTATAGCAAACATTTAATAACACCTTATTTCAAGCTACCCCAATCCTACGGATCGTCTAATTGAAAATTTAATTGGATTGTACTATTTTTGATTAATTTATTCAACTAGTACAATGAAATTTTCAGTCAAAATTTAATTCGATTATACTATTTTTTGATGAATTTATTCAACTAGTACAATGAAATTTTCAGTTAAAATTTAATTCGATTATATTATTTTTTGATGAATTTATTCAACTAGTACAATGATAATAGTGACAAAATCGATTTTTTTGTTAAATGAGTTCAAAACATAAAAATATATATATGTAAAAAATAATATATTTAATACTCAGTGGAATTACAGCTTTAATACATATATTCATGATGAAAAATCACGTGAAGGCCATAATGAATAAAGTATACAGACAATATATTATAATTGTTTTGTGGTCTTTTTCTATGTATTATATTAATTTTAATAAACAATTTGGTCATAAACATTCCATGTTCTTGTAAACAAAGAATAATTATTTTTAAAAAAAATGATAATTGACAAAATTATTTTACTTTTCAAAGCACTTATTCGATTTCAATTATTTATGGTATTTCTTTTATACTAGGTTATCATAACAAAATAGATGGTGGAGATTGAATTTTGAGTTTTATATCTAAATTGTTGTTTAATAATTAACGGAACATACCTTAACTAACTTTTAATAATAATTATAGTAACAAATGTAAATAAATTAATATTAGGTTAAAAGTTAAAGTTAAAGGTTAAAATTATATGTCATCATGTAATTTGTCTGGTATAGAGTTTTAAATATGATAAATTTGTAACGTTTCTGTCACACCCCTATATTTTCCTCAAAATTGAATGTATTTTTGAAAGAAAGAGTTTTTCCAATTAAAGTGACATTTTGAAAAGGGATTATTTTATTGTTCAGAGTCGCCACTTGAAATTGAGTGTTGGTGTTCCAAGTCACCTTATTTAAATCTCTAATCAAAAGGAAATTTAACTCTTTATTTTATTTGGTCTGCGAAAACAAAGATCGGGTAAGGAATTCTGTTGACCGAGGGGAAGGTATTAGGCATCCCTCGAGTCCCGTGGTTCTAGCATGATCGCATTTTCTTTTTTTTCTCCGCATGTATTTGTATTAATATTTATATATATATATTATTATGGATAGAATTTATAGAGGTATCTAATTATTAAGAATTAAAATTTATGTATGAATGAGATTTTTAGAGTTTGGATAATTTTATAATTGTTTTTTTTTTAAATTAGATTTAAAATAGGAGATAAATTTTATGGGATTTAAAATTACTTTTAGAAAGAAAATTATAAAGAATTTTTTTTCTTTTCTGCACGTTTTATTTTTTTACTTTTTTATATTTCTTTTCTTCTTTTTTTCCATTCTGTTTCTCTTTGTTTTTTTTAATTATATTCTTTTTCACGTTTTTTTTAACGTTCTTCCCTTTTTTTTGTATTATTATTATTATGTTTTTTTTCCTTTTTTTATTTCACTTTTTAATCCCTTTTTTTTTTACGTCATTAACGTGAAAAGAAAAACCTACTAACTAAAATTAACATCTTTACATAATGAATCTTTATCATTAATTATTCTCATCATTTCAATTTATTAAGCCATAACTACACATATCATCATAAAAAAATGAAAATAAGAATAGACTTGGACAATAGTACTTAAATGTGAAATAAACTATAGATTGTTTAAACAGGAAATAAACTAAGTTTTGTTATAACAATTTCGCACTAAGTCTAATAATATAAAAAATCTAAACATAAAGTTGATATGAAAATTTTGAACATACTTCATATTATAACATCAATAAATATAAATGGTTTAAACACATACGAAATTTAACAATTTCAATATATTAATTGCTTGTTTAACAACATCCCTATGTGTGTCTGTTTGGAGTAGTATATAGGAGTGTGTAGTACGTGTGTGTAGGGGTGTGTAGTGGTGTGTTGTTATGTTAATGGGTAGAGATGTGTTGGGGTAGTGGAGGAAAATGGGTAGTGTAAGATATATTTTTTTAATTAAATATGTAAAATATAAAAATACAAAAATCTTAATTAACTATCTTAAATTACTAAAAAGAAAATTATAAGAAAAGTTAAATCGAAAAATATAATTAAGAAACATTAGCTTGTTTATTAAAATTTAAATTAAAAGAAAACATATAATTTTTGTAGTTTTCAAATCTTTTAAAATAAACTTACTAAAGTATGATGAAAAAGAAAATATTTAATGTAGACCTAGAAGAAATATTTAAGAAATAAAAATAGTGTAAAATCTTATGTTCGGTCAAAATTACGTGTCTACAGTTTCAAAAAATATTCATAGCATGAATCAAATTTAAATAGAAAAATATATTTTTGTAGATTTTTTTTTTCAAATAACTAAAACTTATTATGAATAAAATAATGATAGTGTCATTAAATATTTATTCAATATAAAAAATATATGTTTTTTTACACTGCATAAAAAAGTGTGTCATGTAAAGTATACCAACGTGAATATAGTATCTCACAAAACTAAAAGAAATGGTGTATATATATATATATATATATAGTGGCGACTCAGGGCCGACTCAACAAGATTGGGGGCCTATAGCCAAACCTTAAAAAGGGGTCCTAATATTATTATTTAAAAAAAAATATTATTATATATACTTTTATTTAAAATCTACTTTTCTAGCATTTTTTATGCGAAGTTATTAATTATTGTTTTATAATTGATTTGTTTTAGTAATTCCTTTTCAATTGATAATATAGTCAATCAATTCAATATCTCTTGAGACATTGTTGATCTTAGATAAGATTTTATCAATTTTAATTTCAAAAAACTTCTTTTGGCTGAGACAACGGTTGCCAAAATTGCTAACATTAATCTTTAAGCAATAATTTTTTATTCAAAATTTTTAGTATTTGTTAAAAATCTATCAAGAGCTACTTTCTGGGATTTATTTAATTCTTCAGGTTCTCTTTTTCTCTCTTTATAGTAAAATCGAAATCATATTTTCTAGTTGACATATTTAAATTGAATAATTTTAATAATAACTAAAACAAGAATATATATACTTATGAACTAAGAATATCAAGAAAAATAGATTTCAAGAAGAAAAAAAACTATAAAATAAAGTTAGAATAATAAAACATGGCTCACGAATTTGATAAGTTGATAAAACAATATCAAAATAGTGTTGCGTTCCTTCAATATAAGAATTGCTTGTTGCACTTCTTGAGGTTTTGAAAAAGACACCCAAAAGCATTTTTTGTTCTTTCGTAACTTGTAAGCAACAATAAGTAAAAAAAAAAATTGTAGGAAAGAGTTCAATATTAAGAATAAAAATAATAAAATAAAGAACAAAAAAGATGAGTATTAGGTAAATAATAATATCGAATCAAATTTTAAGGAAATAAATAAGGAAACACAATTTCCCACTTAAGGAACTTATTCCCATAAAATGTTTCATTCCCTTAAAAAAGTGGGAAAACTAGCGGTCATTTTGTTTTTTTTTTAATATACTTCTTTCATTTTATTTTATTTTTAAAAATTAAAGTCCATATAATTTTATTTATAATATATATATATAAGTATTTAAAAATAATAATTGGGGGCCCCTAAAAAAATGGGGCCCCAAGCAATGGCTTTTGTGGCCTAGTGGTTAAGACGGCCCTGAGTGGCGTAGCCAAAAAATTTATGAAGGGGTCCAAACTTTGAATACTAAGTTATTTTTTTAAAATGATTTATAGAGATTTTATTTTCAATGATATTGTGATATATTTTGGATAAATGGATCTTTTATTTATATAGAAAGAAAACCTTATTCCAAAAGGAAAATGTATTAAAATTTAAGAAAATCTTATTCCACAAAGGAAAAAATATATTAAAATATAAGGAAATCTTATTCCACAGGGAAAGGTATTAAAATTTAAGAATTTTTTTCGGTTAAAACCTTAATCCAAAAGAAAAAATTAAGGAAAAAATTCAATTTTAATTGAAAAAAAATCCTTATTGGAGGTGAGATTCGAACGTGGGTCACTCAAAACAAACATGACACTATTTACCACCAAGCTATTGAACATTTATGTTAAACTTACGTATGTTTATTTACTTACAAACTTCAAGAAGGCAAAATAATTACAGAAAAATAAAAAACAAACTTCAAGAAGGCAAAATAATTAAAGAAAAATAAAAACGCTCATTCGGGGAATCGAACTGGGGCAGTGAGTGGGTTTGCAACAACTCTAGTCATCTCCACTACAAGTTACTTTGTTATTTCAGGTTGTCCAAAATACAATTTATACCAATATATGTCAAAACTTTACGTGTATATATCGTATAATTTTTCGACGAAGGGTGTCCAATTGGACACTCTGGGGACAAGGTGGCTCCGCCCCTATATATATAATGATATTTGCCCTTGTACTCTTAAAGGTAAAACTAGCAATAAGAATATTATGGTCTTTTAAACATTTGTGGCCATTTTGAATTGTTCATTGCCTCCCCAACTACCATGTTTGGAACATGTTTTACAAAAATGATTAGTCAAGGATTCATATCTTATCCGAAATAAAGAAAATGGTGCAAATTCTACAAAAAAAGATAATGATATCCTAAGAAATAGTTATCACTTATAAGGATATATGAAGATTGATAAGTCCGTTTGAAAATATTAATATTTTATATATTCCTTGAATATGAAATATGCTAGCTCATAATCTAGCAAAATTCTCCTCTGTTATAGAGTTTCTTGATATTCAACTTTCTCAAATTAGGTTGTAAATGATGCACGAGCATTGTGTGAACATTTGCAACAGATTATGAAATAAAATAATAAAGTTGTTTATGGAAAAAAAACTACCATAAATTATTTAATTTATATTTTAAAGGTAGTTTAAGCAAAATAGAATAACTGAATCAATATTAAAAATACATTACAAAAAAAAAATACAATAAATGTTTAGAACGTGCTTTACAAAAGTGGTTATTTAAGGATCCATATCTTATTCGATACAAAAAGAGTTGTACAAATGCAATAAAAGAAGATAATGATGTCCTAGAAATAGCTATCACTTGCGAGTATTGATGGACATGGTATGATATATATCGAATTATCATATCATATTAAAAATTTTGATATTATTATTTTGGTATCATGGTATATATTTTAATTTTTTTTTTTGGCATTTGATATTTAGAAACAACATATCAAAATACTGAATATCAAACCGAAGTATATAGCTACATCAATAACATATATATTATTAAAATATTAGAAAATATGCAACCTACTATTAGTATAAACTAAATGTTTCTAAGTTAAAACTTTGGCTACTCGATTTTGATTAACAAAAGTCAAAAAGAGTTGTTTGTACTTTCTTTTGAATATAGATTTCTACATGTGTAATATGTAAGTCCCTCTGTCCCAACTTATGTGATACTTTTCGTTTTTTAAGAGTAAAATAGTTTAAGTTTAATCAATTTTTTAAAAAAAATAAAAGTTTGGTTCTTCGGTGCACCGAAGTTCTGAGACCCTTACACCGAAGAATCAAATTTTTGAAAATCTAACATCAACACCGGACCGAAACCGAAGAACCAAATTAGTTCAGTTCGGTTCAGTTTTTCGGTATTTATGCCCACCCCTAAATAATAGGAACAGTGTAGTAAAATTCTTATAGCAATAATGATTTTCTTAATGGGTGTGTTAAGTCAAACCGTAACAAATAAAAATGAACGGAGGGAGTATTTATTTTATTGATGTGTGTAGATACATTGAATCCTTTGAAACTATTTTCTTCTTCTTCTTCTTTAATTCTAGCAAATTCTTGTGGAAATTCAATTTCTTTGTAGTGGTTGATATATTTATTGGAAAAAAATTAATTACATCAATTGAGACAATTTTAACCAAGAAATATGCATCGTTCTTTTTAAAAAATCATTTCTCTTTCCACAGGCATTCAAAGAAAAATTTGCATGGGGCCAAATGACTTCAAATACCAATTTTTCACCATATGAAACCAAACCATGAAAGTTTTGTCAAAGAAGGAAATAGCCATAGTCTTTTTTATCTTTCATAGAAAGTTTCTAAGTATATTGTATGTATTTTTTTTAGTAAAAGTTTTCAATAAGGTGTACAAGATTGATAATATATTGAACTCGTATTTTTTATGCCTCATTTCATGCAAAGCAAATCATAATTAATAGATATTAACAAACAAATATCAGACACCAAACATAAAATCACAACAAATACAAACTAACAAAAAAAAAAAGCAAATTACCTTGGAAATTGAAAAAACAACCAATCAATATTCTTTAATCACTAATATATATAAATAAAATCACAAAAAATGCCAACTCAAACTTCTTCTCCAAAACACATAGATCATCAACATGACAATCAATAAAATCACTAGGAAAAAATAATAACCAAAAGTGTCCATATGCTAAAAACAACAAAATATACCAAAAAAAAATCCCCAACCCCATTAGTAGGTCTTCTCATTTTGCTTTCAAATCTAGAGAGTAACAAATATTCTTGAAATTTGTTAAATTGTGTTCATATAAAGGAATAAAAGCATCAATGCTTCCATCTCCAATAAATGATGGCACAAGAAACATCATCCCTTCTATTGGATAATAAGAAGGCATAAACACAAATGGACAACCAGTACCAAAATCCAAGTCATAAAATGGAAACCTCAACCAACTATCAACTTCCAAATTTGGACTAAGTGAGTCCTCCTTCATGTTTGCACTTGGTATTAAATCTTGTCTAGTCAACACTTTCTCATCATTTGCAAAATCAATAAATGACTTGAAATATTTATCATCAACTTTAGTAATTGCATCATGAATAATCTTTGTTGCATAGTGAAGTGGCTCATCTAGTAAGTCCTTCACTTTTGATGTTGGAAATGCCCATAAGACTATATTACCAAAAATTCATCCGGAATCCTAGGTATAATTCTTCTCCTTCCATCAACCGATATTCGAATTTGGGTATTTTGTAACGCGTTTAAGTCGCGCGATTTTGTAATAACCCTCCATAAATGGGCTATTAGACTTTCGAACGTGCTATAAGTTTTAGTCTTTCCATTCATAAAAGAGGCATGCGCCTTGAGTTTCCCTAGGAACTCCAAGGTGAAATGGACTTTGTGGACTATGATATTTTTCTCTTTATTTTCATCGTTGTTGACTTCGACTAACTCTTTGTTTACTAATTTGGACACGAATTCAGCCCCAACATGGTTGTACTCAACGAGGGGAGGATCCCGAGGGCGGAAAATAGCACGATCGTTCATTGGGAGAGGTGCAATTTCCATCCCTCGGCATGCTTGACCCCACGCTACAAAAAAATTGCTTGCAGCGTGGCCATCAGCTATCATGTGGTGGCCAGTGAAACCGACCACCACAGAGCCACACGTGAAACGTGTGACTTGGACTTGGATTAACTCCACTACATCCTTTAAACTAGGATGTAAGGAGAGCATAGAGGGCGAAGGCTTTAAGGGCAATACTTCGTCCAACGAGGCGTCTATTGACGCCTCGATGAATCGAACACCCTCATCATTGAGAAAAACTCCTCGATTACCGTGTTCATCTTCACCTATTCGACCGGCCCACTCTCGATAAATCGATAACGTCTTTCGAAGTCCCGTTTCGATAGTGGATGTGGGAGGGGTGGGTGGTCTATAGGCATAAATCAAAGCCATTAGAGTATCAAATGTTACATTGTCAAATACATTGAAAGGGATATGAGTTGTAGTTGAAGGTGGAGTTCCTTCATACAATGGCTTGATGATTTTTGAACTCTCAATTTTCACATTCATGGCTACTAAGTTTTTCTTCTTTTTGTGTATGTGTGTTTTTCTTCTCTAGCGAGAGATTTTTTTTTTGTGATGTGAATTCTAGGCACTAGTTGGCTTGTTTATATAAGAAATGTACCTTTATTGGGGGCCTCCATTATTTTTTAGATTCATGTTTTTAATTTTCTCAAAAAGATTGCATTTAAAATTCTCAACAATAGGAAGTTTGGCCAGTTTGCACTTGTACTAATATTTCCTCCGTCCTATATTAATTGTCCACATTATTAAAAATTATTATCTTCAACCATTTTTATTTATCATACTGCATTTTTCGAAAATCAATTTGATTAATTTTCAAAGCTAAATTAGATTATATTAATTCGATATTTTAAACAAAAGATTTAGTTATTCAAAAACTATAAGAAAAGTACTATAGATTGTTATTTTTTTGTATATCAATATAATGAAAAAATATAATCACAAAATATTAGTCAAAGTTCTTATAGTTTGACACTAAAAAAATAAACTATGACAATTAAAAGTGGACGAAGAGAGTATTATCTTAAATTCTTTTCTCTTATTACTTTTTATTTGTTTACATTATTTAAGATTTTTCATTTTTACTTGTCTCTTTTAATATATTTAAAAGACAATTATTTATTTTCATATTTTACTTTAGCATTAATTATTCCTTCTTCAAATTATTTTTCAAGACTTAATATTAAAATTAATTAACAGAAATAATGTGAAAAAATAGTTATGTTAATCATTATTTTCTTAATAAATATATCAAATTTCATTGTGATAACTAAAGGAATGATCTGCGAGAGTTCATTGATAAATTAATCTTTTAATTTATACTTAAAAGAACGTATGAAAATAAAAATGAACAACTAATATAGAACGATGATGGTATAATATGCTAAATTTTGAGGATTTCAGAAACCACGTGGTTGAATGTTCAAAATTCATGCGCTATTTTGTGGTACCTACGCGGCGAACGAATAACTTTATTATATCATACTTTATTTGTTGTATTTAATTTATTATTATTTTCAAATAATTATTATTTAATTATATTTTTAATATTTAGAATTTTCTGAATTTTATTAAAATTATAGCTACTAAATCTTTAGAACTTTAAAATTAACTAAAAACTTGTTTCTTAAATCTTTTCCCTTTTTGAACTATACTAAAAGTATTTACATTATGATAAACAAAATAAAAATAAATAATATAGTTTAAAATATTTTTAAAAAGATTCATATTTTTTGAAATAACTTATCAACCTTCTCAAATAAATATAGCATTTATTATATATAATTTTATTAATTAACGTGAGACTCACCTACCACACGTCAACGCTCTAACTAGTATTATGAAAAAATATATATATGAAAAAACATGATACCTTTATTTCCTAGAAAAGGAGCTCATTTAAAATTGGCAAAAAGTAAACTTTGACAAGTGGGTTTTGTTAATTAAATTTTACTAGTATTATTGTTTTGTACTAAAATGCCAAAAATTTCCAAGTTTTCACAATTCACGAGATTGAATGATTAAAATTACTTGTTGTGAAAGGATTGAAAAGTGACTTTTCTTAATTCCACCCACTAATATTATTATATTATTACTTTAAATGTCATTCTATTTAATTGTTTTTATAATTTTAATAGATTGACATGTAAAACGACTTTCAATTTATATAATAATTAACTTGGTATGATTATGTTGTAATTTTTATTCATTATTATATTATAACAAAATACAATTTAATGCGATACGTAAACAATTTTCAATTTATAGAATAATTGATTTCATAGGATTATATTGTAATCTTTTTTTATTATTATATTATAATATAATATAATATAATATGATATGTTGTTGACGAATTGTATCAAACACTCAGAGAAGTTGTGAAAGGATTCAAATGGTAGATTTCGTTTACCTACTCTCTTCTAGATGTTTTAGCTAGATTGTATATTAATTAGTGATATAAAATCAGTTATTAAATCTTGCTTAAAAAGAAAATAATGAAAGAAATTGTGATTATCTGATAAAGTGGAAAGTACTGTTGTATTTTTAATCAAAGATCTTACTCATGTGAGAATCTGTATATTATTTTATATGGAATAAAACTAGAATAAAATGAAGATATTAAATTATACCTGAATTACAATGCTAAAATTCCTCATAATAGTACAAAATAAATAAATTATTTAAACATAAAATAAATATTTTGAAGTATAATATTAATATGTAATACAAACACTCAACAATATATGATTATTGCATAACTAATCTTAGTAAAATTTTCTCCTAACCAATTAATTTTTAAAGGTAACAAAATTAACTCGTGAAAAATTGACTAACCCAATTCATCCAAATTTAGCATATTATTGATCCGCTTATTATTAACTTAACACATTTTAATTTGTACTTAAAAAGTTAGACTAATACATTGCCCCTAACCTATCAAACTTTTATTTAAATATTTTCAAAAAAGTTTTTAAAAAAAATATATTATACTTATATAATCATAATAAAAAAATCACCATTAGAAATCTATATTTTACCACTAATCAAAGCAAATGGTACCAAATAAAGCAGCAATCACTTTAATTATGATGTGATTGGGAATATTATATTATCAGCAAGCTTTTGTCCTTTAATAATAATTAATAGAACAGACTCAATATTCCACATTCACTTTAGAAAATTTGAAGTCCGTTTGAATCGGTTTTAAAAAATACATTTTTAAGTTAAAAATAAAAAGTTAAATTTAAAAAAATTTAAGTCAAAAAATAAAAATAGAGGGAGATATACTTTTGATTTTTGACTTATTTTAAGTCATTTTAAAACTTATTTCATAAATAAATAACGAAAGCAAGATATTGAAATGAACTGCGACTGAAACAATTAATCAATAATCGTTCCTAATTAAATTATTTATCAAATACGCGATTTTGATTTTTAAATTTCAAATAACTTAACATAAATTGAAATAAAAAATATATATTATATAGTAATAAAAATTTGGACAAAAACTTTAGACTATTATTAGTACGTAAGATTTATTGAACTCTTACCTTCTACAGACTACTTTACTTACGCCCTTTGACTAATTATTTTGATTATTTATTTTACCTTCAAAGGATATACCAATGAAAAAAAGATCAGAGTAAGAAAGAAAATTTTACTAATCAGATGATGACCAATTATTTTTATTTTTTTACTAATAAGAAATGTGAATCTTCAAAACATATTGTCAATGACTTCTCCATTGGTATTATATAAAATTGAAAAAATCCTTGATGATTTTTTTTCATATTGTCAATGACTTCTCCATTGGTATTATATAAAATTAAAAGAATCCTTGATGATTTTTTTTTTATCTCCTGAATTTAAATTTGAAATCTTAATTAAGAATAAAGAGATCATATTCATCTTATCAAAACTAAGTGGAGATATGGTATAAAGTTTTAATTTTTTTAATTTTTTTTTAAATAAAGAAATTCACTCCAAGAGAATAATTTAAAAATTATAAATTTTAAAGAGCTCTAGAAGAACAATTTTAATTCCCGTGAAGTTATACAAAAACGAAATAAATTTTCGTATCTTATATTTTAATATTTTTTTTAATAAAAACCAATTTTTTTTTATATTTAATATACGCATTTTCTTAATTTTAATATCACACGTGATATGTTAAACACTACAATGTCCAAATAGTATTTTGATATATTAAACACATACTTTAAGATACTTTCTACGTACACTTTTATATACTTGTGTACGTAATTATAAAATACAATATATTTTATATAATTAATTTATCCAGGTAACAGACATTTGGTCGCACGATACTTATAAAGGTGGCTTTATTTCACCTACTGTTTTTAAAAATAATTTATCTCTTTGGTCCATTAATTAAAAGAAAAGTCTCTATCTTCTACGTACAGAAAATCTAATTGCTAGATTTGCTTATTGAGGGGAATATCATGATAAAGAAGTGTCCACGTATTTGTTAATTTTTTATTAATTCGAAAATGGTAATTTATTTCACTACAAGAAAATAAAAAATTAGCGCCGAACAAAAATTCAGTTTCTTATTAATTTTATATAATTATGAATTAACAATAAATTATGTGAAAATCCAATTAGGTAGGATCTATTTAGTGAGGAGTTAGCTAGAGAATACCAATTCTATATATGTGTATGTATTCTTTTAAATTAAATACAGAATTTAAATTATCGCTATTTAGTTTTATCTAACTCGTACCTTCTACTCTACCTACACCTCTAATTTATTATATTATTATTTTTCTTCAAAGCGTATGCCAAATGAAAAAAAAAAGAAAAGATAAAAGAGTAAGAAACAAATTTTAATGTGATTGATGACACAAATTGACAAGTGAAGCAGATAGGAAATGTGAATCTTGAAAGCATATGCCAATTGAAACACTTTATCATTTTCACACATTACAAAGTGGAAAAACACATTTTATTTTGTATACTGATTTTTTATTCGATAATTGATATTTATATTGAAGTCTTAACTTATTTAAATTCATATCATTAATTTATTTTTCACTATCTTTTTTATGTTTTAAAGAAAATTATTCTAAACTCGAATATGATATCTCTGATTAATGGGAGAGAGTTTTATTCAACTACCACAATCCTTGTTGAGTACATAAAAGCAAAGATATGACTTGTCTTATTAATTAACTGACTCCCCAACAACCATGGATTATTTCATTCAATTCAAGATTTTAATCTATAAGTTTGTTTATAAGTAGTATAAAGCAAAATAATATAATTATATTAAGGGAAAAGGGTCAAATATGTCCCTAAACTTTTCGAAAAGGTCTAGATATACCTCCCGTTTAAAGTTTGGCTCACTCATGCCCTCGCCGTCCAAGTTTTGATCTAGATATGCCCTTATGGAGTTAGTTGGCCTGCTGGAAATTGCCACGTCATCTTTAAATGCCAAATGGAATTGTCACATCATTTTTACATTACCACGTGACATTTATATTAAAAAGAAAAGGGGTCGCTTATGCCCCTAAACTATCCGACCGACTATTAAAACACCTATCCGACCCATAATTCACCCCTCTTTTAAATAACCTAGCCAACCCGTTTTCAACAGTTTTGTTTAATTTTTATTTTTTTGGGTAAATTCTGAAAATGAGTAATTGATTAATAAAAAATAAGAAAAATATGAAAAAAAATATAAAATTAACACCAAAAATTTACAAATAAATATAGTAACCTTAAATTCAACAATTTAAATAATTTTTTTAAATTTTTTTATTTTATTTCGGTAAATCCCGAAAATGAGTAATTAATTAATAAAAAATATGAAAAGTATGAAAAAAATATAAAATTAACTCCAAAAATTCACAAATAAATATAGTAACCTTAAATTCAACAATTTCAACAAATTTTTTTAGTTTTTATTTTTTTCGGTAAATCCCGAAAATGAGTAATTTATTAATAAAAAAAGGAAAAATATGAAAAAAATACATATAATTTATGCCAAAAATTCACAAATAAATATAGTAACCTTAAATTCAACAATTTCAACAATTTTTTTTAATTTTTAATTTTTTGGGTCCTGATGTTGAGGTTGGAACTGATTTTTAATTATAAACCCACGTTTGGTAAATCCCAAAAATCAGTTCCAGCCTCAACATTAGGACCAAAAAAATTAAAAATTAAAAAAAATTTGAATTTAAGGTTATTATATTTATTTGTGAATTTTTGGTGTAAATTGTATATTTTTTTTCATATTTTTCCTTTTTTTATTAATAAATTACTCATTTTCGGGATTTTTTGAAAAAAAATAAAAATTATAAAAAATTGTTGAAATTGTTAAATTTAAAGTTACTATATTTATTTGTGAATTTTTGGCGTTAATTTTATATATTTTTTCATACTTTTTTTTATTATTAATCAATTACTCATTTGCGAGATTTACCGAAAAAAATAAAAAATAAAAAAATTATTGAAATTGTTGAATTTAAGGTTACTATATTTATTTGTAAATTTTTGGTGTTAATTTCATATCTTTTTTCATATTTTTCCTATTTTTTATTAATCAATTACTCATTTTCGGGATTTACCGAAAAAAATAAAAATTAAACAAAATTGTTGAAAACGGGTTGGATAGAATATTTAAAAGAGGGGTGAATTATGGGTCGGATAGGTGTTTCAAAAGTGGGTCGGATAGTTTAGGGGCATAAGCGACCCCTTTCCCTTTTAATATAAATGTCACGTGGTAATGTAAAAATGACGTGGCAATTCCATTTATCATTTAAAGATGACGTGGCAATTTCCAGCAGGACAACTAACGCCATAAGGGCATATCTAGACCAAAAGTTGGACGGCGAGGGTTTGAGTGAGCCAAACTTTAAACGGGGTATATCTAGACCTTTTCAAAAAGTTTACGGGCATATTTGACCCTTTTCCCTTATATTAATAATAAAAGTATTTTATAGAAGAAAAAAATCACAAGAAATAATCTTCTTTTCATATATCCTATAAATCTCTTTCATATTCGATTTTTTTAATCACTCCAAGTGAACCATAAAATTTTAAAATTTATTCCAATATTCTCTTATACAAGAATAAGAATAATAAAAAAAAACCTATTTTTTAGTTCCCTTGAAAAAAACTGAATAATCACCTTGTTACAATTTACGTGTCTTATTTGTTATATTAAATATTTATATTACTAATATTTCATATTTAAACATTACAATATATGAAAAATATATTTTTTAAAAACCTAACGGAAGTCTATCAATCACCTAGGCAACTATGTATATGTGATACGACGACAAGTATGTGGATGATATTTTTCTAATATATTTTTCAATCGAGATAATGTTGAAGTGACAAAATATGTACGTTTTCTTCAATATGATGGTCTTAAAAAGTCGATGAATTTTTTTTTGGCACATCACAAAAAAGTAATATATATATATATATATAATAATCTTGCTCATAAGTAAATCAACACTTAGATTTGAGAAGCTTCAATTTTTCTTAATTCACTGCAAGAGAATCAACACTCGGGTTTAAAAAGTATGAGAAGTATTTTGAGATAGAGAAAATATAAATAAAAATAATACAAAAATATTAAATATGTGGAAGTAAATCCTTAGCAACGATGAATAAGAATTCTAACCAAAAAAGTTTTAAAAGATTTGGAAAAGTCATAAAGAACACAATTAATGAAAGTCTTTTCATATTGGAACCTCTAATTGACAAATAAAATTTATTTTTTTTATGTATATCCAGGTTTGTATCACGTGTATAATTATTGTAATACTCCCTCCGCCTCATATTATAAGTCACTTTTTTTATTTGCACTTGCATTAAGAAATAAGATAATTTTACCCTTATGCCCTTATTTAATGTTTGCTTATGACAACTTTGTAATAAATGATGAAATGTTAGATTTCGAAAATATAAATGCATTTGAATGACTATTTAAATTTTGCTTTTTGGAGCCAAACTTTTTCATCAATTGATCCAAAAAAATTTAAAAATCAAGTTTTTCCCACCTCAATTTTCCTATATATTTTGTGTAAAATGTTTTCTTATATTTTTATATATAAATTCTTAAAGCAAACATGACAACATTACAAAATATTCAAATTCCATTACTTCAAATTGATCTAAATTTTCCTGCTGAATCTGATGTTATTGATAATGAAATTAGACGACAAATGAATTTTAGTTCTAGTTCAACCAATCATTTGTTTTTTTATTTAAATGGTGCATAACTCCTTTATTTGGATCTTGATTTTTCTCAATTTGGCCTTCACATGTTTTGGTTGAATTTTCTATTTTTACATCCTTCGAACTTTTTGAAATGTCATCTTCCTTGATAAAAATTGTTGAAGCTTCAACTTTCAAGATTATTTTTTAATTTTTTTTCATCTTTTATTTTTAATTTGTTTGTTGATATTTTTTTTTCAAAATCAGTTTTATAGAATAAGTAGTGAATAAAGAAAGTAGTTAATTAATGAATGAAGTACTCTCCCAATGAAATTAATTACTTGTACATTTCCTAGGTTAGTCAAAGTAAATACATTTTCAAGATTAATTAATCAATCAATCAAGGGTATAATGGGCAAAATATGATAATTTATGCATAAATTTTATAAAATGACATATATTACTCCCTCCGTCCACAATTGTTTGTCAAGGTAAGGTCATGCACATCCCTCAAGGAAAATTTAATACAAGGTGTAATTTGACTAATATAACCCTACTATATCAAGAATACCAAAAGTCCACATAACTTTTCAATTGAACTACACAATCATTAAGGGCAGAATTGGAAAAAAGTGACTAATTATTTCTTGATTGTTTAAATTGACAATTAATCTTGGACATCTATTTTTAGTATACCTGCCAAACAATTGTGGACGGAGGAAGTATGGTCCAACTATTTTTAGAAAGGGGTGACTTATAATATGAGACGGAGGGAGTACTAATTAATTGTATCAATTGGGATATGCACTAATCACGTGTAATAGTAATTAATACAACAATGAGGAGTGTGCACTAATCACGTGTAATAATAATTAATATTCTCTCGGTTCCTACTTTTATGTCATTCCTTTAGATTTCACGTACCTCAGAAGCTAAAACTATGTCAGTTTACTATTGTACTCTTATTTAGTATTTTCATGAAATCAAGTTTTCAATAAATGAACATAAATTAATTGTTTTGGTTAGTTCATTGACCAATGAACATGAATTGATCATTTAGTTTTTTTATGTTGGTCAAATTCATACTTTCAAGGCTAATAACTCTCAAGGGTAAAATATGAAGAATAATGTCATTTATGCATTGATTTTGTGAAATAATAAATATTAAAGATCATCTATTTTTATAAGAACGGAATATAAATAGAAATAGAGATAGTATAACTATGAAGAATATGCACTAATCACGTGTAATCATAATTAGGCTTAATATATGAGCAACCCGTAAACTTTTCTCTATATTTCATCGAGATATTCAAACAACAATTTGTTTCAATTGAACATTTAAATTGACTGAACATATGATAAAATATTTCTATCAGATACTCTCAATTCAAATTTTAATTATTTTTTTTATGGGTGTTCTTAAGTGTCTATTACACATACTTAGCTTAACCTAATTGAATATGCCATCTTTCTTAATTGTGTGCATAAATCTTAATTGGACAAATTTGAGGATTTACGACTTATTGAAACTAATGCATATATAATAGAAGAAGATGACATATTTTAAATGAATTAGTTATATTCGTAATAGACACTTGAGAACATACACAAGTTTTTTAAAGTCTGAACCAAAAGTGTTTAACATAAACACTTTGTATCATTCTTAATGATTATAAGTCATTTCACTTGTTAGTAAATGATTGATATTTAATAAAGAGTAAAATAGTATAAAATGATAAATTATTTCTTGATTTTTTAAATTGAACAAATAATATTATATAAATATTGGGAAATTTTTTTTGGCCAGAATGATATTTTATCTCTATTATGTTGCCTTTTTAAATATTTTTACCTTTTTAACTTTAATACTTTTTAACTAAAAAATGAAAAAAAGATCAATTTACTTTAAAATAAAAATAATATTATCGTTTGTTTTAATTTTCTGACCAAATTTTCTGGCCATTTAGCAGTTCCAAAAATATTTTTAATCGCCTAAAAGTTTGACCAAACTAACTACTTGAGTGCTACATGTATGCATGGTTCCAATTTAATCATGTTTTTTAACTGTTCACTTGCTTATTTTCTTAAAGAGATCCACTAGCTACCAATTTTGAGGTAAATTAAACTCCTTTTTTTAAAATAAAAAAATAAATGAACTTCTTGAAATGTGTGATGACTTTGTCTAAAAATAAACTTGCAAATATTTTTCTTGAAAATGAAGGTGGTGTTTAGTGTAATTTATGTGCACTTCAATTATTCCTCCAAAAAAATGTTGCTTTTCACGAGTATATATATCATATAATTTTAACTGTCCATCAAGATTTGAATAAATAAAAAATGAGGCATAATATTTAGTATCTTTATTTTTTTAAAATATTTTATTTAATATTCAGTATTAATATAATTGATATCCGACTAAATTTAGATTTATGCCAAAAATTCTACATTAATCATAAAATGCTCTCAAATACTTAGATGCCAAACCCAAAACCCTAGTGAAGAAAATCAAGTTAAAACGTTAACCACATGTTGTCTTCACCATTATTAAATAGTGGGAATTTGAACAAAAAGTTGTCAAAATTCTCTTAAAACAATTACAATAAAGTAAAGGCACAATCATTTCCATTCAACTTTTTTTTAGGATTCCTCTATCTCAAAATAATCAAGTGTGATTTTAGCAACAAAAGAATTGTCTCAAAACAAATGTTATTTTAAAAATTAAAGATGAAAAATAGTACTAATTATTTTCAACTACCCCTTGTACTCTCCCGATTCATTTTACTTGTCGTCTTTACTAAATATTAGATATCCCATCTGAGAATCTCCATCTGCAGACATAGTTAATCAAACTATGTTTTAGTTAATATTTTTCTTAAGCGACGTGCAAATTATAAAACATGACAAATAAAATAGCTTGAAAAGAGTATCAAAAGTACAACTACTTCTTTTAATAATGCTCAATTCTCAAGACTCATCTATTAAATAAGAGTAACTTAGTAAATTACATACCTTAAAAGGATTTGACCATAATTTGGCCAGAATGGTAAAATGATATGTTCACACTATAAAGTAGTTTGTTTTTGGACATTTTTGCCCTTTAACTCAAATATTGAATATATTCTTCAATTATGTTTTCAATGCATTGAAAATGATTGATGAGATTAATTATTTATGATTTCATAGTTAAACATTAAAAATGAACCACAAAATCCACCAAAGAAAACATAAGTTTCACTCACTCTTCTCTCTTGAAATTTTCAAGATCTAAAAAAAATAAAAAAATTGTTTAATAAAAAAAGTAGTAAAAAATATATCTCTTTTTCAGTTTCAAAAATTCCTCCTTTTTACTTATTCTTTTTTGTTTATTTATTTTCCATTTCTTATTTCTTAATGATAAAAAGAGAAAATTTAAAAAGTATAAAAGTGGAGTAAAGTGTAGATGATCTATTTTAGTTTATAATTTCTAATCTAGAAAAGATAAACTATATCTAAATTTCAATATTAAAAAATTATATCTATAATACTCAAAATTAAAAATCTGAAATTGACCGAGTTGGCAAAACAATTACTCCTATTTATTTCAAGAAGTTGTTGTTACACATCGATTTCTAGAAAGAAGTTAAATAATAAAAATATATTTTATTTGATTATACTTAGAATGTATGTGAGCAAAATATGAAGAAAATTGAAACTATAATAATGTTTCTCTTATTATGTGATTGTCTTCATATCCTCGATCGTATATGAATCATATCATACACAAATAAAGACTCATTAAAAATAATATTTTTTTTTATTTTAGTACTAGAGATGTATACAAATATTTTTTGGATAAAAATGTTGATGGCGCTTCATTGAAAAATTATAATAACACGGAAAAGATATAGAAAGATCTTTATGATTTCAAAATAAACTTTTATAAAAAAAAATGAAAGAAAAACATCTTCATAGTTCTCCGATGATAATGACAACACAAATTTGTTAAGCTATGCATAATTTTTTTTTAGGTAATTGTAGTAATTATTAGTATGTTAAAAAAAATTAAGCTATGCATAAAAAATAAAAATATAATTTGAAAATATTTCAATAATGACAATCAAAACTCAAAGTACTTTAGAATTAGTATACATCGACACATTATAGAAATACTTAAAATCATATGGTTCATAAGCGATGATCCTATTTAACAACAACCAAAGATAGTTACACATAATGTTGTAGTTTTGCATATTTGCTAATTATTATGTTTTAAAAAATTAAATTACATATTTAAATAATTAAGTGATATCCCTAGTTAACAACAAGCTAAGAGTATTTCAAAAAAAAAAACAAAAAAACAACAAGCTAAGAAAGTGTTTACGCATTAATGTTATAGTCTTGCGCCTCTATATTATAACGACTTGATAACTTATGAATTATTACTGATACTTATTATTAATATGAGCTCTAATTAAATAATTTAATGAATTATTGTGTTTAAACAAATTTAAATTATATATTACTATTTTTTAATATAATCTGAAAATATTACAATAAAAATAGTCAAAACTCAAAACACTTTATAGAGATCAATATATTATAAAAATCATAAGATTCATATTATAACTTATAAGTATCAATCCTAAATAATTACACTAAACATTTGTATACTATATATGTTCAATTAAAAATAGACCCTCTATATTTTGAAATCAAACATTCACATCTTCTATATTATAAAAATCATACAATTTTTATCCACCAATAATGTTATTTCTAATTTCCTAAAAAAAATATAAACACTGTATAGAATGATTGTTCTACGTAAATGAAATTCTATCTAATTAATTATATATACATAATTTTAAAGCAAGAAAATAAATAAAAAGAAATTATATATAATAAATATTACATTTAAATAAAATTATAAATAATGTACGTATTTAAATTAAAAGAAAGTTATTACTAACCGTTGATATATCTTATTAACTAATTTGTATCACTTAACATTTTTAAAAAATATTAATTATTTTTAATCAAATGCATGAATGAAAATTTTATTTCCATTTTAAAATTTTGTTAGAATAATTTCACAAAAATTATATTTTTATAATTTTAGTTTATCGTTTAATAATTTGTTTTAATATATTTAGTTATAGATAAACTCATTGAAAGTGTAAGTATATAATTTTCACACTACATGAAGCGTAAGTGTTTTATTTTAAAATATGAATACTGTATTTAAAATTGATTTATAATATAATTTTTTTAATATATTAATTATTTATATACAAAAAAATATGAAATTAAATCTCAAAAATAGTGTTTTTTCTGTTATCTTATAGAGTTGCTTTTTGGAGACATAAAGTAGATATTTATTCTTGTTAGTTTCTTTTTTAATTTACTCCACATTTAAAAAAAAAAAAAGAGCCAGGAGAAAGGTAAGGTAAAGAAGTAGAATGATGAAAAACGAGAAGAAAAATGAATTTGACGAAGAAACAAAACTGTTAAATATTTTATTAGGTAGGATTCAAAATATTACTCTTTTCAAAATAATAAATGCTTTATACAATTTCTAGAAAAGAGCAAGCCTTAATTTGAAGGAAAAATGTTATAACTGTCTTTTTCAAAATTCTGGCCAAATTTTTTTGGTTGTTTAGCATTAATAATTCCACATCAGATTTTCTAAATATGGTAAATATGGTATGATGTGGCCAAAATACTGTTTTATTTAAAAATATATGTAAAAGGGAAATGACTGAGTTTTCGAAAAATCGATTAAACTTATAGTTTAAGAGAAATCGAATTTCCAAAATGACAGAGTCGCCACTTAATTTTTAATAAAAATCAAGAAAAATATTAAAGGGTTTTCAATAGATTTAAACAGATAAAATCAATTGAAAACGGGTTCGAAGTTCAATATACATTCCGAGAAGGTGTTAGGCCCTCAGAATGCCCGCTAACTTGCGGTTGACCGGCGATTTGACTAAAATGACTTTGACTAATTTTGAGAAATTTAACATAAGAATATTTAAATAAATTACAATATTTAATTAATTTTTAAGAAAATAATTAGATAAACGACACATTTTTATTTTTATTTTTTAGAGAAAAGAATTTAAGATGACACATTGGACTTGTGATACGAGTAATTAGAATTTCAATAAAACTAGTTAATTAAAATTTATTTCATTCATTTTTTAAGATAATAATTTGAACAAATTAAAGCATGAGACCATTTTAAATCAATTGATAAAAAGAGAACACACACACTTTTATTTTATTTTAGTTCATTTGAGAAAAGTGTTAACTTAAAACCATTTAAGTAAGCAAAATGATTAAAGGAAGAGGCATTCAAAACATATCCTTTTTAAAAAAAACAAAGTTTTAATTAAAATGAAACATGGCCGATATATTTGATTAGTAAGATAAAACAAAAACAAATATAAGAATGTATTAAAGGTAAGCCGATGTAAAGAAATTAACTTATCGTTTGGGGAATTCAATTAGGTTAGTTAACAATTTAAAAGTTAGAGTCAACACGCAATAAACAATGAATAATCATAATTAAATAGTTAAAGAGTAGGGAGAAATTGAATTTGGGCCTCCTTTTGGGCCAAATTCGCTGAAATTTGGGGGCTTAGGCTCAATCCCGTTTTTGTATACACTGGTTGTATATCAGTGTATATCGTATGAATCCGGCCCATTTTTCTTGTATATAAGGCTGTATACCAAATGTATACAACCTAATCCAACTTCCAGAACACCTGTTTCGATTTTTGGACCTGTATATCGCTGTTTTTTCCGTGTATACCATGTATACAAAATCTGTATACCAGTGTATACCAGCCTTTCCCTGCGTTTTTTGCTTCCATTTACCCTGTATTTTAGCTTCCCTTTCAACTTTATTGGATCGACGAAGCAGAATCTAGCTTAGACTCGAGGATATGCAAAGAGGGAGTCCAAAAGGGACTCGAACGCGATTCATAACAAAACAAAAGAAAGAAACGAATTAGTAAATGGAACTCTTAAAGCAGCTGGAAAAACATACGATGCATAGCATAATTTTATATATATATATATATATATATATGTAAACCACATTATAGATCCAAATAAAATTAAAGACATCACCTTATGTTCCTATGAGATTAATACTAAAACAGGAACGACCCTAATCTAGACTTTAAACTCATGCCGGAAACAAATCCAAAGTGTCGGCTTAATTAAAGAAATATAGACATCAAGCAGCATCGCTCTAAAAAAAGAATTCATTTGAATGCAAAGGACTACTCATATTTTTACTCCAAGCAAATGGAGCTGTGCACACATTTCCTAAAAATTATACACTTGAACTAGATGGGGATAGCATTTAATAACAGTAGACAAAACCAAATAAAGTAATAATAAAAAATAAAATAAAAAGGAGATGGAAGGATCACATTAAGTCACAAGACAACTGTAATAAAATTAAACTTGACTGATTTAGGCAACACTAGCGATCTAAACTCGAAATAAGCTCAAGAATAGTGAGACAAATCCTTTAACACTTTCAAGACATGTAACAAGATATGAAAATCACTGTAAGAAAGGAACAGGACAACATCTCATAGCTTAGCAAATGGACGAGACAGATTTAAGGTGAGCATCACGGTCATAAATTCAAGAAGATCGCATACAGAGATATAAGCCCAAACGAGCGTTAATCCATCTTGAAAATGAACGCGCATTACCCCCATTTCAGCAAAAATAAGATGAAGAGAATAATATCAGACTGAACATACCATATAAGCTCATCTCAAAATCCCCAAGGAATAATACACTAAACCGACACAGTGAACTTAAGACAACCAAGGGATTACGAATTGATTACCTTGTTGCGGGCAGCTAAACCGGGACAATATTGAGCAGGGAGACAGCAAGGACGAGTTTTCACCACTGAAAGGGATTCCGAACACTTCGGCAGACTCCGACAACACGAGAAAGAGGAACCGAACTAATAGACGACTTAGATCTTTTCGAAGTTATTTCGGAATGCTTCTGTTCAACTTTTCTCTCTGTTTGCTAGCTTATCAGATGTCCAAAACCAACGCCCCTCTTTCTTATCCTAAAACTTCCAAAAAAAAAATAATCTTCCACCCCCAAAAAAAATCCCCAATATCCCTTTCAACAGTTGACCATATATAGGAGGGCAATAGGGTTCGGAAATGGGGGGAAAACGGATCCAAATTTGGACAAAAGGAGGCCAAATTCAAATTCAAACTTCAA
Organism: Solanum verrucosum; assembly: GCF_900185275.1. Lineage (NCBI taxonomy): Eukaryota > Viridiplantae > Streptophyta > Magnoliopsida > Solanales > Solanaceae > Solanum > Solanum verrucosum. The sequence continues at coordinate 292,150 of NW_026019987.1, forward strand.
AATTTCTTTCACCAAATTAGGCGAACACCTTTTTCTTGCAATTTTCACCCCATTCCGGAAGAGGAAAGGGGGCAGACGCATGCTCTGTCCCGCTGTTGCGTGTGTCAACGCGTTTGGGACCGTTGCTGTACGTTTTCTGGTCACTTTTGGCGTGAAGGAGAAGGGTAACAGGGGCCAGCGTACTGTTGTCCTCACTGTATTGTTTGGACTGTTGTATTGTATTGTTACTGATCTGCTTGGGCCGGGTAAAGGGGAAAATGGGCTGAAAAAAATAAAAAAAAAGGGTCGGTTGGTGTATGTTATGGTGGGTATTGTATGTTGGTGGGCTGGGAAATTGAGGGGAAGTTGGAGTGGGTCGTGTGGGCTGCTGACAGACAAGTAAAAAGGCCCAAATTTGGTCTTTGGATGAGTTTAAATTGAGGTTAGAAAATGGGTATGTTTGTAATAAACATAGCCAAGTGTATTACAAAATTAGCCTAAAATTGAATGTTATGTAGTGAATTTGGCTAAATTTCAAATAAGATGAATTAATATAATTAATTTAGGAGCTTCTCAATCTTAACGAAATAAAGTAATTAATTCGATAATAATATAATTAATTTAAACATGAACTAATCAATTCAAAATCGTAATTATGATTTAAATTAAACTAAGTTAGTAAAACACTTAGTTAAAAGAAATAAAAATCTTTTGATATGATTTTCAAATATTTATAAAATATACTAATCAGACACATAATTATATAATATTTAACTTAATTATAAACTAACTAATTAACTCAAAATTGTAAACTATTAGATAACTAAACAAACTAATCAAATATCTAATTAAACAAAATCTTTTTGAGACGATTTTCCAATATTTATAAAATACACTAATTATATACATAATTGTATAAAAGACATATTATTATTTAAAAATTATAACAAGTGACAAACTATTCGAAACAACTTGCAAATTATTCTATTATATTTTTTTTTTTGAAATTTCTAAAATTAATTACTTTAAATCATTTGAAAATTAAGAAGCTCGAGATTAATTGTTATCGGGGAGGGTCAAAATTAGGTGTCAACAAATACATTTTAATTAAAAAATGAAAAACAAATCAGTTTAACTTTAAAAAAAAGAATACTATAGACTTTTTTAATTTTTTGGCCAAATTCTGGCCAAATTTTCTGGCCATTTAGCATTAATAATAAAGAGAGATGCTAAACGTTATTCTGGCTGTTTAGCATTAATAATTCCACATCATACCATATTTACTAATTATTCTTACGGTTTGAAATACATATATATCGTCTCACTAATTAATAATTCCACATCAGATTTTAATTCAAATACACCTAAATATATGTATTTTTGCTACCAGATACACTAAAATAGGGAGAAAGACAAGTGAGATAGGAGGGAGGTAACCAAGATCCCCAGATACATGTGTGAATCACACTCGAAACGTGTATTTGGGATACCAGATACAGAGAGAGACAAGAGGGAGAGGAGAATGACGAGCGAAATAGGAGAGAGGCGAGTGAGAGAGTCATATACATACGGATCCACTTGATATAGTGTATCTAAAATAAATTATACATAATTTTGACCTCATGTATTCGAGATACATACATATCTGGACGCGCCAAATACATGTATCCGAAGTCCAAAATTTGGTAAGGTTCGTAATATAGAAAACTTGCGTGAATCTAAGTAATTAACTCCTAAACTAGTGGAATTTCAGTAAGTTACACTAAAATAAAAGGTATAAATACACAAAATATCAATCCATAAACTCTAGGGAAAATTACTCGTATAAACAAACATATACTAGTTAATTAGTTAACACAACTATAGTTTGCTTTAATTACAATTCATGACCTACTTTTAGCTATAATTACGCGGCTTAGCTTTTTAGTTTTGTATAATTCGCATGTTTGTATAATATAATTTGTATAACTTTTGTATAATTCGGAATTTGTATAACTTTTGTATAATTCAGAATTTGTATAATATAATTTGTATAACTTTTGTATAATTCGGAATTTGTATAATATAATTTGTATAACTGTTTACACTACTTAAATTTTGTAATTGTATAAATTCTTTATTTCGAATTTATACAAAAATAACTTAATTATACAAATGTACCCGCAATTATACAAACCTGGGAATTATACAAACGAGATAGCTTAAATTGTAGCTATATCCCGTAAATACGCAAACTATAGTTACGAAGCATAATTAAGTTTAGTATAGTTTGTTACGAAGAAGTAAACAGAAGTGAACTTACTTATTTTATAATAAAATTTAAAAAAGTTAACTCATACTGTTTTCTTAATCAAATGTGTTATACTATGAAAAACTTTACACTTCATTTTCTTAAATAAATCTAAATTTATTATTTTATAAATAAAAATGACATTAAGAGCAATATATTTAGTTGTTAAAGAAAGGGAATGAACAAACACACATTTAAAGAAAAATTGCAATGACATGTGCACAAATTGTATAGCGCACATTTTTAGTACCTCTTATGTAAATTTAATTTAGTTTTCTTTCGAATAAAATATAAAGAAACATAATTTTATTGATAAACATTATATTGTGTTGGTACACATCTGTTTATATTTGTGGTTCAATTTTGATTATCAAGAAGACTTTGATATATAATCTACAGGATATTTGAGATCTTGATCTTTATAAATACCCAAGAATTTATGAGATATTTTGAAATGACTTTTCAAAGAAGTAAACTTACAATGTATAATTTGTGTTGTATAAAACGAGAGAGAGATATTTGATATACAAATATTTTATCTTGATTCAATTGTATACAAATTCAAATTTTATGCACATATACAAACATAAAGAACATATACATCTACAAACACAATTTTCATGCCCGATTTATACAAATCAGATGCCTGCGATTTTATACAAATCAAAGTTGCCTGCGATTTTTATACAGATCTGACTCCGTAGCAAACATAAAATTTGCTATGGAGCGCAATCATGCAAACTATAGTTATAGCATACAAATATGATTTTTATGTTTGTCAAACCTAAAATTTACTCTAAGATACAATCAAATCTTTCTATAACGATATTTTATAGAAAATATTTTATGAAATAACAAACTATTAATTCAAATTAAATGTTATAGACATAGTTTCTTTTATTTGTAATTCGCAACAAACATTCCTTGTTTTTTGCCATCCCATTTGTATATATAAATAGATCGAAATATACAAATGCAGGACTCATTTGTATACCGAAATATACAAATGTAGGACCCATTTGTATACCGAAATATACAAATGCAAGACCCATTTGTATACCGAAATATACAAATGCAAGACCCATTTGTATACCGAAATATACAAATGCAAGACCCATTTGTATACCAAAATATATAAACATATCAAAATATATAAATGCAAGACCCATTTGTATACCGAAATATACAAATGCAGGACCCATTTGTATATCGAAATATACAAATGGACCCAAATACATATTTTTTATGTATATGTATACCGAAATATACAGATTAATAATCATAACAAACACAAAGTTTGCTTTATGTCTGTTATGGAACACAATTATACAAACTATAACTATAGCATACAAATATGATTTTTATGTTTGCTAAACCTAAAATTTACTCTATTTTATATGACACTTCCGTGATTTCAGATAAATAAAATATTATTAAATGTGTCTTATGGAACACGAATCTCATTTCACATTTGTTTTCCTTGAATAAATATATAAAGCTGAATCTAGAATCGCTGATGTGGCACCCTCCAGTGGCCAGCATTTGTAATTGTCTATTTTTTCCTTTTTGTTTTGAATTATTTTTGAATTTTCCTTAAAAAATAAGTACATAAATGAGTATTGAATAATAGATGAAACTTCCATTTTAAATTAATTAAAACTAACAAATAATTCTCATGGTAAGCAAAAATATATATATTATGTGTTTCTGATTTAAAGTTTATATGAAATTTTGGATATACATTTTTCATAATCATCCATTTTTCATTACTTTTTTCAAAAAGACTTGAGTGAATATTAATGCTATAATTTCTTCTAATATTATTTTCTCGGTTGCAGATTTATCCTTCAATACTTTTGTCAGTCTCACAAATAATTCTCATGGTAAGCAAATATATATATTTTATGTGTTTCTGATTTAAAGTTTATATGAAATTCTCAAAATTTCAATAGTCACTTTCTTAATATAACTAGTAACCGTATATGTTATAATAGTTACTTCACCCTCTATATTTTTAACAATTTTTTTTATCGATTTCATTTTTTTTTTATGAGTGCTTGAAAATCTCCATTTATCTCTACTATCTTTTTATTTATATGTTGATCAAGTTTATCTACATATCATTCCTTTTGGATTTTTATTACTCATTATTCTCTTTTGGGGGAAAGCAATGATAATGCGAATTTTCTCAAAAATACAAAATTAAACATTAAGAATATTTTATAATCATGGTATGATATGATTCTAAATATTCACTCTTTTCTCATACTTTCATATTATTTGGTTTGTAAAAAAGTGGTCAACTTTGCTTTTGAAAAGCTAATGGAGTCATCTACATTTTTTGAGATGCTAAGAGGTTTATTTCATCAAGTTCCTATAGTCAAACTTAAAGATTTTTAAAATATTTGCTTTCTTTATTTTGTAGTAATAATCGAAACTTTATATTTTACCGTCCATTTTATATTTTTTTTGGACATCCCCTTTCACAATTTTGTAGTTATGATTTTTTCCCCTTTTTATTTTTGATAAAATTTTTGTTTATTTTTTATGTATTTAAGTTTATAAGGTTCTCAAATTGTTGCAAATGAAAGGCTTTGAGCAATTGAGAATTCCATCATATGTTTGAAAAATGTATAATTTTAAATGGAAAGAGATGAAGTATTTTTATTTAGTGTTATATTATTATTACTATTATTATTTGCTAATAATTTAATATATTTGTTAAATAGTCCAAAGATTTCATAGACGCATTTAGTACCATTTTTATTTATTTTTTACTTTCTACAAATCAACTAAGTAATAATATTTTGATATGTGCGAAAAATATATAATTTGAGTTATACTAAATTTTTAATCTCTTATTACTATTCTTCAATGGGGTATAATTTAATAATGTAATTAAAATGAATTTATCATTGAAAATAGTTTTTTTTTGGACGTCAAAGGTAAATTTGAGGCTATGACTATATTAGGAAGGATTTACCAAAAGAACTATTTACGGTTGGTGCTTCCCATAAAAAGAAAAAGAAAGTGAAAGTATTTTAAAGTAGCTCGATCATAATGAATGCATTCTTCTAAAATATATGTTACTATAATTTCTAATCAATTTGATCGTATCTAGGGTTGTCATAGGAGCAATAAAAATCGTAAGGTGTTTTCACGGTTTCATCTATAAAATATTGTTATTAATATGATCTTTTAAATCTTATGTTCACGCTTATGATTGTTAATACATTTACTTTCATTTTAGATTAAATGAATTAGATTTAATTATAAATTCAATTAATCGTTTTATGACCGCGCTTTGCGCGGACTTATTCACTAGGGAATAATAAATCATGAAAAAGACAAATGTGAAAGGTCCACTACTTTGGATATTTGTACTTATTTTATTTATTATTTATTAAGTACTTGTATAGCACTAGCACTATCACTAGCCCTATACTCCCATTTGCAGGTAAGTCAAATATTTTTATCTGTCTAGATCTTGAGAAAAATGAACTGATTTTGATTTTTTGGTCTTGACTCTTGATTGTTTAGATTCAGGTGATTCTTTCCGTCTGTTCTAGCCTCGATAGACAGAGTTAGTTGTACCTTTTGTCAGTGGGAGGTAGCACATACCTTTTAGAATTAGTTGAGGTCTCACCTTTGATTATACTAAGATAATAGTATTGCTCCTGTAGTTTCTTGTCCTTCGATTACTGTTACTATCTGTTGTTTCTTTATATATCTTATTGTTTTGTTGTAGTTTCTATTATGTTACTGTGTGTTGTTTCTTGTACTTTTATTACTTTTTTCTCAAAACTGCTTTGGACTGTTTTTTCTTGAGTCGAGATTTGTTAGAAATAGCCTCTCTATCTATGAGGTCGGGTTAAGGTCCGTGTACACTCTACCTTTCCTGTACCGCACTTTGTGGAACTACACGGTGTATGTTGTTGTAAAAATACGAAGAGCAGGGGATTCAACAATACTACTCTCTACATGAAAACAAAATTAAAAATTTGGCCTTGTATAGTATACTATACACAATGCAATTTTTCAGGGAGAGGGTGGCCTTGTAATAGTATACACAATGTTTCTTGTACTTTCATTACTTTTTCCTCGAAACTGCTTTGGACTGTTTTTCTTTAAGTCGAGGATCTGTCAGAAATAGCCTCTCTATCTATGAGGCCGGGTTAAGGTCTACATATATTCTACCTTCCTTATATCCCGCACTTTGTGGAACTACAGTGGCTATGTTGTTTTTAAAACATGAAGAGCAGGGGATTCAACAATACTATGTACTATGTATACATGAAAACAAAATCTAAAATTTGGCCTTGTATAGTATAATACACAATGCAATTTTTCGGGGAGGGGGTGGTTTGGATGAATCCCTTTGCGCCCCTCTAGCTATGCCCCTGACTTGTAGTATGGTGAGAGTTGGGTTTAATAACAGTAGTGTCCAGGTTAGTAGTTGAAGAGACCTCAACTAATCAACTTTATACCGGTAATCCGGTTATTTAAGGCTTAGGTAGATGAAAATAATTCTTCGTTTTGTCTGTGTTGATTTTTCGATTGATGTTCACAAGGTTGTTATTTCAACTCTTGGACTAATAGTCTATACCTACCTCTTTCTTCCTATCGCGTTAGTTCATTTGAAATAGTGTTCTTTTTTCTTCTCTCTGCAGGAAAAAGTTAGAAACTTTGGATTTAAGTGATGGGAGATGTTTGTAGGTATGCAGTTGTTACAGGAGCAAACAAGGGAATTGGCTTCGAGACTGTCAAGCAGCTTGCAAAAACAGGTGTAACGGTTGTCTTAACAGCCAGAAATGAAAAGAGGGGAATGGAAGCAACATCCTTGCTGAATGAACAAGGACTTTCAAATGTTGTGTTTCATCAGCTTGATGTTCAAGATGCTCGGAGCATTGAGTCCTTAGCGAAGTTCATACAAACACAATATGGGAGGCTTGATATTCTGGTAAGAGCATGAACGGATCAATTTCTCGTGTGATCTTGAAGCAAATATAGGGAAGTTGCTGATAAGTTTATGCAGGTAAATAATGCTGGAGCTTCTGGAGTTGTAGTTGATGAAGATGTTCTAAGGGCCTTGAATGTAGATCCTGAAGACTGGGTAAGATAATTTGCTGAATGCTTTGTTACATCTTGTTTTATTATCGATTTCACATGGTAATTCTATACAATAACAACAACATACGCACTGTAATTCTGTAAATGAGGTCTGGAGAGGGTAAGATGTATGCAGACTTTTTTCCTACCATTGTGGGCGTAGAAAAGTTGTTTTCGATATACCCTTGGCTAGCTATTGAAAGTTTTGGTCCACAATCTTTGAGGGAAGCGATAATTGCCTCGTGTGGTCTCTGGTCTTGCTCTGAACTAGTCTTAGAGCGAGGGACTGTTTTATGTCGTAACTCTTAAGGATGAGATACAACAAACCTACCCGAGGGCAGTGACAAGAGCTATGATTTTCACTAAGGGGAGTCAAAGTATAAAGAAATGAATATATGGAAAACTCAAGGGATTCAACATATAGTATATCTATCTATCTATACAGTGTAATTTTCGAGCAGAGGTGACACCCCTCAGACAAGAGTACTGGATCCGTCATTGCATGAGGGTAATTCCATCCCTAGTCGCTACGCCACCCTAGCCTCTCTTTTTGATACCTAGGAAGATACAATTTCTTATTTCGCAGTGATTTCCTTAAAGAGAGAAAAAGAAAAGATTCGTGATCGGGAAGGTTAGAGTAGCCAAAGCCATTGGAATTTTTTATTTAATACATTGAAGATATCTGTACTGGTGCCAAAAGTTCATCACGGATGAAAGGACCACTAAGTCGGGATCACCAACTGATATAGTAATATGTACTAATATAATTTAAAAAGAACTGTCTTTTTTTGTATACTTTCTCTGGTTACGTTGCTACTGCAGGCTTTATGCTAATCAGAATTATTATATTGATGTAAATGGGATTTACCTATATGCTTATTGTTGCAAACAGTTAGCAGGGAAAGCTATCAATGTCATTCAAGTTGCGATGAAAACAACTTATGGGAGTGCCAAATTATGCTTGGACACTAATTACTATGGTTTTTGCACGGATTGCCCCTATTTCGGGGTGGTTTCTACTTTTTGTCCATTGTCTTTAATTTTTGCCCTTGCTGCTCATTTAGTGATAATATGTTGAACAAAGTACCCTAGTATCCAGACCGAATTCGCTTAGTATAAGTTTAGAGAGCTTTTGCCTATCATTTTCCATACATATTCTTGTTCTTTTGTGCTTTTAAGTCTTAGCTTTCGGGCTAGTTGTAATTTTGGTTGATAGATTATTAGAGAATCAAGCCTTCATTTTGTTTGATGTGTCGAGTTTATCCTTGTTGACTAGTGGTGAAGTCCAGAATTTTATTAAGAGTGGTCAAGATTTAATATACATGTATAAAAGTAATTTTTACCATATATTTGGTATTAATTTTCTATGAAAGACGTTCAACTGATCACCTTTCATTGTATGTGGCTACACCACTTCTTGTTGTAATAGCTTAAACTAAATTAAACAAATCTCCATTTCCTCTATACTGATCTTTGCTAACCACTCTCTTAAGGACCTTCTATCTTCCGTTAGACGATATAGTCAGGCTAGCTTTTTCAAAATATAGGGATTACAGGTGAAGTCTTTCCATTTGCTCAAGTATTGGGGAGCAGAGTTACCTAGTAAATGTGATGATTTAAGGTAGAAGGTTGTTTGGACACCGTCGTTATATGAAAAAGAAGAAAGAAAATAAGCTAGAGTTTCTCTTAATGGTAGCTTGTTATATTTCAAGGGATTGTAAACTTCCAAAGGACAAGAACTTTATAATTCTCGAGTCATTTTCAGTCCGAAAATTAAATCCTACAAATACTTTATTGATAACCATGATGTCCGGACCAACTTGTTTGCACCTGGACTAATTCCACGAGATACCTGCTATCTCCTACTAACGTACAAGTACTGGGTAACTCTGACATATTAGAAGGATTTCTTATTGATTTTGTATCGTTCTAATGCAGCGAGTACCAAACGAGGAGAGGAGAAAGGAGCTAGGAGATGTTGAAAACCTCACAGAAGATAAAATCGACAAGATTCTGCAGAATTTTTTGCATGATCTGAAACAAGATGCTCTCGAGGTGAACGGTTGGCAGATGATGCTACCAGCATATAGCATATCAAAAGTCTCACTCAATGCTTACACTCGAATTCTTGCCAGAAAGTACCCGAAAATGTGTATCAATTGTGTCCATCCTGGATACGTCAACACGGATATAAACTGGCATACAGGAACAATGCCTGTCGAAGAAGGAGCTGAAGGATCTGTCATGCTAGCTCTTTTGCCTGATGAAGGACCTACTGGTTGCTACTTTGATCGTACAGTAGTTGACGAGTTTTAGATATAACAATAACTATGCCTCAGTCCCAAACAAGTTGGGGTCAGTCACGACGTTTTAGATATAACAATAACTACGCCTCAGTCCCAAACAAGTTGGGGTCAGTTGCGATGTTTTAGATCAAGTAGTGAAATAAGACTATTTCTTTCAGTGTCTCTTGGCATTAGGTTGAATTTCTGAGCTTGGTTGGTGTTCTATTGGTTGATTTAGTAATTGAAACAATGAGGGAAGCAAAGGATAATATAATCTAGTAATGTGTTGTATTGTATCATACTGTAATGTTTTAATGAGTATAACGTTTGGATAGATTGTATTGTTCTCCATCATCACACACCGTCACATATCAACAATTTGAATGATAAATCTACGTAAGATATTAGATAAAACTACTATTAAAAGACAGTAATAAGAAGAAAATATTAGGATAACAATGCTATTACACCATATCGTTCATTAGTCATTACACAAATGAGATTTTTCGTCGTTACATAATGATGGATTTAAACGATATGATACAATGAAATTTAAGTAATAATCAAAACAAACATTGTATCTAAACTACCGGCCCATACAATACAAAAAGTACCAACCATTCAAACAAGGTGTTAATGGGCGTATCAAATTCAAATGTGATAAAGTAAAAGTGAACGGAAGGAGAAATTACCATCATTAATAGCAAATGCCAGTAATTCATAACATTTAATAAGTGAAAAATGACAACATAGCCAAGAAATGCATTCAAACATCACATTGAGTGTAAATGTTACTCTTATGGCAAACTGAAATGAATAATGATACTATATAAAGGAGTTACCAGTTAGAGGATAACATGGGTTTGCCTACCATAAAAAAAGGTAGTTTAAAGTGTTAGACAATATTACCCATGAAAACATATTTTTTTTACCAAAGTTTTACTTATTAAATAGTAAGATTGTAGAAAATAAATTACTTGTAGCACTAGTATTAGCCCTATACTCTCCATTTACAGGTAAGTCAATTTATTTTATCTTTGAAATGGGGTTTTGATTTTTGGTCTTGATTGTTTACTTTAATGTTGTTGCTTAACAATGTTTAGATTCAAGTGAACATTCTTTCCATCTGTTCAAGCCTCGGTAGACAGAGTTAGTTGATATCTATGTTAGTGGGGGGTTGCATATATCTGTTGGAATTAGTTGAGGCATCGCCTTTTGACCCAAATATGAAAGCATGCTTTATTTGATTGATGTTACTGTCTATTGTTTCTTGTACCTAGCTCGAATATTATATTATTTTGTTATAGTTTATGTTTTGTTACTATATGTTGTTTTTGTTATTATCTGTCGTTTCTTGTACTTTTGTTACTTCTCTTTTTTCGGAACTACTTTGGATTGTTATCCTTTGAGCTAAGTGTCTATCAAAAATAACCTTTCTACCTGCGAGGTGGGGGAAGGTATGCAGACACTCTACCCTTCCCAGTACTTTTGTTACTTCTCTTTTTTCGGAACTACTTTGGATTGTTTTCCTTTGAGCTAAGTGTCTTATCAAAAATAACCTTTCTACTTGTGAGGTAGGGGAAGGTATGCATATACTCTACCCTTCCTAGCCTACACTGCATATGTTGTTATTATTGTAAAAACACGAAGAGCTTTAGATTGTGTCAAGGGGATTCAAAATTACTATGCACACATAAAAGTAGTAATTATGGTTATGTATACATGGTGCAATTTTTCGGGGAGGGGGTGGTTTGGATGAACCCCTTTATGTCCCACTAGCTCTGCCCCTGAGCCGTAGTATGGTGAGAAAGAGGTTGTTTGGGTTTAATAACAGTAGTGTCCAGGTTAGCAGTAGCGAACACCTCAATTAAGGCTTAGGTAGATGAAAAGAATTCGTCATTTCATTCCTATCGCGTTAGTTCGTTTGAAATAGTGTTTTTTTTCTTCTCCGAACAGGATTCTAAAGGAGAAAAGGTTAGAAACATTGCACTTAAGTGATGGGAGATGCTTGTAAGTATGCAGTGGTTACAGGAGCAAACAAGGGAATTGGCTTCGAGACTGTTAAGCAGCTCGCCAATTCAGGTGTAACGGTTTTCTTAACAGCCAGAGACGAAAAGAGAGGAACTGAAGCAATGGACTTGCTGAATGAACAAGGATTTTCAAATGTTGTGTTTCATCAGCTTGATGTTCAAGATGCTCAGAGCATTGAGTCCTTAACAAAGTTCATACAAACACAATATGGGAGGCTTGATATTCTGGTAAGAGCATGAATCTATGTATTGCTCCTTATTCGATGTCGAGGCAAATATTGGACAGTTGCTGAATAAATTTCTGAAGGTAAATAATGCTGGAGCTTCTGGAGTTGTACCTGATGAAGATGTCCTAAGGGCCATGAACATGGATCTTGTAGACTGGGTAAGATAATTTGATCAATGCTTAGGTCTTGTTTTGTTATGCGATTCGATCTCATATCTAAGCTTTGAGGTAGGCGATAGTCCCTGTGTGTGGTCTGATCTTGCTCTGACAGACAACTCAAACTTGGCCTCAACCGGCAAGTAAACACTCCAATTTTGAGTATGCACATCTAGACACCTCCAAAATTTATGTGACACGTCAGTGCTTGCTTATCAATTGATGCCAAGTTTTTGAGTGTTTGTTTATATGATCTGAAACAAGACTCTCTCGAGGTGAACGGTTGGCAGATGATGCTACCAGCATATAGCGTATCAAAAGTATCACTCAATGCTTACACTCAAATTCTTGCAAGAAAGTATCTGAAAATATGCATCAATTGTGTCCATCCTGGATTCCTCAACAACGGATATAACCTGGCATAGAGGAACAATGCCTGTTGAGGAAGGAGCTGAAGGACCTGTCATGCTAGCTCTTTTGCCTGATGGAGGACCTACTGGTTGCTACTTTGATCATACAGTACTCGCCGAGTTTTAGATATAACATCAACTACACCTCAGTCACAAACAAGTTGGGGATGAAATAAGATTTAGTGAAAGAAGACTATTTCTTTTAGATATATTGTTCTTTTTCCTGCTTGATATCTTTATTCTAATTTAGGACATCATTTCATACATTGAAAAGCATGATAACTAAGAGACAAGTCTCTAAAATTGTGATAACATAAAAAGTTCAGGTACCAAAATGATCATTACAACATAAACCGATTATAAGCTGAAGTGAAATCCTAAAACTAGTCAAGAAATGAGGCAAATATATGACTCAATTTCACTAGTGACGCGTAATAATTTACCATAAACTGACAAGGCACTCTCGTGTGTATCGAGAAAATTCTCAAAAAATGAATGTGCTAGCTGAGCCTGATTTTAATCTCAATCTGGAAGCAGATGGACAAGAAGAACCTATCTTTCGTCCTTTGAGGATCGGATGTTTGTATCTCAATGTATAATATTATGTCAAGCGAATACATCTTGAATGTCAAGGATATCAACACCAGCTGCTGTGATATCATTTCCTGCTCCAGCGCCTTGGATAACCAAAGGTTGTTTCTCATAACAACAGCTGTATATCTCCACCTGTAGACAAACAAACAAATTACAGACGTTCAATCATCATAGTCATTCTTCGACAAAACCAAGTCATTAATCTTACTCTTTGTATAACCTCCTAATTAGTGCAAGGGATACATTCTATGATAAGGTTAGAATAGAATCGAAGAACTTAAGTGCACAAAGTTTTGCAGGGCGACACCAGACGATGCGTAAAGAGTAAAGACAATGTAAGGCGTTCGCCTTAGGCATGGGTAAAACCTGAAAGAAGGCATGGGTAACCACTAGTTGAGTCCCAAACATATTTACAAATCGAGTTTGTCAACTTACAAAAGAGGCTTGCACTGGAAACATGAAATAGTATCAGCGGTACAATGATTTTAATCGCCCTTCTTTGATAGCCCCATCTCAAAGACTTGCCTATAACAGCAGATTTCCTAAAACTTGTTATCGTTATCCCTGATTATCTTTTCAAAAATTTAGATTCTCTATGGAGCTTAAATATAAAGCTATGTGTTTGACGATGAGCACAACATAATTAAAAAGGAAAAGAATAAACAAAAAAGCAAAGTGAAGAAAACAGAAACAAAAAGCTTCTGAGGGAAAAGAAAAGCTTACATCAGTTGGAGAGCCATTCGTTATAATCATCACATGCATTCCCGGTCGATCTCTATGGTGGAGATATGAGCAATTTTTGGCCAGTATTCTAGTAGTGGTGTGAGCAATGGACATTCTAAAATAGAAAGTTTAGAGAGGGAAGATGGTATCCCTTTTACTGGAAGAGATTGGAGATTAGGGCAATAGGAGATCTCCAGCAGAGAGAGGGAGGAGGGAAGTGCTGATTCGGAAAGTGATTGGAGATTAGGGAACTTGCCGATTAGTAGCGAAGTGAGGTGCGAAAAGGAGGAAAACTGGCCTTGTTCCAGCATTGACTCAATTTGAGGTAAATTACCCTGAATACGTAGATATTGAAGAGAGGTGAGGCTTTTGAGATGTTGGCTGCTTAATGTTTTCAGATTGGATATAGGAAGTGTTTGAATAGAGGAAGGCAACTCCCAATGTTCAATCTCTTCGTCACTGCCATCATGATAGATTGTTAAATTTTTGAGACAGGGGAGTCTCTGTAAACACCAGGCCTTTCGTCCGTTCACCAGTTTCTTGCAACCGTAGATCCCAAGGAGTTGTAAATTGAAGGGCAATCCTCCTTCAGAAAAAGACTATTTCTGGACAACTTAGCAGAGCCAATTTCTTAAGAGATGGAAGGAGTTCCTGCATACGTTCTGGCAGCCACTTCAGCTTCTTGCAGTCCCTAATACTCAGTGACGTCATCAGGGTCCCCCCACATGCCACCGAAAGTTTTTCAATATTCTCACAATTCCTAATAATGAGACTTTCAGTGGCAGTAGGAATCAAAACCCTAGTAAGGTTGTGGCAATCCTTTACACTCAATCTGCGTGCTCTTGGGAGTAACTCAGGTGATATATCATCTGTACAATCACTTCCTTCCACTCTCAATTCCTCTAGAAACATACTCATCTCACCAACTGGCACCTCTAATGTCAATTTCTTGCAACCAGATATCTCTATTCTCTTCAAGGTAGTGGGCAGTATGCTAAAAGGTAAGGAGGTAAGAGAGTTACAATCACTAATATATAATTCTTCAATCTGCTTCATTCCCTCAAGTTGGGATCTAAACAGTTGAGCATCATCAAAAACCTTTGGACAACCAATAACTTCAAACCTTTTTTAAACTTGAAAGTTGGATGGGTGTCTCCAAACTGACTTCAGGGCACCTTTTAATTGAAAGGTTCTCAAGTATAGGGAACTCTCCAACTCCCAGTACGTGCCATTGCTTCCACTCCGTCATATCTTCAAATTCAAGCTTCTCAAGACAGTTAAAAGGCTTTTTGGAGGACCAACTGCCATAGAATTCTTCCGTCACCTCTGTTAATCCATGCATCCCTCTAATCGAAAGGAATTTCAAACAGGGGAGTTGTCCTAGTGCTGGCAAGGAATAACAGTTCTTGCAGTTATCAATAGATAACTGTACTAGCTTAAGAAACAAAGGATCAGCTAGCCAATTTGGAAATTTTGTCCCTCTATATCCAGTGATTTCGACTCCTTTTATGTTTTTATGCGGGCGTAGCTCATCAAGTATGTCTCTTTCTGTTTGTGAATTGTCGGCACTACTACTTTCACTCCACTCCAAAGATAACTTGTCAACATGATTCTTCTCCCTCATCTTTGCCTTCACAGCTTCCCTACTATCAACCACATTTTGCAACTCTACAACTGATACAGATCCATACAAATTCTGTGCTTCACCCAAATCTTCCATTCTCCAACCACCTAGAAGAAACTTGGCTCCCATTAGCACTTGGAGGCTTTTCAACTTGCTCAGATGTAGCGGCATCTTCAAGAGAGAAGTGTTGCTTATGTCAAGATGACGCAAGTTAATCAACTTCTCCATCTGCAGCGGTAGCTCCTCAAGATCAGCACAAGATGACAGGAGAAGTGTCTTTAAGTTATACAATCCACAAATGGAATCTGGCAACTTATTAATCTTTGTCTCAGAAATATCCAAAAATCGCAGTAGCTTTAATTTGATAAACAAGTCATTTGGCAACTCAACAATATCGTAATGAGACAACGATAATGCCCTTAAGGATGTTAGTCTTGGCAATATGTTATGCTGCACCCTCTTGCTTAGATTTTTTTGTAATGGAACTGGATATTGATTGAAAGTAATGTCCTCAGCTGCTCTGATTTAAAGAGTGATTTCAATTTCTCAAACTCACCATCTTCTCCTATTGAATAGGACATGTGCCGACATTGTTCCAACATATGCGATCCTTTGTTCTCTTCCAACCTTATACAAAGATTTGAAGATGCAATTTGGGCCAAATCATTGACAAGGTCATGCATTAAGAATTTCTCTGAGTTCCATTCAGAAGACTCTGAGACCATTTCGAACAGTGATCTTGATCTCAACTCGAGAAAGTATTGGTTACCTGAATGAAACTGCTGTACAAGACCATTAGCAATCCACAGGTGAATAACTTGGTCTTTGCAAAATTGATAATCTTTGGGATATATTGCACAATAAGCAAAACATTGCTTCAAATGTGCAGGAAGATCATTGTAGCTCAACATCAGTGCTGGTAATATACCATTCAAACAACTTGGCAGCTCCCATATTTCACTCCTTAAAATGTCTCTCCACTCATCCACCTCTGGTTTGCAGCGTAAAACACCAGCAAGTGCCTTTAGAGCTAAAGGCAACCCTTTGCACTTGTCTGCAATTTGTTTTCCAACCTCTTCAAATTCTGGATGTTCCTCAGGATCCCTATTTTCTAGTGAATGTCGTTTGAATAAAGCCCAAGAGTCTTCACTAGACAGAATTCCCACGTAGATTGCCCCACAACCCATCATCAAGGCAACACTATCTTTACGTGTCGTCACAATGATCTTACTTCCTATATCTCCTTGTACAAAAGCATTTCTCAAGTCATCCCACTCATTGTAGTTGTCATTCCACACATCATCCAAAACAATAAGGAACTTCTTTCCCTTCAAGATTTCCTTCAATTTGACTTGAAGCTGATTAAGATTGTTGTGGACATCCTTTGAGTCAAATTTTCCAATTTCTTGAAGTATCCCTTTTGTTATTCTGAAAGCATCATATGCCTCAGAAACACAAAACCAAGCTTTCAAACCAAAATGGTTCTTCACCCTCTCATCATTGTAAACGGCTTTAGCAAGTGTTGTCTTACCCACGCCGCCCATTCCAACAATCGGAACTACAGTCAGATTTTTTCCACTTGCATCTTCAGACAATAAACGGTCAATCAAATCCTCTGTTTCGCTCTGCCTACCAAAGATATCAGAATCATCAACCAAAGAAGTTGAAGGTGTTCTAGTTTCTTGTTTAGTCGAACCAAAATGCTCCTTTAAGCCAAGGCGGCCAATTTGCTTTTCCAAATCCTCCAATGTTTCCATGGTGTCTTCCAACTTCTCCTTTATGTTAAGAAAAAAATTATCACTCAAGCACAGGTTAAGGTTACTTACTTGCTGGTTGCTTGTTTCTGCAAGATTCTGATGCTGACCTTCCACCTTAAGCCTCAAAGCTTCATAATTGACTTGTTCTATTAAGTTTTCAGCAGAGTTCACAGCATCTCGAAGCTCATCAAGCCACTGGCTCACAAATTGATTTGATGCCTGCTTATTCTCTGCATCACTTAGAACAGCTTGAAGACCAAGTAAAGTCATTTTCAGCTTCTTTAAGAGCTGAACATGATGCTTATGCTTCTGAAACATGTTGAGAAGATCACCGTGAGGAGCAAGCCTATCAAAGAGAACATTCAAAGCTGAAGAGAGAAATGCACCACCAACTGCTAAGCCAACCTCCATTTCTGAAATCTGCAGGGAAACACAAAATGATTTAGAGAAGATAAATGTTTGTATGTTCAATTACTAACAACTTTACTTTACCTGTTGAATAATGCTATGAGTAATTTGCAAACAAGAATATTGGTTCAATAATAGTTTTCTACAGTGACAACTATAGGGGAAAAAAAAAGAATTTAAGCTGTCTTTTCCACGAGTACGACTTTTTCCCCCAACAACCAGACTTTGTCTTCATAATATTTTTTTATACTTTAAAATATGTCAAGTTGGGAATTTGATAACATCAAGATTCAAGAGGATCTTTCCTTTATAAAAAAAAAAAAAGATATATAATTTTTTCGTGTTTAATTTGAGGTTTCGAGCTTGAATCGTTGTGATAAAGTTCCTCTTGATAGTGGGAGCTAAAACATCCCAAGCAAACTCAGATTAGGTGAAAATTTATTTATATTTGTTATTAATAATAAACCAATAAATACATGTCATATGTTCAGAAAAAGACTTTTCAAATTGGGAGGATTGCCTCAAGCTTTAATTTATTGGGTAGGTTGGAATAAATGGATGGTTTCAAATTGGGAGGATTGACTTTTTGGTATAGTGGCAATAAGGTGGAGTTATGGTGTAGAATTAAATAATTACTCTAAGCATATATAGTAAGTTCTAACGTGTATTAAGAAATTGTTTATGTATTATTCCTATTTTAAAAAGGGAAAAAAGAGTTGACCTATAATTTAGTGGGGACCACATACCACCAAAATTCACATATTTATATTGGAAATAAAACTTTCACCAACTAAGCAAAGAACCTATTGTTACCAAAATCGGATCAAGAAACAATCATATATCATATCATCATCATAAATCATAGCATCATATTATATTATATTATTATACTAAAAGTAAGAAGCTTCATAGTTGAAAGTTGAATTACAAAAATATCCCTAATCATTTAACTAATGTATCAAACTTTTCATATTACATCATTTATATCTTTTGTCTTTTAAACTTCAATCAGTTAAATACTCTATACCCTTTTCATATTCTTTGCACTTTATAAAGTTACCACCCTGTCAAATTTCTTTATCATTTTATTCTTACTCCTCTTCTGTTAGCTTTCACAAAAGGCTATTACTATCGCCCTCTTATTTGTTGAGTTTTGCCCAGCATAAGGTAATACTATTTTTTTCCCTTTGAACAAGTTCAGTTTCTGTTTACTGCTTAAATATGGCTTGTGTTTAAGAAATAATGTGTATAGATAATATTTTTTATTTTATTTATTTCACACACTTTATATTTTTAGTTTGCTCCAAAAAATATCACTTTGGGAGTAGCTACTGAACCAAATTCATAAGTATGTATATATTTCAGGAGTCTGATTTTAAATCCAACTTTATTGGTTTCATTTAGTGTCATTTTTGGATGTTTTGTGGCCTCTCACTTCTAATTTAGTATAGATATTTATTTTTAAAACATTATTAGTATCATACCTAAAGTTGCTATCTTCATGAAGAAATAGAATACCTCCCAACCATGTATCTCATTTTGTTACATGACAGATGAATAATAATTACATTACAAATATATGTTGCATTTGAATCTACTTTTCAACTGAATTACTCTTCAATTGCTCAGTATATACATATTTAAATAGAGTATTATATACTTCATTTTAAGAAGTCTATATTAATTAGCATGAGACACGTGTCCAGAAATTAGTTATTAGTACTAAAAGTGAAAAGAATCTAAGTCAAAAGTTGAATTACAAAAATACCCCTTAACTATTAAATTATTATCTTGAAATTATTTAAAATAGTTTTTTTATTTAATAATTATTTTGGGATTCATGAATTTTGACTCTTCGTATTATGGTAATTAACACTCCTATGTCTAGCTAGACTTACAATTCAATACTCATTATTAAATTATAAGTTATTATTAGCAAGAAAACAAGAATAAAAATCTACAATCTTTACATCTTTCACATATATACTAAAAGTGGTGATTTTTCATAATGATAGTTGCTATGAATTTCTTAATAATTAGTCATAATGATTTTCCATTACACATTTAATATTTTAATTTTTTTTTTACATATTTTATCCTTAGATTTTTACTCATACATTACATTTAAATGTTGTAAATTATTTAATTAAATAAATTAAATAGTAAATAGCAAATCATCATATCAGTAGACATAAATTTTATTACCACTAATTCTTCATTATGTAAATATATGCAACTCCCTGATTATATTTATTATGGTTTTTACTCCTATCTCTCACAATAATCTCATATTCATGACAACTCTTTGTGTTCCTCAATACTATCATATAGTGACATTTGACACAATAATGTACACACTTAAACCAATTACAAAAAAAATAAAATATCTATGCTCTCTTCTCTAGTCTCCTTTTATTTATTTAGTTTAATATTTATGTTTCTTGTTTGTTGTTATTGTACAAATTTTCTAATGTTGTGTTGTTATTATTATTGAGAATTTACCATGGTTTGTTGCTTTGTATACATTAGCCTAGCATGTGGTATTTTAGTATCCTCATTTGAATATTGAATTTGTGCAATAGTTAGTTATTTTTACTTTATATACTTTTAGTCAATTTAATAATCAAATATATATTCTTTTTTTTAGAAAGATATATGTAGTTCCTATCTGAAAAGTGATGATTTTTTTTTTAGTAAATACCATAGATTCAAAGAGGATAAAATATGTCATTTGCAATACAAAATTTATATGAAGTATTTTGGGATAAACGTGCAACGCACATTCCCAAATCTAGTATTATTATAAGTGGGAAGCTCTAACCTTAAAAGTTGGATTACCATTATACCCCTACTCTTAATTTAAATGCCACAAACCAACTAATTAATTAAATATTAAATAATAATCATATCATATTATTATACTATTACACCACTACTAATCATATTTATTATATTATATATCAACATAATATAATTATAATAATAATAATCTCTCAAGTTAAATGTTGGATTACAAAAATAACCTTATAAAGTTGAGTTATTAACTTACTATAATATCATTTAACTAAATATTACTTCAAAAAAAAATTGTACAAAGATGTAAATGCACATTCTTATAAAAAAATATATATTCAGTTAGAAGAAAGTAGACTTTCACCTTTCCCTTCATTATTAAAAATAGGCATCTTAATTCTTAATAAAGGTAAATAATAACTTCCATGCATGAATGTGATCTATTTTTGTTCAATGTACTACGCCTTTTCTTCTCTTATCTTTAATTTTTGCTCATTTATCTTCTACCTTTATAGCCTTTTGATATTCTTTTATCACCTTATAATCTGCAAAAAATTATATCATTTCATTATCCTTTACCGATATTGTTTCTTCTCCTAAAAATCACTGGTTGATGTAGCTACTTATCTACATTAGTACACCTGATTCTGCCAAAATACTTTTATATCCTCCTAAAATTGAACATTCCTTAAATATAAATACACAAAAACAAATATTAAATATTTGTCTTAGAAGAGTTGTCTTGAAATATCAAAATGATTATTATGATACGTGCATCTTAAAATATATATAACAATATATCACTATAACGTAGACATTCATTAGAACACTAATTAAATTGTATGGTCAATGGCATATATATGATTGTATTTATACATTCTAAAATTGAAGAATATTTCTCAATTCTAAAGTAAATTTGCTTTATCAATAAAAATTAAAATTCTTGTAAGTAACATAAATGCAATAAAGTCTAATACTTAAATATGAATAATATAAAATTTATTTTTCGTGAAATGAAAGAGGAATAACAGTACTAAAGAGAAAAAAACATATAGTAATGAAGTTGGATAAAAATGTGACACTTTGTAAGAGGAGAAACTTTTAGTTAGAGAAGTTAAAAGTTTTCTGCGTTGCTAATATTCCCATTTTACAACTCAAAACTTTTACTCCCTCGATTCCTTTTTATATCTCATCCTTCTTATAAATTGTTGGTCTATAATACTTGTCATTTCATAAAATCAATACATAAATTACAATATTCTTCCTATTTTACCCTTTTGAGTTATTAGCCTTGAAAATACATATTTGACCAACATAGAAAAATCAAGTGAATAATTCATGTTCAGTTGTCAAATTAATTAATCAAAATAAATTAATTCATATTCATTGATTGAAAAGTTGACTTTAAAAATAAATAAATAAGGGTAGAATAGTAAACTTACTTAATTTCTTAATGTACTGAAATAAAAAATGGTAACATATAAATAAGAACGAAGGGAGTAACATATAATATATAAATTTTATAATTATAATAATGATAGGGTACAAACGTGCAATGCACGTTCTCATAACTAGTAATAATTAGAACTCGCTAATAGTTGAGGCTAGGTAGATAATTGTTTGGATGATTTTAGATGTTAAATTATCTAGAAATGACCTCTTGTATTTTTCTACTATATAGAAATGTGAAGACAAAGAAAGACCAAGGGTAAAGAAGTAAATTTACACTAATAAATACATTTTCTTTATATATCTAGAACCATCCATTACATTCCGCCAAGGATAAAAAGGTAAATTTGTGACTAGATCTATGAATTGGAAGTGGAATTGACTAGAATTGCATCAATGTGATAATTATTATAGTGGTTGTTTGCATCTCAAGTTTCATTGTCTTGCACTAAAATTGTAACATTATCCATTAATGGAATTGAAACTTCAAACCTATGAAATTTGAATTTTGAATAATATGGCTTTTAACTTGACTTCATTTCACATTTATGTCCTCCAACTTTGGTATGCACAAGTAGTCAGTTTAACTTGTATAAAATTGAACAATTATACACATGAGTCTTACGTGACATAATACACACAAGACACCACGTAAGATGGAAATTGTCATGTAAGATGTCACTTAGGACACTTGTGTCTATTCAACTTTATACAAGATTAAACGTCTACTTGTGCACATTCAAAGTTGAAGGGCATATACATGAGTTGAGGCCAAGTTAAAGGGTATATTATTTTTATATTAGATTTAAGTTAATTTCACGGAATTCAGCCAATTGTCTTGATGGTGACTGTTCTACTCTTTTACAAAAATGTCGAGATGTACTAGTAATTTCACGAGATTCAGCCAATTTTCTTTGCACGGGAAAGCCACCGGGTTGAGAGTGGTTAAGGGAGACGTATTTGAAGGATCGAATCGATAATTTTGGAAGATTGAAGGTTGATAAAAATCTTAGAATCAAGGGTCATAGAAACATAAGGATTTGTTGTTGTTGTTGCAAGAGAAACTACATTTAAAGAATATATATGTCGATTTTAGAAGAAATTTTGATAATACAGCAGTAGCCAGAGGACCTGAAGCAGCTATCCATTACTTAAATTTTGATTCTATAATTCAATTGAGTTCTTACTTGATAAGGTAAGGATAAAGTCTATGTAAACACTCCACTTGTGGGACTATACCGTGTATGTTGTTATTATTATTCAATTGAATTCTAATGCTTCTTTGCTATCAGGAACTTAAACAAGGATATTCAGCTAAAAAAATGCTCTAATGACCGCGAAGAACTTGAAACTTTTGATGAGCGGAGGAAAAGAAAGCAAACTTGCAATATACGAGCCTCGAAGTAGTGGCTCAATTTTCATTCACGACGATCATTGGATTAGTCCCCGAGATGAACAAGTCTAAGGATTTATACGTTGGGAAAACAAGGAAGAAAATGGGGCTTCAAGCTAAGTAATACATATTATTGTTTCATTCATGAAATTTAAGGTCATTTTGAGTGTGAGAAAATGGTGCCATTTTATTGCCAAAAATTGAGTTCTTCTACTTACTTTTTGCTGTAGAATGTGCACATGAGTTGCACTGCTAAGAATATTGACAACAGATCTAAAAAGTTTCTCTTGATCTCGCAATTGTGTTCATTAATGTAGCTTTCATTTTTTTTCAAGTAGTTCAACCTTTCAGAAAATTTTCTAGCTCTGACCCTGACCTTGATATATGATTGTGAATCCATGTAATCATACGATCGACATTCATCTTGAATCAACCAAATTATCAAAATAGCATGAATTTTATACAGTACACAATAAAGTCACACAATTACTATTTGTCACATTAAAATAACACAGTAATAGCATCGAAACAGAGACATCTGATATTCACCAGACCTTTGTGAGCTTATAAAATTTGTAAATATCCTCAACATCATATCGTCATATATCATATCATCATCATCAAATCATATATCATCATATATTACTAAAAGTGGGAAGCTCCAAAGTGTAAAGTTGAAATACCATTTTACCCTTATACTAAAAACTTTTTTCAAAAATCATATATTATTAGTTATTATATATTAAATATAAATATTATGGGATGCAAAAAATCTATTTTCTTTTTTAATGAAACAGTAAAATGCCTGAAGAATTTGAAAAGTCAGTTTATATATTAAATATAAATATTATGGGATGCTAGAAATCTACTCTTTTTTTAATGAAATAGTAAAATGCCTGAGGAATTTGAAAAGTCAGCTTTTCATTATTATAATTATTATTATTATTATTAATAATAATAATAATAATATCATATATATTATTAAAAGTGGAAAGAAATTTAGGAAAAAGTTAATTTTTTGTTTTCCCCATATATTAAATTAAAATGTTATAAAATATCTAATTTATGAAATATTCTATCATTAATTAAGAATATCATATTAAGTTTTACAATAATATAATTAATATGTATTTGAGTTTACATACGGATGAATTAATTTCCTTGGTACTGCCACTTATTTCAATACTCTAGAATGACTTATCATTTTCCCATATCAATTCAATGTTTTAAAGTTCTTTTCAACTTCGAATAGTAAGCTTTCAGAATTTTATAAATAGCCAGATGAGTGAATCATGCTAGACTAGATCCATTGATGTTCTCCCCCTCCTCTTCTTCTTCTAAATTCATCTTCAATGTTACTGGTAAGGGTTTCATTGATATTTCTCATATGTCGGGGCTCTCTTAACCATCTATTAACTTATTATTATGCTTGATTATGAATTATTCTTGGGCTGCTGATAATTCTATCACGGCATACATAGTTTCTTCCTTTATAAATTGGACATAAAATGTTAGTCCACTAGACTTTCTTATGAAAATTTTAATTTATCGGTTATTCTTTCTTATTCAGATTAATATATTGTTTTGTTTAACCTTTTTCATTTTGTATGCATATGATGACATGTATATTTCATTGTTTTTTTAAAGTTAATTGGGTTGATATTACACATGTTTCTATACATAAGTTAGGCCTATATAAATTTTATATAATAATAAAAGTCAAACGTGCACGTTCTCATAATCATAGTCCATCAATGATTCATAATACAGAAATTGAATTGCGAAACTTGCAACTCACAACTATGCTCACCCGGAAAACTTCAGGAATCAGGACTGCTGAAACTTGGAAGCATCGAAAATTAAACTGGAAAAAACATTCATAAAACAAATTAGAAATCGAAAAAGTAACACAAACAGAAATCGTGTAAAATAATAAAATCGACATGCCTTTAGAGGAATATTTTCTGATAGAATTGAAGAAAGTGAATTAAACAAAGAAGAGCCAAGTCTGTAATATTTAATTGGCTCGGACACACTTTATAGTTGTTATAAGATGAAATTTTAAAAATGTGTAAATGAAGCATAACAATTAGGAGCTACGGGAAACATTTCTAAACAGGGAAAAAAGAAATTTATACCTCAAGCAAAGTACTTAACGGTGATCCATGTCGAAATTAATACCATCGAAATTTTCTATCTTATCACGACTTTGTATTCTTAAAAAAAGAAAATATTCATATCATTCGACATTTTTCCTTTACAACGTTAGAGCAAACATATGCATAAACTTGGGTCAGAAAATTAATTCAGTGAAATGTGAATTAGGCGACATCAACTTAGCAAACACTTCATAAAGGCATTTGACAATTTCTCATCTTCTATAGAATCAAGGCATGTATTATAACTCAATCAGATGACATGTAAAACTAAAGATAGAAGAAGATCAAGAAAAATGAAAATTTTGGATCAGCAGATGATTTAAACAACTTTCGAACAATGAAAACGATATTTTCAAAAGCAATTTTCCATTTTAAGTATCTGAATACCAGTAGAAAACCGATATACTCCAACATCATTGTGATGCAAAGTGGGGCAAAACCAATTTAGCGCCGCAGTAAGAAAGGGAGAAGAAAAAAATATTTGTACCTTTCCCACCAAATGAAGCAGGAATTGAAAACTTGGGTTGATTTCTTCTACTCTGTTGATGTCTTTTGTGTCATCAGAATTGAGGCTTGAAGCTCATGAAAATGGGTTCTAGAGAATTTTGAAACCGTTGATTTCTCTGTTTCGCAGACAGATGACTGATGAGGGTGACAATGAAGGAAATCTATTTTGCTGATTTATGAGAGTGCAAACTATTACTACAAAATAAGCATCTTGGTAACTGAAACACCAGTAAATCATTATTTTGTTATCTAACCTTGAATTCATCACGAGCAGTATATACTTCCTTGACTTTCGCTAGCTCTGAGGTGTCACTCAAGGTTGAGTAATGGACATAATTTGGAGGAAACTTCATGA
Source organism: Solanum verrucosum (assembly GCF_900185275.1). Lineage (NCBI taxonomy): Eukaryota > Viridiplantae > Streptophyta > Magnoliopsida > Solanales > Solanaceae > Solanum > Solanum verrucosum. The sequence continues at coordinate 318,397 of NW_026019987.1, forward strand.
TCCTAGAAGTTCTCTGCATATCAAAACCAAAAAACTGATGTAATATTCTGGATCTTTGAATATGAAAAAAAAAAACTGATGTAATAATGCAGTCGCATCAAACTTGAAACCAATGTGGTACAACATGGCATAAATAATGGAAGCAGGCATTCAAAGTCGTTTTCACTTTCTTGAAATTTGAAGCTTGATGTAACTCTTATCAAGGTCTTGGCTACCTGATTGAGAAGAGTGAGGTTGCATTTCTTAGACCCTAACATATATTAAGCAATCAATTTTCTTGAGCAAATTATCTCAATTCCTACCTATACTAGATTTCTTTTACAAATATAAAAGATTTCATCCTGATCTAAAGATATTTCGTCGACTTCAAAGAAGCAATAGATGGTACACACTTGTCAAAAAGAATTAACAAACAATCAAAATATATTAAGGAAATAGAATAACTTACATCTATCGGAGCAGCACTCGTTTTAATCATTACAGGTTTTGCCAATGAACATATATGATTTGAGCAATAGACTTACCACACTGCTGAACAAGATTTCAAAAAAGTAAAAGAATTGACAAAAAAGCAAAGGGAAGAAAACAAAAATAGAATGCTTCTGAAGAAAAGAAAAACTTACATTTGTGAGAGCACCATTTGTTTTAACCATTACTGGGATTCACCATCGATCTTTATGGTGGGAATTTGAGCAATATTTGGCCAGTATTCCCCCTTGTCAAATTCTAGTAGTGGTGTGAGCAATGGACATTCTGAAATATATAGTTTAGAGAGGGAAGATGGCATCCCTTTTAATGGAAGAGAATGGAGATTAGGGCAATGGGAGATCCACAGCTGAGAGAGGGAGGAGGGCAGTGCTGATTCAGGAAGTGATTGGAGATTAGGGCAATTATAGATGGTCAGCTGAGAGAGGGAGGAGGGCAGTGCTGATTCAGGAAGTGATTGGAGATTAGGTAAATTCCAGATTTGTAGACTTTGAAGCGAAGTGAGGTGCAAAAACTGGCCTTGTTCCAGCATTGACTGAATTTGATGTAAATTACCCTCAATATGTAGAAGTTGAAGAGAGGTGAGGCTTTTGAGATGTTGGCTGCTTAATGTTTTCAGATTCCATATTCTAAGTGTTTGAATAGAGGAAGGCAACTCCCAGTTCTCAGCACCAAGAATCTCTTCATCACTGCCATCATGAGAGATCTCTAACTCTCTGAGATAGGGAAGTCTCTGTAAACGCCACTCCTTTCGGCCGTTCACCAGTTTCTTGCACTTGCCGATATGAAGTTGTTGTAAATTGAAGGGCAATCCTCCTTCAGGAAAGGACTCTATTTCTGGACAATTATCCAGATTCAGTTTCTTAAGAGATGGAAGGAGTTCCTGCATATGTTCTGGCAGACACTTCAGCTTCTTACAGCCAACAATAATCAGTGACGTCATCTGGGTCCCCCCACATGCCACCGATAGTTTTTCAACATTCTCACAATTCTGAATATGGAGTCTTTCAGTCACAGTAGGAATCAAAAACCTAGTAAGGTTGTGGCACTCATCTACAGACAAAGAGCGTGCTCTCAAGTGTGATATATCATCTATACAATTACATCCCGCCAGTCTCAATTCCTCCAGAAACATACTCATCTCACCCACTGGCGGATCCAATTTCAATTTCCGGCAATAAGATATGGATATTGTTTTCAAGGTAGTGGGCAGTATGCTAAAAGGAAAGGAGGTAACAGAGTTACAATTACTAATATGTAATTCCTCAATCTGCTTCATTCCCTCAATTTGGGATCTAAGCAGCTCAGCATCATCAAAAACAACTCCAACCTTTGGACAACCCCAAACTTCAAACCTTTTTAAACTTGAAAGTTGGATGGGTGTCTCCAAACTGAGTTCAGGGCAATTTCTAATTGAAAGGTTCTCAAGTGTAGGGAACTCTCCATTTCCTAATACGTGCCATTGCTTCCACTCCTGCATATCTTCAAATTCAAGCTTCTCAAGACAGTTAAAAGGCTTTTTGGAGGACAAATTGCCATAGAATTCTTCTGTCACCTCTGTTATTCCATGCATCCCTCTAATGATAAGATATTTCAAAGAAGGAAGCTGTCCTAGTGCCGGCAAGGAATAACAGTCCTTGCAGTTGCTAAGAGACAATTTCACCAGATTAAGAAACAAAGGATCAGCTAGCCAATTTGGAAATGTTGTCCCTCTATATCCAGTGATTTCGACTTCTTTTATGTTTTTATGTGGGCATAGCTCATCAAGTATGTCTCTTTCTGTTTTTGAATTGTCGGCACTACTACTTTCACTCCACTCCAAAGATAACTCGTCAACATGATTCTTCTCCCTCATCTTTGCCTTCACAGCTTCCCTTCTATCAACCACATTTTGCAACTCTAAAACAGATAAAGATCCATACAAGTTCTGTGCTTCACCCAAATCTTCCATTCTCAAACAACCGAGAAAAAACTTGGCTCCCATTAGCACTTGGAGGCTTTTCAACTTGCTCAGATGTAGGGGCGTCTCCAAGCACCAAGTGTTGCTTATGTCCAGATGACGCAAGTTGATCAGCTTCTCCATCTGCAGCGGTAGCTCCTTAAGATTAGTGCAATATGACAAGAGAAGTGTCTCTAAGTGATACAATACACAAATGGAATTAGGCAACTTTTCAATCCCTGTCCAAGAAAGGTCCAAAAATCTGAGGAGCTTTAATTTGATAAACAAGTCATTTGGCAACTCCTTAATCACGTAATGAGACAATGATAATGCCCTTAAGGATGTTAGTCTTGGCAATATGTTATGCAACACCCTCTTGCTTAGACTGTCTAAATGAATCACGCGATCAATACATATCGGAATCAATGTCCTCAGCTGCTCCAATTTGTAGAGGGGTGTCAATTTCTCAAACTCACCACCATATCCCTTAGAATATGATAAGTGTCGACTTTTTTCCAACATATGAGATCCTTGGCTCTCTTCCAACCTGATACAAAGTTTTGAAGATGCAATTTGGGCTAAATCATTGACAAGGTCATGCATTAGGAATAATTCCTCTATGTTCCTTTTAGAAGGATTTGGGACCTTTTCTAATAATGATCTTGATCTCAATTCGAGAAAGTATTGGTTGCCTGAATCTTGAATTATCTCATTGTCCTTTGGTACGAGACCGTTAGCATTCCACAGATGAATAACTTGTTCTTTCCTAAATGGATTATCTTTAGGAAATATTGCACAATAGGAAAAACATCGCTTTAAATGTGCGGGAAGATCATTGTAGCTCAACATCAACGCTGGTAATATGTCATTATCTCGCAGCTCCCATATTTCACATCTCAAAATACGTTTCCACTCTTCAACCTCTGATTTGGAGCGTAACATGCCAGCGAGCGTCTTCAGAGCTAAGGGCAGTCCTTTGCACTTATCTGCAATTTGTTTACCGACCTCTTCAAGTTCCGGATGTCCCATAAGATCCATGTTTTCAAATGCATGTCTTTTAAATAAAGACCAAGAGGCTTCAGTTGACAAATTGTCCATGCTAATTTCCTCCTTTCCCATCATCAAGGCAACACTCTCTTTACGTGTCGTCACAATGATCTTACTTCCTATATCTCCTTGTACAAAAGCATTTCTCAAGTCATCCCACTCATTGTAGTTGTCATTCCACACATCATCCAGAACAATAAGAAACTTCTTTCCCTTTAAGCTTTCCTTCAATTTGACTTGTAGCTGATTAAGATTGTTGTGGACATCCTTTGAGTCAAATGAGCCAATTTCTTTAAGTAACCCTTCCGTTATTCTCAAAGCATCATATGGCTCAGAAACACAATACCAAGCTTTCAAACCAAAATGGTTCTTCACCCTCTCATCATGGTAAACGGCTTTAGCAAGTGCTGTCTTACCCAGGCCGCCCATTCCAACAATAGGAACTACAGCCAGATTATTTCCCTTTGTATCCTTAGACAATAAACGACCAACCAAATTCTCTATATCATTCTGCCTTCCAAAGATACCAGAATCATCAACCAAAGAAGTTGAAGGTGTTCTAGTTTCTTGTTTAGTTGAACCAAAATGTTCCTTTAAGCCAAGGCGTCCAATTTGCTTTTCCAACACCTCCAATGTTTCAATGGTTTCTTCCAACTTCTCCTTTATGTTAAGGAAAAATTCATCAGTCAAGCACAGGTTGAGGTCACTTACTTGTTTGTTGCTTGTTTCTGCAAGATTTTGATGCTGGCCTTCCACCTTAAGCCTCAAAGCTTCATAATTGACTTCTTCTATCATGTTTTCAGCGCCATCCACAGCACTCTGGAGCTTATTAAGCCATTGGCTCACATGTCGATTTGATGCTTGCTTATTCTCTGCATCACTTAGCACAATCTGAAGACCAAGCAAAATGTCCTCCAGCTTCTTTAAGAGCTTAACATGATCCTTACGCTTCCGAAACATGTTGAGCAGATCACCGTGAGGAGCAAGCCTATCAAAGAGAACATTCAAAGCTGAAGAGAGAAATGCACCACCAACTGCTAAGCCAATCTCCATTTCTGAAATCTGCAAAGCAAAACAAGGAAACACAATATGATTCTTTAAGAAAATATATCTTCAAATTGTCTCAGTTAAGAGCTTTATTTTACCTGTTGAATGCTAAGAGTAATTTGCAAACAAGAAGGATCAGTGATTGCTCTCTCTCTTTTGCTTGTAGTTAGTAAAACTGTCCTTTTTACTCTTTTCAAAAAGTATAATTCAACTAATTGAATAATTGAGGCAATAATAGAGGAAGGTATCTTTTGCTTTATGTCTATTCATTACTTTTGTTTTTATGCACTTGTCCATTTTTCAACAGCTCATTGTATATCATGTATTACTATATTATAGATTACTATATTACAGAAGACTCTAGGAATTACTATCATTGTTCCAATAAGATCACTACAAATGTCTAATATATTTATAAAATATATAAGTGGGCCCCATCACCTTCCACTTAAATACTACATATTATATATTATTAATTACTATACTATAAATCACTACTAATATCCAATATATTTATCAAACTATATAAATGGGCCCCATCACCTTCCACTTAAATACTACATATTATATAGTAATTACTATACTATAAATGACTTAAATACTCCATATTATCTATTACAATAATTAACAATTATTTGACACTTTAAATTCTATCAATGCCATATAAATTAGGATAAAAAACCTAACATATAATATTTAAATATATTTAAAAATAATATAAGTAATACTATACATTACAATAATTAACAGCTTAATTATTTAAAACTTATATAAAAAATTTAATTGACTCTCTAAATTCTATTGGTACCACATAAAATGGATTATATAATAAACATATATTGTTTGAAATTGACGAAAAAGAAACAATAAATTACAATAATTAATAAAAAAATAGTCCACTCCAAAAAATCTATCAATTAACAACATATATTGTTTGAAATTGACGAAAAAGAAACTATAAATTACAATAATTAACAAAATAAATCTCTCGACTCCAACAAATCTATCAATTAATGCCACATAAATTGGGACATGGAAAATAACATATAGTATTAAAAATTAGGTTCAAAATGTACTAAAAAATACAATAATTAACAACTTAATATATTAAAGAGACATAAAAAAGGGTTAATATTTGAAATTCTGCATCTGCCACATAAATTAGAACAAAGAGAGTAATAAATATTACTTTCAAAATTATGTTAAAAAAAAGTACTACAAATCACAATAGCTAACAATTTAAAATATTTTTAAAATCATATAAAAATTTCAATAACTTCTCAAATTCCATAATATGACATAAATTTTTTTAAAAAGTGTTATAAATCATAATAAATAGTACAATATTTAAACTAATTTAAAAGTATTATAAATTGTAATAAATAATACAACAATTTAAATTACTTAAAATTTAACGACTTAATTTTTTTTTTTAAATGTATTAAAATTTTGGTTAATTGTCAAAACTTTACATGTGCCACATAAATTGGGACATGGACAGTCGCACATATTTTTTTAAAAAAATTACATTAAAAGTATTCTATCAATTAACAACATATATTGTTTGAAATTAACGAAAAAGAAACTATAAATTACAATAATTAACAAAATAAATCTCTCGACTCCAACAAATCTATCAATTAATGACACATAAATTGGGACATGACAAATAACATATATTATTAAAAAATTAGGTTCAAAATGTACTATAAAATACAATAATTAACAACTTAATATATTAAAGAGACATATAAAAAATGGTTAATATTTGAAATTCTGCCTGTGCCACATAAATTAGAACAAATAGAGTAATAAATATTATTTTCAAAATTATGTAAAAAAAAAAGTACTACAAATCACAATAACTAACAATTTAAAATATTTTTAAAATCATATAAAAATTTCAATAACTTCTCAAATTCCATAATATAACACTTAAATACTACATATTATATATTAATTACTATACTATAAATGACTTAAATACTCCATATTATCTATTACAATAATTAACAATTATTTGACACTTTAAATTCTATCAATGCCATATAAATTAGGATAAAAAACCTAACATATAATATTTAAATATATTTAAAAATAATATAAGTAATACTATACATTACAATAATTAACAGCTTAATTATTTAAAACTTATATAAAAAATTTAATTGACTCTCAAAATTCTATTGGTACCACATAGAATGGATTTTATGATAAACATATATTGTTTGAAATTGACGAAAAAGAAACAATAAATTACAATAATTAATAAAAAAAATAGTCGACGAAATTGACGAAAAACAAATTATAAATTACAATAATTAACAAAATAAATCTCTCGACTCCAACAAATCTATCAATTAATGCCACATAAATTGGGACATGGCAAATAACATATATTATTAAAAAATTAGGTTCAAAATGTACTATAAAATACAATAATTAACAACTTAATATATTAAAGAGACATATAAAAAAGGGTTAATATTTGAAATTCTGCATCTGCCACATAAATTAGAACAAATAGAGTAATAAATATTATTTTCAAAATTATGTTAAAAAAAAGTACTACAAATCACAATAGCTAACAATTTAAAATATTTTTAAAATCATATAAAAATTTCAATAACTTCTCAAGTTCCATAATATGACATAAATTAAAAAAAAAAGTGTTATAAATCATAGTAAATAGTACAATATTTCAAGTACTTTAAAAGTATTATAAATTGTAATAAATAATACAACAATTTAAATTACTTATTACTTAAAATTTAACGACTTAAAAATATTTTTTAAAATGTATTAAAATTTTGGTTAATTGTCAAAACTTTACATGTGCCACATAAATTGGGACATGGAGAGTCACACATATTTTTTTTTTAAAATTACATTAAAAGTATTCGATCAATTAACAACATATATTGTTTGAAATTGACGGAAAAAAAACTATAAATTACAATAATTAACAAAATAAATCTCTCGACTCCAACAAATCTATCAATTTAATGCCACATAAATTGGGACATGGCAAATAACATATATTATTAAAAAATTAGGTTCAAAATGTTCTATAAAATACAATAATTAACAACTTAATATATTAAAGAGACATATAAAAAATGGTAATATTTGAAATTTTGCGTGTGCCACATAAATTAGAACAAACAGAGTAATAAATATTTTTTCAAAATTATGTTAAAAAAAAGTACTACAAACCACAGTAGCTAAAAATTTAAAATATTTTTAAAATCATATAAAAATTTCAATAACTTCTCAAATTCCATAATATGACATAAATTAAAATAAAAAAATAATATATATTGGGCCCCGTGCTGGCACGGGGTCCTATATCTAGTACGTTTTAGAATTGTGAAGAATGGGATTCTGTTCCATTTTTCCTTTTCTCTAGGTATTATTTTTTCTATGTTTACTTGAGTCGATGATCTATCGGAAACAACTTTTCTACCCTACAAGTTAGTGGTAAGGTCCGCATACACACCCCACTTGTATGTTGTTGCTTCTATTTTTCTATGTTGAAGGTCCCTATTTAGGTCCATGTACAACTTTGTCCCAATGGATAAACTGAAAACAAGGATTCACCATTTTATTGTTCTTTCAAATCAAAAAGGAAAAATAAAGAGAGAGAAATCAAATAGATATCAAAATGCCTTTTCTCCATGTTAGCAAAACAAACTAACAAGAAATTGAAGAAAGTATATCTATTGAACTCTTGAAGAAATTGAACCAAAAGTCTTTTCAGAAAAAAAAAAAAAAAAGGGTAATATTATAACTCTTGAAGAAATTGAACCACCAATAGTGGAGGCTAATATTGTTCAGTAGATTCTCAGATCAACAATTAAAACAGAAAACAAAAAAATAATCAAAGACAATAAACATTCAATAAAGTAGTGATTCACATACATCAAAATTTAAATATACAAATACCATACATTAATAGAGCATTTTGCTTGTTATTTGGTTCTTTTCAAATATATTTGCACTTGCATAGTTATATTTTTTAGTCTACACTTGTATATCCAATACAACTGATATGAGTTGTGGTGGGATAGTTGAGATTTTTCTACCCTTATTTAAAATTTAGAAGCACTAGTTGTGGAATTTGGAATGGAAAAAAATATGTCAAGAGTGCCCCTAAAATGTGCAAAAATGATTGGATACCTAAAACGAGTAAGAAAATAATATATGCACTATAAAAATATATAACACGTTGCTAATTAAAAAATTTACTATGGAAGAGGTACAACTTGTATTAGTTGTGTGAGGATATTTTTTATTGCAATTATATGCTGATTTATGGGATCTACTCTTGATTTTTATTTCTTTGCCTTTTGTTTCTCTTTCATGGTCTTCTCTTCTTCTTTTTTCTCGTCAGTTTTTCTTTTAAAATAATATATTTGAAAACCAATTCAATTTCTCCTTCAATTTTATAATATAAATAAAAATATATTTTATTTTTTATGGTTAAATAATTACCTAAGATATTAATAGTCAAATTTAAATACGAATATAATTTGTATTCGTATTGTAGGATTAAACCATTTTTCATTTATCGTATTTTAAAATTTTCATCTTTCTAATTCATTTCTTTTTAACTTCTACTTTTAAGATCCATTTAAACATAAAAATTATTTACTTTTTTAAAATAATCTATTTTTAACTCACTTTTCACTTTTGAAATTGTATTAAAGTACATTCAAACATGAATATCATTTCAAATATTTTTTGCAAAAATCATTTCGAATATATATAAGTTTAATAAAATTTTCAATTTAGAAGAAAAACGTTCAAAGTTGAAGAAGAATGATGTTTGGATTTTTTTATCTTTTTTTTGGATATGATGAGCTTAAAGAATAGTGGACTCCATAATTCACTTTATTTATATTATTTAGTATAATTTTATTGGATCATGTCAATTTTAAATTATATTCTCTCTTTCTTCCTAATGTTTGGAGCTTTAAAGTCAAAGAATGGGCCCACTATATCCAAGTGTCAATGAATAAGTGAAGCTCCACACAACTTTTGTTGGTTGTGCTTCTACTATACTAAAATTTGTCGTTGCTAAGTACGAAAATAATATATCCACCTATCTCTCTTTTTTGCTAGTGGTACAACTATGTTTTAGCCACACAAAAAAAAAAAGAAGCAAAAATATCCTTTTTCCCAATTCAATAATTGAAGCAAGAGGAGAAGGTGTATTTAGGGGAAAGGGGGGCCACCCTGGTGGGGGATTCAAAAAATAAAATGGGAATTGAAAACATAATATAAAAGGGGAAATGACGATTTTAGTCCCTATAACATTGCCTCTAAAGTCGACTAATCTATTTATTTTCCTTTTTTTTTAACATTCTTTTTCTCCCCTTTTTTGTTATTTTTTTTAATTTCATGTTGTATTTATTTATCCATCAAATTTAATTACACCAGTAGTAGATAGTAGAACAGAAATTAGGCCTTCAATTGCCAAACCCATTTTCAGATTTGTTTTGCAGGTAACTCAATATTTCCAAATCTTGACAAAAATGAATTGATTCTGATTTTTGGTCTTTGATTGTTTACTATATTGTTTGGATTCAGGTGACAGAGTTAGTTAGTGATATATATATATATATATGTTAGTGAGAAGTAGCACATCTCTGTTGGAATTAGTTGAGGTCTTGCTCAGAGTAGTTTGCTGTTCTTAATATATGTTGTTTCTTGTACCTCGATTATATATGGTATTGTTTTGTTCTAGTTTTTGTATTATTACTAGCTGTTGTTTCTTGTATCTCAATTATATATCGTATCATCTTGTTCTAGTTTCTGTTTTGTTACTTTCTTGTATCTCAATTATTTATCGTATCATTTTGTTCTAGTTTCTGTTTTGTTACTATCTGTTGTTTCTTGGATCTCAATTATATATCCTATTGTTTTGTTCTGTTTCTATTTTGTTTACTGTGTTGTTTTTGTTATTACTATGTACTTCCGTTACTTCTTTTTCAGAACTGCTTTGGACTGTTTTTCCGGAAATAGCCTATCTACCTCTGAGGTAGGGGTAATGTATGCGTACCCTCCCCAAACTCCACTTTGTGGAACTACATTGGGTATGAGAGGTTTTGATTGTCTCAAGGGGATTAAACATTACTATGCTTACATATAAAAAATAATTTTGGCTTTGTATACATGTATGGTGCAATTTTTCGGGGAGGGGGTGGATCGGATGAACCCCTTTGCGTCCCATTAGTTCTACCCCTGACTCGTAATATGGTAAGAGAGAGGTTTTTTTGGGTTTAATAACAGTAGTGTCTAGGTTAGCAGCTGTGGGATCCTCAACTAATCAACTTTATACCGGTAATCCTGTCAATTAAGGCTTAGGTAGATGAAATGAATTCGTCATTTCATCTGATCCGTCAGGTTGTTATTACAAACTCTTGGACTATTAGTCTATACGTTCCTTCGTTTGAAATAGTGTTCTTTTTTCTTCTCCCCGGAAGGATTCCAAAGGAGAAAAGGTTAGAAACATTGGACTTAAGTGATGGGAGATGCTTGTAAGTATGCAGTTGTTACAGGAGCAAACAAGGGAATTGGCTTCGAGACTGTTAAGCAGTTCGCCAATTCAGGTGTAACGGTTGTCTTAACAGCCAGAGACGAAAACAGAGGAACTGAAGCAACATCCTTGCTGAATGAACAAGGATTTTCAAATGTTGTCTTTCATCAGCTTGATGTTCAAGATGCTCAGAGCATTGAGTCCTTGGCAAAGTTCATACAAACACAATATGGGAGGCTTGATATTCTGGTAACGGACCAATTTCTCGTGAAAGTTGCTTAAAGTTATTGGAGATGAATCTATGTATATTGCTCCTCATTCGATCTCGAGGCAAATATTGGACAGTTGCTGAATATATTTCTGCAGGTAAATAATGCTGGAGCTTCTGGAGTTGTACCTGATGAAGATGTCCTAAAGGCCATGAACATAGATCTTGTAGACTGGGTAAGATAATTTGCTCAATGCTTAGGTCTTGTTTTGTTATGCAATTCGATCTCATATCTAAGCTTTGAGGTAGGCGATGGTCCATGTGTGTGGTCTGATCTTGCTCTGACAAACAACTCAAACTTGGACTCAACCGGCAAGTAAACACTTCAACTTTGAGAATGCACATCTAGACACCTCCAAAATTTATGTCCACAAGACATAGTGGGATGAGTTGAAGTGCTTACTTGTCAATTGATGCCAAGTTTTTGAGCGTTTGTTTATATGGCCGATCCTAACTTGTTTGAGACTGAGACGTAATTGTTGTTATTGTAAACAGTTACCAGGGAAAACTTTCGATGACATTCAAGCTGTGATGAAAACAACGTACAAGCAAGCCAAATTATGCTTGGACACTAATTACTATGGTGTTAAGAATGTTACTGAAGCTCTTCTTCCACTGCTGCAAAATTCCCCTTCACCAAGGATTGTTAATGTCTCCTCCCGTAAAGGTGCTTTAAATGTGAGTTAGACGGCCATTCTCGTCGTTGCTGAACATTTTCATATTTCTTGTTGATTTTTTCTTCTCACACAGCGAATGCCAAACGAGGAGAGGAGAAAGGAGCTCGGAGATATTGAAAACCTAACAGAAGAAAAAATCGACAAGATTCTGCAGAATTTTTTGCATGATCTGAAACAAGATGCTCTCGAGGTGAACGGTTGGCAGATGAATGGACCAGTCTATAGCATATCAAAACTATCACTTAATGCTTACACCAGAGTTCTTGCAAGAAAGTACCTGAAAATGTGCATTAATTGTGTCCATCCTGGTTTCGTCAACACGGATATAACCTGGCATAGAGGAACAATGCCAGTTGAGGAAGGAGCTGAAGGACCTGTCATGCTAGCTCTTTTGCCTGATGGAGGACCTACTGGTTGCTACTTTGATCGTACAGTAGTCTCCGAGTTTTAGATATAACAATAACTATGCCTCAGTTCCAAACAAGTTGGTAAGGTTTAGTGAAAGAAGACTTTCTTTTAGCATCTCTTGATATTTGGTTAAATTTCTGAGCCTGGTTGGTGTCCAGACGTTGAAATGACGAGGGGAGGGAAGGATTATACTGATCATTCCTCCATTCCTAGACCCCATTTGTGGAACTACACTGGCTATATGGTTCTTTTTCCTACTTGATATCATTTAGTAGTTCTTTTCTATTTTAGGATAATGATTATCTGGTAAGTGTAGATCATGAACATGATATCACATCATTTCATATATTGAAAAGCATAATAACTAAGAGATAAGTCTCTAAAATTGTGATACTATTAAAAGTTGAGGTACCAAAATGGTTATTACAAAGCAAACTGATTATAAGCTGAAGTGAAATCCTAAAAACTAGTCCAGCACTGAGGCAAATGACTCAGTTTGCACTGTTCCATTTGAGTCGTTATGCACGAGAGAAATTTTTCAGAAAATGCATGAGCTTTCTTAGCCTGATTTCAATCTCCAATCTGGAAGCAGAGGAGCAGGAAGAGTCGATTTTTCGTCCTATGAGGATCGAATGTTTGTATCTCAGTGCGTAATACTCGGTCAACGGAATAAATCTTGAATGTCAAGGATATCAGCTAGGACACCAGGTGCTGTGGTACATTTCCTGCTCCAGTACCTTGGATAACCGAAAGTTGTTTCTCGTAACAACGGATGTATATCTCCACCTGCAGACAAACGAATTACAGACATTCAATCATCATAGTCATTCTTCGACAAAAGCAAGTCATTAATCCTACTATTTGTATAACCTTAGCTGCACAAAGTTTTGCAGGGCGACTCCAGATGAAGCGTGAAGAGTAAAGACAAAGTAAGGCGTTAGCCTAGGCATGGGCAAAAGATGAGCAATTCTTTAAATCACAGCATGATGTTATACATCACTACACTAAATGACATCACAAAAGGGCTTGAAACAATTAAAAATGGTTTACCTTGATAATCTAATAACGATGCGTATGATATAGTTGAACCTCCATAGCAGTAAAAAGAAAATTCCCAACGGAAAACAAAGTAATGGAACAAGAAGAGGAGGCACCAAAGAAACAGCAAAATTGAGGTGAAAGTGCACAATGCATACCACATTATGAGAAGGATACCCATTGATGAAATCCCACATATCTGGAATGGAACCCCTAGCTTACAACCTTGAACAAAGACTTGAAGATGAAGAACCTTAGTTTCTTCCTTGAGAGGATTTAAGAGCACTGTTTTTAAGTTCCGAGTGTTAGGCGTGAATGGGGAGGTTTGGGTCGACTAAATTCCCCTCAACCCCACTTAGAATAGGTTAAATAATCATCCTTTATAAGGAAAAACTAGTAAAGACTAAAGCAGACATGTTTAGAAAAGCCTATTTTGTTGGTCCTCTACTGTCAAACTCCCTATACCAATTTCCGTCGTCTTTTGAACCCAAGACCAATTGCAGTCCATGTCCTTTAATGTAGCTTGGAAGGTAGTGACGAGAGTAAAGCAGACATGTTTAGAAAAGCAGATTAACAATACAAGTGATCTTCAAAACTTATTTGGACGTACAGTAAATTGCAACAAAGTGTAGTAAGTAAGACGGCATCATATTTTGAACGGCATTTGTGAATCAGCTAAAACTAGAAGAACTAATAAGAGATGGCTTTTTCTTTGTTATGCTGTCAATTCTAAGAAGTAAAATACAACCTAAAGAGGTTTGTTTCTGATAGACCCCTGACTTGAGAACAGGTTTTAAAGAAGAAAGAGGTGTAAAATCTTTTCCTATTTACAGGCTGTTCTGGAAGAACTCCAGAGACACAAGAAACGGAAAAGAAATGTCACGACGACCTTTAAACCATCCAATATTCATACTGATGTAACAGAATCTTGCAAGCGTTTCTCCATACCTTAGACATGTTCTTTTTATGTGGTGATGGCCGTTGTCTCCTCGTAAGTATACATTTCCATGGATGATTGATGTATATTCTTTCTTCTTATGATTTCAAGAATATCCCCAACCTACATAAATGTTTGTAAGGAAATATATATGCTTCAATAGAAACCAATTGACAAATCTTCGTTATCCATGATCATGTTGTGGCACGATTAAATATGTGCAAACATTGATGAATAGTGCAAATACAATGTATCTATGATTCATTTAAAAAGATTTTCTACAGTGACACAGATCTTTATTCTACTGTAAGCAAAGTTTCATTCTTGACATGGAATCTTCGATGCTTACAAGAACTAAAAACTTCCAATTAAACATGGTTGCACAAGCTACATATGATGTCTTTTGCAATTAAGATGTGAAATTAAAACGTGAGCGATGAAAATCGCGTAAAACTTACCCGCACCTGGTGTGTACACCAATCCAATGCATGCATGCCATGTGTTTGAATTTATAGTTCAAGCCAATACCTGCCATCCAACAAATATGCAATTATATAACGCACAACAATTAGAAGCAAAGTGAGGTGCGAAAGACCAGTGAATGCAGCTCATGATGGCCGGTCATTAAATTGAGTGACTTTCTAATAAAACAATTCAAAGTTGAGTGACCATCTAAGATATTAACTCCATAATCTTGGGTCAGAAATTAATCCAGTGGAATTCCAAGTGAAAATTCCTTAACTTAGATACTAACTCCATAACACTTGGAACTATTCAAATGAGTCTCATTTGAGCAAATGAAAATTCCAAGTGTTTGCACTTTCACATTCAAGTAAGAATCAAGAAGTTGATTGACCAAACAACTATCTTAAAAGCATAAAAAGTTAAATAAAAATTGTAATAAATGGATGACAAAATAATCAAGAGATGCAAATTTTATGGCTACAAATCAACCAGATATCCAGAATGTTGGATAACGGAGATACATTTTTTAAATTCAAATAATTGAAGTATGTTTCACAAAAATGAACAATACCAATTAGGTTGGACACAATACCGGAGCAGCAAAACAAATTGCAACAGAAAAAATTCAGGTTTAGGTTTTAAGGAAAAATACAAAAGCAATTACAATAAAGATAAATTTAAAGGTCAACTTTCTGGAGCAAGTTATCTCAATTCCTACCTATACTAGATATATTTTACAATGTTTCAATGCAAATATAAAAAGAAGTAACCAAAAAGAATTAAGAAACAAGCAAAGAGAAGTAACCAAAAAGATTTACATAAAGAAAAAGAATTAAGAAGCAACCAAAAATCAAAAGATACTTGGGAAATAAAATAACTTACTCGTTTTAATCATTATAAGTTCTCCCAATCAACATTTATGGTGGAAATATGAGCATTTTTTGGTCAGTAGCTGTGGTTTGAGAATAAACAGTCCACACTGCTCAATAAGATTTTAAAAAGGAAAAGAATTAACAAAAATGCAAAGTGAAGTAAACAAAAGTAAAAAGCTTCTGATGAAAAAGAAAAACTTACATCGTTGGAGAGCCATTTGGTTTAATCATCACAGGTATTCCCGATCAATCACAACGGTGGGAATTAGAGCAATATTTGGCCAGTATTCCCCCTTGTCAAATTCTAGTAGTGGTCTGAGCAATGGGCAGTTGTAAATATGTAGTTTAGAGAAGGAAGACGGCATCCCTTTTACCGGAAGAGATTGGAGGTTAGGGCAATCCTTGATGGTCAGCTCAGAGAGGGAGGAAGGCAGTGCTGATTCGGAAAGTGATTGGAGATTAGGGAAATTCCTGATGTGTAGACTTTGAAGCGAAGTGAGGTGCGAAAAGGAGGAAAACCGGCCTTCTTCCAGCATTAACTGAATTTGAGGTAAATTACCAATACATAAACATTCAAGAGAGGTGAGGCTTTTGAGAACTTTGCCGCTTAATGTTTCCAAATTGCGAACGGTAAGCTTTTGAATAGAACAAGGCAACTCCCAATGTTCGATATCTTCGTCACTGCCATCATGTACGATGAATAACTCCCTGAGACAGGGGAGTCTTTGTAAATGCCACTCCTTACGGCCGTTCACCAGTTTCTTGCAATTCCAGATCTTAAGTTGTTGTAAATTGAAGGGCAATCCACCATCAGAAAAGGACTCCATTTCCGGACAATTACACAGTTCCAGTTTCTTAAGAGATGGAAGGAGTTCCTGCATATGTTCTGGCAGCCACTTCAGCTTCTCACAGCCGTCAATATACAAATACGTCATCTGGATCCTCCCACATGCCACCGGAAGTATTTCAAGATTCTCACAATTCAAAATATAGAGTCTTTCAGTCGCAATAGGAATCAAAAACCTAGTAAGGTTGTGGCAACGACTTACACTCAATTTCTGTGCTCTTGGGAGTAACTCAGGTGATATATCATCTATACAATCACATTCTTCCAGTATCAAATCCTCAAGAAACATGTCATAATAACTCTTCTCACCAACAGGCACCTTCAATTTAAATTTCTGGCAATGAGATATCCTTATTGTCTTCAAGGTACTCGGCAGAATGCTAAAAGGAAAGGAGGTAAGAGAGTTACAATCAGTAATAAATAATCCCTCAATCTGCTTCATTTCCTCATGTTGGGATGTAAACAGTTTAGGTGTCTCCAAATTGAGTTCAGGACATCTTGAAATTCTCAATTCTATCAGAGAACAAAGATTTTCAGGCAACTTCCCCATCAACTTTGGACAATTTTCAATTGAAAGGTTCTCAAGTGCAGGAAACTCTCCATTCCCTAGTGCATGCCATTGCTTCCACTCTGGCATATCTTCAAACTCTAACTTCTGAAGAGACTTGAAAGGGTTTTTCTTGGACGAACTGCCATAGAATTCTTCCGTCACCTCTGTTATTCGATGCATCCCTCTAATGGAAAGATGTTTCAAACAAGGAAGTTGTCCTACTGCTGGCAAGGAATCACAGTCCTTGCAGTTGCTAAGAGACAATTGTACTAGCTTAAGAAACGAATGATCAGCTAGCCAATTTGGAAATTTTGTTCCTCTATATCCAGTGATTTGGAGTTCTTTTATGTTTCTATGTGGATTTAGCTCAGCAAGTATGTCTCTTTCAGTTTGTGAATTGTCAGCACTACTTCGACTCCACTCCAATGATAACTTCTCAACATGATTCTTCTCCCTTATCTTTGCCTTCACAGCTTCCTTTCTATCAACCACATTTTGCAAATCTAGAACTGATAGAGATCCATACAAGTTCTGTACTTCACCCAAATCTTCCATTCTCAAACCACCACAACCACCTAGTAGAAACTTGGCTCCCACTAGCACTTGGAGGCTTTTCAAATTGCTCAGATGTAGCGGTATTTTCAAGAGAGAAGTGTTGCTTATGTCAAGTTGACGCAAGTTAATCAACTTCTCCATCTGCAGCGGTAGTTCCTCAAGATGATGACAATGTGACAGGAGAAGTGTCTCTAAGTTATACAATACACAAATGGAATCAGGCAACTTTTCAATCCTTGTCTGAGAAAGGTCCAAGAATCTGAGGAGCTTTAATTTGATAAACAAGTCCTTTGGCAACTCAACAATCTCATAGCGTGACAACGATAATGCCCTCAAGGATCTTAGTCTTGGCAGTATGTAATGCTGCACCCTCTTGCTTAGATAGTAACAATAATTGAGATCAATACATGTCGGAAGCAATGTCCTCAGCTGCTCCAATTTGTCAAGGGGTGTCAATTTCTCAAAGTCACCATAACCCATTGAATATGATAAGTGTTGACTTTTTTCCAACATACGAGATCCTTGGCTCTCTTCCAACCTGATACAAAGTTTTGAAGATGCAATTTGGGCTAAATCATTGACAAGGTCATGCATCAAGAATGTCTCTATGTTCCCTTGAGAAGGATTTGGGACCCTTTCAAATAACGATCTTGATCTCAACTCGAGAAAGTACTGGTTTCCTGAATCTTGAATAATTTTATCTTCCTGCAGTATTAGACCATTAGCAATCCACAAATGAATAACTTGTTCTTTCCTAAACGGATAGTCTTTGGGAAATATTGCACAATAGGAAAAGCATCGCTTTAAATGTGCAGGGAGATCATTGTAGCTCAACATCAACGCCGGTAATATGTCATTGTGTGGAAGCTCCCATATTTCACTTCTCAAAATACGCTTCCACCCTTCAACCTCTGGATTGGAGCGTAACATGCCAGCGAGCGTCTTCAGAGCTAAGGGCAAACCTTTGCACTTAGCTGCAACTTGTTTTCCGACCTCTTCAAGTTCCGGATGTCCCATAGGATCCATGTTTTCGAATGCATGTCTTTTAAATAAAGACCAAGAGACTTCAATAGACAAAGTATCCATGCTAATTTGCTCGTTTCCCATCATCATGGCAACACTCTCTTTACGTGTAGTCACAATGATCTTACTTCCTATATCTCCTTGTACAAAAACATTTCTCAAGTCATCCCACTCGTTGTAGTTGTCATTCCACACATCATCCAGAACAATAAGAAACTTCTTTCCCTTTAAGCTTTCCTTCAATATGACTTGAAGCTGATTAAGATTGTCATCAACCTTTAAGTCAAGTGAACCAATTTCTTGAAGCAACCCTTTTGTTATTTTGAAAGCATCATATGACTCAGAAACACAAACCCAAGCTTTCAAACTAAAACGGTACTTCACCCTCTCATCATTGTAAACCGCTTTAGCAAGTGTTGTCTTACCCACGCCGCCCATTCCAACAATAGAAACTACAGTCAACTTTTTTCCATTTGCATCTTCAGATAATAAACGGTCAATCAAATTCTCTACATCATTCTGCCTTCCAAAGATATCAGAATCATCAACCAAAGAAGTTGAAGGTCTTCTAGTTTCTTGTTTAGTCGAACCAAAATGCTCCTTTAAGCCAAGGAAACCAATTTGCTCTTGTAACTCCTTCAATGTTTCAATAGTGTCTTCCAACTTCTCCTTTATGTTGAGGAAAAATTCATCACTCAAGCACAGGTTGAGGTCACTTACTTGCTGGTTGCTTGTTTCTGCAAGATTTTGATACTGACCTTCCACTTTAAGTCGCAAAACTTCATAATTGACTTCTTCAATTAAGTTTTCAGCAGAATCCACAGCATCTCGAAGCTCATTAAGCCACTGGCTCACAAATTGATTTGATGCCTGCTTATTCTCTGCATCACTTAGCACAGCTTGAAGACCAAGCAAAGTCATTCTCAGCTTCTTTAAGAGACGAACATCTTTCGCATGTTTCTGAAACATCTTGAGCAGATCACCCTGAGGAGCAAGCCTATCAAAGAGAACATTCAAAGCTGAAGAGAGAAATGCACCACCCACTGCTAAGCCAATTTCCATTTCTGAAATCTGCAAAGCAAATCAAGGAAACACAAAATGATTTTGAGAAGACAAATGTTTTTATGTTCAATTACTAAAGGAACTTTACTTTACCTGTTGAATGCTAAGAGTAATTTGCAAACAAGAATGATCAGTGATTTCTTTCTCTTTTTTGCTAGTGGTCTATAATTGGTATAACTATAGTTTTCTAAGAGTATGACTTTTCACCCAACAAGAAGAGTCTTCTTGTTTATCTCAATTGAATAATTGAGGCAAGAGAGGAAGGATGATGTGGACAGCCATAGAAGAAAAAATAATCAAAACTGTCCTTTTTTGTCCTTTCCATGAGTATGGCTTTCACCCAACAAGAAGACTTTACTATGATTTTTTAATACTTGAAAACATGTCAAGAAGTTGGGAATTTGATAACACCAAGAGCTACAGTGAAATGATAAAAGTTTTCCCCTCTAGTTGTTTGGTTATATATGCAAGATCTTTTCTTTATAAAAAAAAAAGAGATAAAATTTTCTCGTAATTAATTAGAGTTTCCGAGCTTGAATCGTTGTGATAAAGTCCTCTCAACTGTGAGAGCTAAAACACCTCATAGCAAATTCAGATTAGGTGAAACTTATTTGTATTTGTTGTTTACAATAAACCAATATAGACATGATATGCGTTCACACAAAGACTACTCAAATTTACTGAGATTAAATTCAAAAAAAAATATTCAAGTAGAGAAGCTTCAACAGTTTTAATTGTTTATATATTATTCCTATTTTAAAAAAAGGGGAAATAGAGTTAAGAACCTTTAGTTTGGTGGGGACCACATACCACCAAATTCACATATTTCTGTTGGAAATGAAACTTTCACCAACTGAGCTACGAACCTATCGTTACCAAAACCCGATCAAGAGAAATAAATAAATTAAAACTCGCTAATAGTTGAGGTCAGGTAAGTCATTGTTTGGATGATTTTAGATGTTAAATTATCTGGAAGTAACCTCTTGTATTTTTGATATATAGGAACTAGAACTTTCTTACACATGTACTTTGGATATTCTATTAGAGACTCTTAATATCCAAAGGACAATAAGATTCTACATGTTATCAAAGCACAAGGGTGAACATATGCAACTCTAAATTGCATCCTCCTTTCTCAAGTCAGTGGAAAAATTGAAACAACAAAATGCATGATCTAGGTAAGCGTATTCGCCATGGTAGTTCTATTGAATTTAGCTTTAGCTTTTTCCAATAAGACTATTCACGTCGGGATGACATGCGGCTGAACAAGATTTAACAAGAGAAAATAATAAACAAACAAGGTAAGATTAGAGAAGTAACGAAAAATAAAAAGCTACTGAAAAGAAAAAAAATGGAATAACTTACATTTATCTGAACACCACTCATTTTAATCATTACAGCCAAATTATTCTCAAAAAAACTGTCTTACTGTTGTCAAGTTCCTGACAAATAGAAAAGTTGTTTGTTAGTTTGCCATAGAACCACTCTAGAGATGATACTTCTCATAACATACATGCAAAACTTAAAAACAACTGTCGTCATTTATAACGAAAAATGTAGTAAAGACTAAGGTAAGGGCTGTTTGGTTAGTCCTCTACTGTGAAACTCCATATACCAATTCAGTTGTCTTTTCAATCTAAGACCACTTGCAGTCCAGGTCCTATAATGTAGCATGGAAGGTAGTAACGAGTTTAAAGCAGACAAGTTTAGAATGCAGATAAATTGTCAGGATTACACATTTTCAATCACACGGATTTATTAATAAACAGTTCAAAGCATAAGCATAATGTTTACAGTCAGCGATAACAGAACCGCGAACCTATCTTAATCTGGAAGATAAAAGTGACTAGTCTGAATTCACTTACACTTTGATGTCAAGTGACTGTCTATCAACAGAGAATTGCAGCAAAATTTCCTTTCACC
Organism: Solanum verrucosum; assembly: GCF_900185275.1. Taxonomy (NCBI): domain Eukaryota; kingdom Viridiplantae; phylum Streptophyta; class Magnoliopsida; order Solanales; family Solanaceae; genus Solanum; species Solanum verrucosum. The sequence continues at coordinate 340,082 of NW_026019987.1, forward strand.
AGCTGAGCTAAGAGCTGTAACAACTTACATATTGTTACCAAAATCTTGACAACACGAAAAGGCTAAGTGAAAATAGTAATGAAGATGTTCTCGGTAATCGTAGACCATTCATTACAATGTTTGTCTTTGTTTTGTGTAGTTACCAGTTTCTGTCGAACCCATAGCTTCCTCTCTAGCACCGCCCATGTATGGGAAGATTTCCACTAAATAAAATATATAATATAAAGAGGAGAAAGAAAAACAAGAACGAAGAAATTTTAAGCAGTATGAACTCATACACATAGATCATTTAATCAGTATTAACAACATCAAAAAATTATGCAAACAAAGTGTCCCCTGTTTCTTATACATTTTACATTGCATTTACAGTTTTTTTCTAACCATTTGCTTCCAGAAATTCCAATTTCTCAATACAGAAAGTCCAGTAATGGAATTGTCTTTTGCTTTCCGTCTTGGTATCCACAGTAAAAGGAACAGCATTGTTGTTGTAACAGAATCTTGCAAGAGTTTCACCATACCTTAGACATGTTCTTTTATGAGAAACCAATCCAGTACCTGCCATCCAAGAAATATGCAATTATATAATGCACAGCAATTAGCTACAAGTCTATAACATCTAATTCTAACAATTGACGTTTACTTATTTCCGAAAACTTATGATCGTTATCCGTGATTATTTTTTCAAAAATTTAGATTCTCTATGGAGCTTAAAAATAAAGCTATGCATTTGATGATGAGCATGGCATAATTTATATTCTGAAAAGGATATTAAACATCATTAATAGCAAAAAGATACATCTTTCTGACGATCACACAAATTTATGTATAAACAGTTCAAAGCATAAACAAAACGCTTAAAGTCAGCGATAACCGAACTGCAATACTACCTTTATTCACTTACACTTTGCTGTTAGACCACATTATTCAAGCGACTGTCTATTCAGTAGAGAATTGCAGCAGAACTTATCCTCTTCACCAACTGAGCTAGAGCGGTAACAGCTTATATAAATTGTTACCAAAATCCTGACAGAGAAAAAAAATTGCTAAGTTAATATCCAATAATCATTAATAAAAGCCTAAATAGTGTTAATGCTTCTAGTTGTTAAATATATTGGGAGGCAAACAATTGTATTTTTGATACATAGGAAACAAATCTTGTGTATCGTACACATTTGAATTCTATTAGAGCTTTTAATTCAATAGCGAACAAGTGCATAACGCTAAACTCAATAAAAAGGGAAAGAACAAGTATACGTTCATGGTAAAAAATTACTTATTCATTAATATCACACCAAGCTATCAATTATGTGGAGCAAATAATTTTAGTTTCCATCTATACTAGATTTGTTTTACAATGTTCCCACGTGAATATAAAGATTCTATCACCCTTTTTTTGGTTATCTAAAATTAAATTCATCTCGAACTGAAGATGATTTTTTGGCTTCAAAGTGGCAACAGACACTCTATACTGCTCAACAAGATTTTTAATAAGGAAAAGCAAAGGGAAGTAAGCAAAAATAAAATCCTTTTGAGGGAAAAGAATAACTTACATTTGTTAGAGCAGCAGCATAGTTTTAATCATTACAGGTATTGGCCATCGATATATATGATGGGAATTTGAGCAATATTTGGCCAGTATTCCCCCTTGTCAAATTCTAGTAGTGGTCTGAGCAATGGGCAGTTGTAAATATGTAGTTTAGAGAAGGAAGACGGCATCCCTTTTACCGGAAGAGATTGGAGGTTAGGGCAATCCTTGATGGTCAGCTCAGAGAGGGAGGAAGGCAGTGCTGATTCGGAAAGTGATTGGAGATTAGGGAAATTCCTGATGTGTAGACTTTGAAGCGAAGTGAGGTGCGAAAAGGAGGAAAACCGGCCTTCTTCCAGCATTAACTGAATTTGAGGTAAATTACCAATACATAAACATTCAAGAGAGGTGAGGCTTTTGAGAACTTTGCCGCTTAATGTTTCCAAATTGCGAACGGTAAGCTTTTGAATAGAACAAGGCAACTCCCAAAGTTCAATCTCTTTGTCACTGCCATCATGTACGATCACTAAATCTCTGAGAGAGGGGAGTCTTTGTAAACGCCACTCCTTTCGGCCGTTCACCAATTTTGTGCAATGACGGATTTCAAGTTGTTGTAAATTGAAGGGCAATCCTCCTTCAGGAAAGGACTCTATTTCTGGACATTTAGACAGATACAGTTCCATAAGAGATGGAAGGAGTTCCTGCATGTGTTCTGGCAGCCACTTCAGCTTCTCACAGTGGCCAATACTCAAATATGTTATCTGGGTCCCCTCACATGCCACCGAAAGTTTTTCAAGATTCTCACAATTCCAAATATAGAGCCTTTCAGTTGCAGTAGGAATCAAAAACCTAGTAAGGTTGTGGAAACTACTTACACTCAATTGGCGTGCTCTTGGGACAAACTCGGGCGATATGGAATCACATTTTTGCATTATAAAATCCTCGAGAAACATCTCACCAACTGGCTGCTCCAATTTCAATTTCTGGCAACTAGATATCCTTATCGTCTTCAAGGTATTGGGAAGAATGATAAAAGGTAAGGAGGTAAGAGAGTTGCAATCACTAAAAAATAATCCCTCAATCTGCACAAGTTTAGGTGTCTCGAAATTGAGTTCAGGACATCTTGAAATTCTCAATTCTATCAGAGAACAAAGATTTTCAGGCAACTTCCCCGTCAACTTTGGACAATTTTTAATTGAAAGATCCTTAAGTTTAGGGAACTCAACACTTCCTAGTACGTGCCATTTCTTCCACTCCGGCATTTCTTCAAATTCAAGCTTCTCAAGAGACTTAAAAGGCTTTTTGGAGAACAAACTGCCATAGAATTCTTCCGTCACCTCTGTTATTTGATGCATCCCTCTAATAGAAAGATATTTCAAAGATGGGAGTTGTCCTAGTCCTGGCAAGGAATCACAGTCGTTGCAGTTGCTAAGAGACAATTCTACTAGCTTAAGAAACAAATGATCAGCAAGCCAATTTGGAAATTTTGTTCCTTTATATCCGGTGATTCGGAGTTCTTTTATGTTTGTGTGTGGGCGTAGCTCATCAAGTATGTCTCTTTCAGTTAGTGAATTGTCGGCAATACTTCCACTCCACTCCAAAGATAACTTCTCAACATGTTCCTTTTCCCTCATCTTTGCCTTCAGAGCTTCCCTTCCATCAGCCACATTTTGCAACTCTAGAATTGATAGAGATCCATACAAGTTATGTACTTCACCCAAATCTTTCATTCTCAAACCACCGCGACCACCTACAACAAACCTGGCTCCCACTAGAACTTGGAGGCTTTTCAACTTGCTCAGATGTAGCGGCATCTTCAAGCGAGAAGTGTTGCTTATGTCAAGATGACGCAAGTTAATCAACTTCTCCATCTGAAGCGGTAGCTCCTCAAGATCAACACAAGATGACAGGAGAAGTGTCTCTAAGTTATACAATAAACAAATGGAATCAGGCAACTTTTCAATCCATGTCTTAGAAAGGTCCAAAAATCTGAGGAGCTTTAATTTGACGAACAAGTCATTTGGCAATTCCTTAATCTGATAATGAGACAATGATAGTGCTCTCAAGGATCTTAGTCTTGGCAGTATGTCATGCTGCACCTTTTCGCTTAGACGGTAATAATATTTGAGATCAATACGTATCGGAAGCAATGTCCTCAGCTGCTCCAATTTGTAGAGGGGTGTCAATTTCTCAAAATCATCATATCCCATTGAATATGATAAGTGTCGACTTTTTTCCAACATATGAGATCCTTGGCTCTCTTCCAACCTGATACAAAGTTTTGAAGATGCAATTTGGGCTAGATCATTGACAAGGTCATGCATTAAGAATTTCTCTATGTTCCCTTCAGAAGGAGTTGGGACCCTTTCAAATAATGATCTTGATCTCAACTCGAGAAAGTATTGGTTGCCTGAATCTTGAATTATTTCATCTTCCTGTGGTACGAGACCATTGGCAATCCACAGATGAATAACTTGTTCTTTCCTAAATGCATAATCCTTAGGAAATATTGCACAATAGGAAAAACATCGCTTTAAATGTGCGGGAAGATCATTGTAGCTCAACATCAACGCCGGTAATATGTCATTGTGCGGTAACTCCCATATTTCACTTCTCACAATACGTTTCCACCCTTCAACCTCTGATTTGGAGCGTAACATGCCTGCGAGCGTCTTCAGAGCTAAGGGCAGTCCTTTGCACTTAGCTGCAATTTGTTTCCCGACCTCTTCAAGTTCCGGATGTCCATAGGATCCATGTGTTCAAATGCATGTCTTTTAAATAAAGACCAAGAGACTTCAATAGACAAAGTGTCCATGCTAATTTGCTCGTTTCCCATCATCATGGCAACACTCTCTTTACGTGTAGTCACAATGATCTTACTTCCTATATCTCCTTGCACAAAAAGATTTCTCAAGTCATCCCACTCGTTGTAGTTGTCATTCCACACATCGTCCAGAACAATAAGAAACTTCTTTCCCTTTAAGCTTTCCTTCAATTTGACTTGTAGCTGATTAAGATTGTCATCAACCTTCAAGTCAAATGAGCCAGTTTCTTGAAGTAACCCTTTTGTTATTCTGAAAGCATCATATCCCTCGGAAACACAAAACCAAGCTTTCAAACCAAAATGGTCCTTCACCTTCTCATCATTGTAAACCGCTTTAGCAAGTGTTGTCTTACCCACACCACCCATTCCAACAATAGAAACTACAGTCAACTTTTTTCCATTTGCATTTTCAGACACTAAACGGTCAATCAAATCCTCTATTTCAATATGCCTACCAAAGATATCCGATTCATCAACCAAAGAAGTTGAAGGTATTCTAGTCTCTTGTTTAGTCGAACTAAAATGCTCCTTTAAGCCAAGGCGGCCAATTTTCTTTTCCAAATCCTCCAATGTTTCCACAGTGTCTTCCAACTTCTCCTTTATGTTAAGAAAAAAATCATCACTCAAGCACAGGTTAAGGTCACTTACTTGCTGGTTGCTTGTTTCTGCAAGATTCTGATGCTGACCTTCCACCTTAAGCCTCAAAGCTTCATAATTGACTTGTTCTATTAAGTTTTCAGCAGAGTCGACAGCATCTCGAAGCTCATCAAGCCACTGGCTCACAAATTGATTTGATGCCTGCTTAATCTCTGCATCACTTAGAACTGCTTGAAGACCAAGTAAAGTCACTTTCAGCTTCTTTAAGAGCCGAACATGATGCTTATGCTTCTGAAACACCTTGAGCAGCTCACCGTGAGGAGCAAGCCTATCAAAGATAACATTCAAAGCTGAAGAGAGAAATGCACCACCAACTGCTAAGCCAACCTCCATTTCTGAAATCTACAAAGGAACCACAAAATGAATTTTTAAGAATTTTGAGAAGATAAATGTTTCTATCTTCAATTACTAACAACTTGTTTATTTTACCTGTTGAATGCTAAGAGTAATTGGTACAACTATGTTTAGCTACAGTCAACAACTATGTTTCTTGACTATTTTCATTACTTTCTCAATTCAATAATTGAAGCAAGAAAGGAATGGTACTTAGGGGTGTAGAAATGGGCCCCGCCCCAAGTGAGAGGCTCAAAAATAAAAAGCTTAAAATTATAAATTTCTACACAGCTCATTATAGTGCTAAAAGGGACCTACCATATCATGAATATGTTTACTCTACGTTCTTAAAAAGTTCGTTTTGTTCTTTAACACAACTGGATTCCTTGTTTGAATTATCCTTAACATTTTGATAAATCTTCGCACTTCCTTCCTTATCATTTGATGGAGATAAAGATGAATAAAGATAGTGCTGGAGAGAACATGTCGTTCATTACAATGTTTGTCTTGTTTTGTATAGTAATTGACAGTAGTAGATAAGAAAAGGCCAACTTCATTATTTTAAAAATCTTTTCTCTTCTCATAAAATATAATTAATAGTTATATCTTGAAGACATTGTGTAAGCAAAAACACGAAATTAGTCACAAAACAACATAAGAACTTAATAAAAAACACCTTTAAACTAGAACTACAACAACAAGATCACTACAATATTACAAGTGGAGTCTCGGGAGGGTAGTGAATTCGCAAAACTTACTCCTACCTTTAGGACTCCAGACTGTTTTCAATTATTCGCAAAACTTACTCCTACCTTGAGGACTCAGGACTGTTTTCAATAGACTCTCGGCTCAAAAAATAACCTGAAACTAAACACTAAAAACTCAAATTATATTATAGAGAAAAAAGAAAAAAAAAATAACAAAAATCTAAGATACAGTACTATTTTACCTCTTTCGACGAAAATCCCCAAACTTGTTTGAGATCATATTGATGCTTTAGGGTTTGGGAGGATTTTGTCGCCGGAAAAAATGGGGATTTTCAGACCCATTTTGGGGACAAATGGTCACATAAAAATAATAATATTATACTCTTTTAAAGTTACCCAATTTTATTTTATTACTTAAAATTTAGTAATCATATTATCATTTAGGTAATCAAATAGTCATAATAATTGGATTGACCAATCCTTAAATATCAAGTTTTGAGAATAGAAATTGCACATTAGCAGCTCTAGTATAGCATATATGTTTTAGAGATAATAATAGACACATTTAAAACGGAAAAGGGTTAAAAATACCTAATAACTTTGTGAAATAATTAAAAATGTCCTTCGTTTATAGTTTGGCTTTAAAATGTCATTCTTGTCAATACTTTGGTTCAAGATTGTCTTTGCAGTCGATACTTTAGTTCAGAAATGCCTCTATAGTTACTAAATGGGTCAAAAATGTAATTTTTTGAATAAATATATTATTTATATTGTTTTTAAACACATATTCTTCCTAATAAAAAAATTATTAAAGAACCCTATTCTTGTTTTCTTTATTTTAAAATTACTTTTAACAAATAAAAATGTAGGAAGTAATTTTTTTCTTCTTAATCTCATTTTATCAATTAGAATAGAATAATTTCATGTACCCTTTTAATGGATAATATATGTCATGTATATAAGATCATAGTAAATCCATCATTAATTTTTATTTATATAACGATAAACAATAATTACAATAAAATAAGAAATATTTTCATTTTTTATTTTTTTCTAAATTGAAGTAGGATAAATATTTACTAATTTAAAAAAAAATATTAAGAAAATGTTATAAATAAATAAATAATATATTTATTTGGGAAAGAACATTTTTTGCCAATTAAATACAATAAGAGCATTTTTGGACTAAAGTATTGAAGACTAGGACATTTTTGGATCAAACAATAAACAAAGAGATTTTTATTCATTTCACATAGTTTAAAGACATTTTTGACCTTTTTTCGTATTTAAAATAATAACTTTAGGTTCTATTTTGAAACACTATCTAAAAAACTTCGTTTTACGTATTAATCTATATATAATATAAAGGAGAAACATAGACAAGGTGATGTGGCACCTCTCTATGATCTCCATTTGTATTTATTTTTTTCTCCTTTTTTGGCTTTTCTTTCTTATCTAAATTAATTATTTTATTGTAAAAGTAAATTATTTAATTTATTACAAATAAAAATTATATTAATGGATAAACAATTACAACAAAGACTCTTCACATACAAACTTACAAGGAGTAATTATTCATAACTCATACCTCTCTAATTTCTATTCTTAATAAAAACAAAAATTATTTTTTGTCCTTTTTCTTATTACAATTACAAAATATTCATATTTTTAAATATTTTAAGTATTTTTATCTTTATTATTTAATTTATTTTAAAGGTTTTTTCCCCTTTTTCTTCTTTAAATCAATTCGTTTATTATAAATGTATTATTTAATTAATTACAAAAATCTATATATAATATAAAGCTAGATAAAAACATAATAATAATAATAATAACAACAAGGTGATGAGACACTTCTCTATTGACCTAGAAAATTATTTATGGTTTTTCTCCTTTATTGAACTTTTCTTACTATTCGTTTTCCATCTTCTTATTATTAAAAAATAAAATAAAATAAAGGAGAATCATAACCACCCTTTACCTAAACGGAAGAAGCCCTAAAGTTGATAACTGGTATGTCACATTTTACTATGCATTAAACATCTATGTAATAAATAATAATTAAAATGAAATAAAAATGTTACAAACAACCTCTATATATAATAAGTTAAGAAAAGGGTTTCCTTGAGTAGGAAAATCAGAATGGTAATGCATATGGAGGAATCAAATATGGCAAATATGAGTAGGAAAATCAGAATGTAATGCATTGGGAGGAGTCAAATATGTCAATCAAGTGATGAAAAAGTTTTTGTATCTATTTCACTCAAAGTTTGCAAAAGGCTATGAAGTATTTATGTAAATTAACAAGTATGTTATCTTTGTGTGTGTGTTTTTTTTCCATTTCTGGCTTGATATTATTTTCATTTTTTAAATTCATTTTCATGTAACTTTTCTCTTTAATAAGGAGATGGACATTAGAGGAGTATACTAATTGTAATTTCTAACGAATACTATTGTGGTTCACGGTATATTATATTGATAAATTCAACTTTTTTTTTTCTGATTTTCTTTTCTTTGAATGCATGCATGTGATATATATATAATATATAGTATAATTCGTTTGTATTACGTTCAACTAATTACAAAATTTATGATAAAATAACCAACTAATTTTTTTATTTTTTGGTTTATATGAAAATCACAGAAAAATGAGTATTAGTGGTGGAAATAATAACTATTTGAATTAACTTATTTTAAGTGTTTTTATGCTAAAGATAACTTTTAAGCACTTTTGGAGTGTTTAGAAAATTTAAAAAGTACTTAGAAGAACTTGATTTTAAGCTAAAGTGATAAAAGTAAGTCAAAAATCATAAATTACAAAATTTAACTTATTACTTTTGACTTATAAGTCCAACAATAAAAGTCAATTCAAACGAGCATTATTTCCACCACATTTGTGACCACCTATTTCAGTAGAAAATTATGCAATAATCTTAACGAAGTCAATCTGTACATACACTAAAATAATTTGTTTTTAAACGAATGTAAAGTACTTAACCATAATTATATGCAATGAAATATGATGGTTTTTAAAATAAAAAAATATATTTAATAGCAAAACACAATGTGATCCGCATCACATGATTATATTAAAGATTGAACTCAAATAAAGTAATAATATTTTTATAATATTTCTCAAAATAAAAGAAAATGTTGAATGTGTATATACAACTAAATATCTAAAAAATGCGGTTAAAATATTTGAATACATTAGAACTGCACAATTGTGAAGAGAATTTGAATACGTGATCATTATTAAAAATTTAATTAAATTTATTTAATAATTGAATTTTTTTAATATAGATATTCAAAGAAAAATATTATTTCATAGAATATATAAGATTTTAATTGGCCGCGTGAAGCGCGAATTAGTTAACTAGTTGACAAATAATACTACTATAAAAAAGTTATGTGTTTTAGCAGAAATTATCGATATCTTATAATTTTGAATAAGAAATATTCTCTTTTTTATTCTGCTAAAGATAAGGATAAGGCATCTATTGGTAGAGATTTTTTCAGTAACTATAGACTATAATTGTGTAATTGGCAATCATAGGAAAGAATTATATCATTTTTTATTTGTTTTTCTCTTTCTGGATACAAAAAAAAAAAGCATCAAAAAAACAAAAACTTGAAAATGTCTTTTTTTATAGTTGCGAATCTTGTATGTATTCTTAAGAAAAGGAATTTGTTCATTTTTCTTGATCTTAAAAAAGGCATGAAAATACGTAAGAACTCTTGAATGAAGAAAAATATAACTCCAATATTTTCTTTAAAATCAGTAGTCAATTCTATATTTCCAAAGGGAATAGTTGACAATTTAATCCAATTTTGGTCATTATATATATTCACATCAATAGTAGTACAAAAAGAAGGCACAACTCCAAGCTGTTCAAGAATAGTAGTATTGAATTTCTCGAACCATTAACTAATACTATATCAGTTCTATTTCTCAATGTGACGGGATATTTTCCACCTTAGTTTAATTTTTCTCTTGCCATGTAGGTAAAGCTAGAAGAGAGCATCATTGGTCATACATTGGTTGGTTAATCACATTTTATTCATGAAATAATTTGAACTGATATTAGTTTGAATACGACAAATCATGGGCGATATCTTTCTAGCATATGTGAAGGCTGGCGCTTTTATAATTTGTGGTAGTAAAAATTACAACTGAGCATCGATCGAAAACAATTTTTCTATCTTTCATAGTAAGGGTAAAGTCTACATAACACTACCCTACTTTCTTAATCAATATGTCAAGGGCTTGAGCCCCTAAAATAAAATAAAAAATCATGTTAAAAGTGTTGCTCCCTAAAATATGCTAATCCAAATTTAGTTGCAATCCTAGATATATATACATTTTATCAAGGTATACAATACATTCGCTATAAAAACATATATATTTTTCTGTGATTTTGAGTTGCAATTATTCAAAATCAGTTAATCGAATCTCCATCAAATAACTTCAAATTTTATAGATAATTTCCTTGTATTAACTATTCCAACAAGTCTAAACAACACCTATTTCAAAAAAATTTCACACACAAAATAAAAATAAAATTCAAAATTTAAACTCCCTTCTTCAAGCTTATTCAACTATGACGAATTCTCTTTCTAATTTAATTTTCAACATTTAAATTTCACAAAATTAGTACTCTAACTACGAGTTGGGTCCCAAATATATTAACTAATCGAGATTGTCAACTAATTATTCAGAGGTGGTTGCCTGGTTGATCCCAAATAAAATAAAAATTAATATTTTTGTTATTTTCGATCAAATGTGTGTAAATGGCGTGTCACTCAACTTTTAACTTTGTACATCAAAATCAATTTGACCACTATCACTATTGCATAAATAAAGTTCGTGGTAAATTGGTAATTAGTAATTACTTTTTTATTTTTAATCAGAATTTGAGTTAGAAGTCGTCTTCGTTAGAGAGTATTTTACCTTTAACGTGACACTTTTTTGTGCAAACCCAAATTTAATCGAGCTCTAATATGGATACCAAGCACTAGGCGGAAACAAAAAAACAAGTATATATCTGCTCCATATATTAGTGTTTGCCAGCTTGAAAAATCATCAAATTTGCCTTTTGCTGGAATCAATTGCATCATATCTTTCCAATGATGTAAGTAGGATATTCTTCCAGAACTTTATATATATATATATATATTTTTTTTTTTTTTTTTATTGTTTTAGTATTTGTATTGTGATTTCATTAAATTTAAATTCATGTATTTGCGGGCAGTTACTAATAAGATATTTTTATTTTTAAGAATTTAAATTTGAGATTTTTAGTTAAATACGATAGACTCAAATCATCCCTCAATTTATATTGGTACAAGGATATAGTACAACTACTATTTATTTGGGAATCTAAAGTTTAACAGAAACTGCAAGTTGTATATATGTCAACTTACATACAATCCTAGGTTCCTCTCTTCTTCTTATTTTTTCCTTTTTTGGCATAGTCTTTGTACTCCCTCCGTCCCTATTTACTTGTCCATATTTCCTTTTTTGGTTGTCCCTATTTAGTTATCCATTTTGACAAATCAAGAAAGGACAACAATTTTTTTCCTATTATACCCTTATTTACACTTCTTGAAAATTGTAAAAGTGTATGTTGTTTTCCTCCAATTTATTTCACTTTAATTCAAATAAGTGGTTGTAATTTTGAAGTGAAAAGTTGTCATAAGGGTAAAATTATAACTTCACTGTGCTAATCATTGTTGCCTTAATCTGTGTGCCATTTCTAAAGTGGACAACTAAAAAGGGACGGAGGGAGTACTTCCAAATTAATCCTAACTTGGATTTTAAACACTCTATGTATTATTTTATTTTTTTACCATTTTAATAATAGGAATAACTGCTTTACTGTTTGTGAATTAGGGGCAGATACACCATTAGTGAAAAGAGTAAATTTTATCATGAAAGAATGTGGTACAAACGATGGAGATGAAAAGGTTGTATTAAGGGGTGTTGGTCGACACCTCTTCATCGAAAAATTATATTGTGTAGCTAATATATATATATATATATATATATATTACATATTGACACATCTACACGATTTTACTTAATATTTTGACACATCTTAGTCGATATTCTTGCTCCACTACTATGAGAATGTTTCTCTTTTAATTAGAAGTCTTAGATTCAAGTCTATGATAAGGGGCCCTACGCAACGAGAATCCAAATTGATTATATTCCATCGTAGGTACCAAATATCGGATGAAGTTAATTATAAAAAAAACGTAAATTTAAAATAAAAAATAAAAAAATGAAAGTGACAGTAAAGCCGTCTAATAGCTGGCTAGTGTTTCAGAAGGTCAATCCAAAGCATCAACTAAAGGTCTCTACTCTGTCTTTCTGGTTAATTATGAATTATCCAATTTTCTAACTGCTCGTTTTAATTTATTTATCTTATTTTAATTTAGTATAAAATTTGAGAAAGTAAAATTAATTTATAAATTTTGTGGTATTAAATTAAAGACACATTAAATATATCATAATATCATATAATCTTGTAATTTTAAATACGTAATATATAAAATTAATTTAAAAAATGCTAAAAAATAAATAAATATTCTTTTTAAAATGAAAGTTTTTTTTTTTTAGATCAATCGATTGTGAGCTTTTTTTATTTCCTTGACTTATTGATGTGATGTTTATTTATATTAGAGAATCCAGCAGTGCAAGTAGCTGCAAAAGGTACTAGTATATATTATATCATCAATCAACCATAGATCTTGATATGATGCTAATAAGTAATATAGCTCCCATTTCTTTTTTCTTATTATTTTGATATATATTTGATATTCATACTAAAGTCCGATGAAATAAGTTTTTCTATATATTTGATTTAGTGATGGATTTAAAATTTTAATCGAGAGCTGTCAAAATTAGACAATATAATTTATTGTCTCAAATATAAAAGAACAACGCTGAAGTTAAAACTTGAGCTAGGATCAAACAACCGACCATTGAGACTTTTTGTTGCCCTTATCTGTTGTGTTATCTCTTTACTTTGCGTCACGAGATGTCAATATATATATATAATCAAAATTTGACTTAGCTATATAATGTAATTATTTTTCGACGAAAATGTATCGTTTGACACTCCTCAGACAAGGATAGCTCCAACCCTGATTCTAATTAATTTATGTCATAATAATAATTTCAAACATCTAAAAAAAAATTAAACCTTATAAATTAAAGATTAGATAAATAAATTAAAACGAAGGAAATAAGAGAATAATCATATCTAAGTAATGATTACACTTCTTTTAAGATATTGTCAGCAATATATTTACTACTGCTACTATACTTCAAATGTCAAAAATTTATCCTCAAATTTTCCTATTGGGTTGGGCAGGTGTCCTTTTGCATGAAAAAGTCCTACTATCTATATATTCTTGTGATAAGATAGAGTAGGTGCAGTTATTTTCAGACAACAAGCCGTCACTCTGTCTTGTTATTGCAGTAAAAAATATATATATTATTTTCTTCTTCGTTTTAATTTATGTGTTATTATTCGATCAAATTTAAAAGTAAGTTTTATAAATTGGCTTTGACTATGTTGTATGGTCGTATGAGGTTGAGTGTTTCATTAGTGAAAGAAATTAATGTTCAGTAGATGAAGATAACATAAATAGGGATGCTTAGAAGGATATATATATGTATAAGGAGACAATGCGAAAGTTGCCTTTATGAGGATAAGATGTGAAAATAAAAATCGAGATAATTTAAATATGTGAAGAAGTAATTCAAATGCTAGGCTCTAATGAAGAGGTTCAAGAAGTTGACGGTGATTGGTCTGAGAAGAGGTAGAGAGACCTTAGACATTTTTAATTGAATAAGAGCATGAAGGTCGATGATTAAGATAGACATAAATAAGTAGTCGAGCGACTTCTTTCTTTCTAGTGAAGGAACATAATTCTAATCCGGAGCACATATATAGTATTTTATCAAAATTATTATTATTATGCTAGCAATATCCTATTATTCAAGTTTATTACACATGTAATTTCTCTACCTTAGTTATTTTATTATGTTTACTTTCGGTACTTTTCTTTCTTCATTATTTTCATCATAATTACTTTGATATTTTTTTTAAATCGTGATGAAAAATAATTTCTTTGAGCCAAAGTTCATCGCAAACAACGTCTCTACCTTACAAATATACAAATAAAGTTTGCGTACATCTACTTTCTCCAATTCTTATTTATAATATTATACTAAATATGTTATGGTCGATAATTGATTGGACACAAATTTTAAAAATATGGTATAGAGAGAGAAAGTGACAGTGAAAGAGATCCCATAGTTCAGTACTTGGTGGGAATCTAATTAGCATAACTAAAACTGAGAGTTGTATGGGTCTTATGTGCAGCTACCAATATAGTACTATTATATGATCACTACGTCACAATATCTTAATTATCATTGGTTTATAGTACTTTCATTACAGAATTACTAAGTACAGTTTGATGCCAAATATAATCCTTTTTCTAAGTTTAATTTTTTTTATACAATATTGTTTTCTATACTTTAATCAAATATTGTCCAAATTGTGTCTAATTTAACCATTTAATATTTGAAATTCACTATCCTACTACTGAAATTGGTGATAGTTTGGTGTTTTGTAGCTATTTTTTCTTTCATAAAAGTAGTATTAGCAGTATTCCCATAGTTTCTTGTGTTTCGTATTTCTGTTACTACATGTTAGTTTTTGTGTTTCGATTATCGCATTAGTTTATTATTTTTACTAATCTTTTTTTATTTAGAACAAACTAAAATGAAAAGTGTGTCACGTAAACTTAACAAAGAAGTACCAAACACGGAATCAAATACCCACAATTTATCCCAAGAATCCCTTATCTCCCTCATTTGGGTCAAAACCAGGATTAATCTAGATAACCACATTCTATATGAGATAAGTTATATACCAAAATGTTGATATAAAAACAATACTGATTTTAATTAATAAGTAACTCAAACAAAAAAACAACCTCTCTACCCTATAAAGGCAGGGGGGTAAGGTCTCTCACCCTCCTCAAACTTCACTTGAGAAATTACACCGATATGTTGTTGTCGTTGTTATTGTTAACTCAAACCAAACACAAGATAAATTTAATCTCATTATTTATACCAAAATAATCCACCTAATCCCTTTAACCAAAGCCCCTAACTATTTTCTTTGAGCAAAGTAAAATTGAAAGAATCAAATAATTACTGAGATGAGCTCATCTTTATGTATTGCCTCAGCATGTAGAGGATTTCAGAACTGCACTGTCATATCATAAAAAGTATACTTATGATATACAATAATGGCTGCATGGCTCATCATTTTCTTTTGTTCTATAAATTGGCTGTTACTAACTTCACTTCTCATGCACTCAATAACTTTGATCCATTTTGTTTCTTTACTCACTTAGATCAAGAACTTGCTTTTCATTTTCTTCTTGAAAAATGTCTGTGATCAATGCCAAACATTTCACTCTCTTTGTCTTGCTGATCTGCTTTTTAGTAATTCAAGAATCTCATGGTCTATCTCTAAAGGAAGTTGCTCCTGTGAAACTCCTAAACAGAAAGGTTCTTATCACTTTCATCTTATTCTCATACTATCTTTTACTATTGTCTATTCATTATAAGCTTACCTGGTTAAAATAAGAAGTATTATTAAAGAAATAAGAAGGTTAGAGGCTACTTCCCGAGTCTTTACTGCCCTGTTTTTTGTTACTTTCCTTATTTCGATCATCCACGAGGTTGTCAAAAGAGAGAAAGGGGGTGGCTATCTAGGGGGAGTCGTTTCGGTTGAATGACCCAAAGTCTCTATGGACAAGGGGACAAGTGAATCATCGCTTAGATTTCCATGACTAAGTACTAATCCTTTAAAACTATATGTGCATGCAGGTTTTAGAAAAACAGTGGGCTGCATTTGGAAAGGTATACTACAAGCATGCAGAGAAGATTAATGAGAAGTTTGCTGATTGGGAGCTAAGAGGAGTTCCAGCTGGTCCTGATCCATTGCATCACAATGGTGCTAGTCCTAAGAAACCTAAGACTCCATGATCATGCAATATTAATTTTGTTTTAGCTCTATGTTCAAGTTTTTAGTAAAGGGTAGTATATGGTTTCATGTTTCTGTTTTTGTTGTTTTTGGCCCAATAGAAAGGAAAAAACAAAAGAAACAAAAATGTAAGTATGGGCTTAGGCTTTAGGCTAGCTAAGTTGGAATATTAGGATTTCAAGTCTCCCTGGTATGTATATAGTTTGATGCAAAGTTGTCTTTTTTATTACTAGTACTAAAAAAAACCAAGAATGAACATTAGTTTTTGCTGTACTCTCAATGTCATCGATCCAAAGAATGTTTTTCGAGCTAAAGGGTTAATTTCCTGGATATTGATTCTTCAAGCTGATAAAAGATGATGAGAAAAAAGAAGACCCTACTAAAAAATTGCCAATTTCTTAAGGAAATCCCCTATGGAAGTTTTTGACAAAATCCGTTCGAATTTGGCTTGTTGATTGGTAATGTTTCAGACGGAGAAATCCTTTACCGACAAGCCAAACTCTGACAGTACATCCTAGTGAGAAGGACAATCAGTTGAGGTACAACAACAACAAATACCTAGTGTAGTCCTACAAGTAGGGTTGTGGGGTCTGGGAAGGGTAGTATGTACGGAACCTTAACCTACCTTGTGAATATTGTGAGGTTGTTTCCGAATCAGTTTAGGAAGAAGACACATGTATAGGACCTATTGTAAGTCCTATAGAAAAGCTTGATTTTTAAACTTATTTCAAATGATTAAATACAAGCTCAACTACATAACTTGATCAGCCAAGTACAAAGCAAAAAACTAATCTTCTTTATAATGATGTACAAATATGAAAGTAATTAACCACATTCATATAATTCACTAAAATCATCTTCAACATATCCAGACACTTTTAACTCACCTGACAAATGCTCAAGCATTGCGTAAACCTGCTCTGCATGTATATGTGATCTATCTCCGGCCACAAATTCATTAAGGACACCATCAACCTCAATAGAACTAATTCCCGGTCTCTTTTGAATCCCGAGTGCCTTCATTTTCTTCCTCACAGTACTAGCTCCACGCCAACTTCCCACTGCAGCATATATATTAGAAAGCAGCACGTGATTTGAATCTCCATCCGGATCCAATTTGTAGATATAATGCATTAGCCTTTCAGCTAATCTTACATCGCTAAGATTTCGACAAGCAGCTAATATAGACCCCAATATAACTTCATTTGGCTTCATGGGCATATTCTTAATAATGCCTAATGCATCTTCCAGTCTTCCAGCACGACTGTAAAGGTCAACTATACACCCGTAGTGTTCAATCCTAGGAGTAATCCTATGAACTCTCTTCATTGCTTTGAAATACTTCAACCCTTTTTCGACTAAACCAGCATGGCTACATGCCGTGAGAACTCCTGTAAAGGTCACTGCATCCGGTTGAAAACCTTCATTTTGCATCAAATCAAAATATTGTAGAGCATCTACCGCGTGCCCATTGACTGCTAATCCAACAATGGTTGAATTCCACGAAACCAAGCTTCTCTCGGTCATTCTATCAAACACCTGACACGCCAATTCTAGGCATCCACACCTACAGTACATGTCGATTAACGAGTTATTAACACGAACATTATCCTTAAATTCACGTCGCAGGATAAACCGGTGTAGCCATAGGCTTATACCAAGAGTACCCAAATTAGCACAAGCCGAAAGCACTGAAATCATCGTTACATAATCAGGCTCAACCCCAGATAACTGCATTTCTCGAAACCATACTAAACCTTCTTCAAAAAGCCCATTCTTGACAAATCCACCAACCAAAGCCGTCCAGGAAATAACATCTCTCTCAGGAATTTCATCGAACACCTTAACCGCATTCTTGAAATCCCCATTTCTCATGTAACCATCAACCATGGTGTTCCAAGTCACCTTATTCTTAACACCCATATGATCAAAACTCAATCTCGCAAGCCCCACAAGTCCAAACTTCGAATACATGTCAATAACAGCAGTACCCACTTTCACATTCTGAGTATCCAACCCGAGTTTTCTAGCATACCCGTGAAGAGCAGAGCCAAGAGACAGAGCTTGAGCAGGAAAATGAGCACAGCCGGAGAGAAGAGTAACGAAGGTAATGTGGTTAGGCTCAACGCCGGAATTCCTCATGCGAGTGAACTCGGAAACCGCCTCGATTAAACGGCCGTTTTTGCAGTGACGGGCAATTAACGAGGTCCATGAAGCTGTAGAGTCATTATTGCTGCGGTAGGTGGCGGCGGAGGCGGAGTTTTTATTATGGAGCTGGGGGAGTTGTAGCGGCGGCGACAGCGATGGCGGAGTGGTGGCGGCAGTGACATTAAAGGCGGGAAGGGCCATTGCATATTTTCAAATTACAGTTGGAGACATATCCTAAATATAAAAGTTGTTATTAGTGAAAAATAACCACTCTCATTAAATAAGATAGCCGCTATCGTAGAGTTTCAAATTGCACCGAATGAAAGTTCATAACGAAACTTCAGGATATTGTTATAAAGTTTTACCCGTGAAATTTGAAATCTATGAAATAAAATCAAATAAAAGTAGTAGTAAGTGTTATTTCAGAACTACAAATAGAGAATCACATATTGCCACTTTGATTTAAAATATAGCCAAAATTGTAGAGTTTCTAATTGCACGGTGAGAGTTCATGGTAAAACTTCAAATATTGTCATAGAATTTTGCTTGTGAAATTCGAAACCTATGAACAAAACTACAAATAGAGAATCACATATAGCCACTTTGATTTAAAATATAGCCATAATTGTAGAGTTTCCAATTGCACGGTGAGAGTTCATGGTAAAACTTCAAATATTGTCATAGAATTTTGCTCGTGAAATTCGAAACCTATGAACAAATTACATTAAAAGTAATAAGTAAATGCTATTTTAGAATTCATAAATAGAGAACTACAAAATAGTCACTTTTCAATTATTGTGGTGGTAAAAAAGTTGATCGATGTTATGAAGTTTTAAATTGCAGATGTAAATTTTTAAAGCTTCACTTATGAAAATTGAATTTTATGACAGTAATTTCAAAGACAACAACAAAAGTGATTAGTGGATGTTGTTTTAGAATTCACAAATAGAAATTTCATAAATAACCAGTTTTCAATCCCCATAATTTAAATCTTTTTTTTGGCTATTTACCGATCCAATATTGACTTGGCACTCTTCTTAAAGAGCAATAGATATAATCCCAATTTTACTTCATCACTTTTTGATTGCAATAGCTTCGATATTTTGGAAAATGACTATACTTAAATAATAAAGAAAAATTAGGAAATAAATGACAAGTTATCTCTTGATTTTTTCAAATGTCAAATTAAAATGGACATTAATTTTCAATATAGTGAACAAATAAAATTAAATGAAGGAATTTATTATCATCAAATTTCAAATTTCACAAATAAAATATGAGGGTGTTGTTAATGATAATCATAATGATAATTTTTCCATTATCAATTGATGTTATTCAAATTTAATTAGTAATAAAAAAATGAAGGGATCTCTCTTGAGTGTTTCCTTAACAAAGTTGTCGCTGACAGCCCTCACTGTTGTTGTCAAGTACACAACACAACAATAAAAGAATTAGTAAAAATTGAAAGGTTTTTATTTAAAATCTCGCTCGGATATCTTCTTAAAGCAAAATAGACACACATACGGACAACTAGAGAGTTTACTTGAATCTTGCGGCTTTGGGTAACACCTAATTAAGTGTTTCATTTACTTTGGGATATGTGAAACTATATTTAGTTGTACAATTCAAATATCAATAATTTTAGACACTTGCCAATTCATTTGTCTATTCAAAGATAAATGCTAGCTTTGGAGGTGGAACTATATTTGTTTCTACAATTCAATTATCAACAATTTATACATATGCCAATTTATTTGTTTATTCATAGATCAATCCTAACATTTTTAAATGAAAAGTGCTAAGCTTTCGTGAGATATTAATGCTTGCTATTTTTTAATTACGTATTTTTCGTACTTATTTTCCTTGTATCTTCTCTCGGAAAGAGCTAGGTCTTCTTGGTTTTAGCAATTTGAATTGAGAAGTTAAAAAAATCCTTTCTTACTCAAAGTTTTACCTATTGATTTTACCCTTATTTTCAATATATTTGACATCAAAGTCAAATTTATCTCAATTCATTATTTTCAGTGTTGAATTCCCGATTTTATATTGTTCACTCTCTGAATTTTTAGTTCTAGACGTGCGGGGAGGGGGGGATAGGGGGTGGTGGAGTCAATATCATTCACAAGATGTGAGTTTTATTTTCTTTGGCGGTATGTGTAACTCTAACACAAAACACCCTTAACTTACTTTGACGGTGTACACGTAACTGTATTTTTTTGTATCATTCAAATATCAACAATTTTATACACTTGCCAGTTTATTCAAAGATCGATTATTATTTTCATATGAAACGTGTTAGACTTACGTGTAACACTAGTTAATGTATGCTATAGAAGACTCTTAACTTGTTTTAGCGGTACACGCAACTATATTTGTTTGTATCATTCAATTATCAGTAAATTTATGCAGGTGTCCGTTTATTTACATATTGAGAGATTGATATCGATTTTTTCAAATGAAACGTGTTAGACTTGTGTGTAACACTAGTTAATGTCTACTATCCTTCAATTACTTGTTTGTCGTCGTGCATATTTCCCCTTTTATATTCTCTCAGAAAGAAAGAAAAGGAGAGGAAAGGCAAAACTCAAAAAGAAAACAAGTTCTTCACAATTGATCTCATTTTTCTCCTAAGAAGAAATGCCAATCAACTTGCAACTATTCATCTTTGTGTTAATTTTTCTTTTTTTTCTTCTTCTGAGTGATTTCTTCGTAACTAGTATTGAAAAAGGATCATTGATCGGTTTGAAAGAATATTTCTTTTGTGAAAAGTTTCACATGATGACACTTACAAGTTGCAAGATGAAAAGTTTGAGTGATATTTAAAGGTATCTTTTTAATGAAATCCTCTCTCTCAAATTATATTTCACTTGTTTTAATTTTGAATTTTTGATAGTACTAAATCTCTCAAATTCTATTTCACTTGTTTTAATTTTGTTACCTTTTATAATAGTACTAAATCCTTCATTAGAGTTGTCCATAACATTAGAAATTTCACTAATTGACATAAATTTTCACTTTTGACAATTATGCAGATAAAATTAATGAAAAGTATGTTGATTGGGAGCTAAGAGGAGTTCTAGCTGGTCCTAAGAAACCAAAGACTTTATGATTATGTAATATTTATTTTGTTTTAGCTCTATGTCCAAGTTTTTAATAAAGGGTAGTATATGGTTTCATGTTTCTTCTATTTTTGTTGTTTTTGGCCCAACAAAGGGGGAAAAAAAGGAAACAAAAATGTAAGTATGGAATTAAATAGATTTGATGCAAAGTTATCCTTTTTATTACTTATTAATACTAAGAAAGCTCAAGAATGAACAATAGTTTTGTTGTATTCTCAATGTCATCAATGCAAGGAATGCTTTTGGAGCCAAAGGGTTAATTTGCTTTGCTATATATATTGGTTCTTCAAGCTGATAAAAAACTAATGAAAAAACAAAATTATCAAAAAATTGCTAATTTCTTATGAAGTCCGTCTAAATTTGGTTCATTGATGGTAATGTGTCCGATGGGGAAATCATTTACTGATAAACCAAACTTTGATACCTTCTTAAAACGATATAGACACACATATATATAAGTAGAGAGTTTTCCTAAATCTTACGGCTTTAGGTTATACCTAATTTAGTGTAGCATTTACTTTGGGATATGTGAAACTATATTTGTTTCTACAATGCAATTATCAACAATTTTATATATGTGTCAATTTGTTTGTTTATTCATAAATCAATCCCAGCTTTTTAAAATGAAATGTGTTAAACTTTTGTGAGACATTAATGCTTGCTATCTTTCAATTACGTATTTGATGTATTTATTTTCCTTGTATCTTCTCTTGGAAAGAACTAGGTCTTCTTGGTTTTAGCAATTTGAATGGAGTGGTAAAAAAATCATTTCTTTCTAAAAGCTTTGTCTATTGATTTTACCCTTGTTTTCAATATATTTGGGATCAGAATCGAACCCATCTCAATTCATTATTTTTGATGTTTGGATCCCTAATTTTATTTTGTTCACTCTTCAAATATTCAGTTCTAGACGTGCGGGAAGGGGGGGAGAGGAAAGGGGGTGGTGGAGTTCATATGTTCACAGGATGAGAATTTGATTTTCTTTGGTGGTACACGTAACTCTAACAAAGAATCCCCTTAACTTACTTTGGCGGTACACATAACTGTATTAGTTTGTATCATTCAAATACCAGCAAATTTATACACTTGCCAGTTTATTTGCGAATTAAGTGGCCGTATTAATTTTTCAGATGAAATGTGTTAGACTTGCGTGTAATACTAGTTAACGTCTGCTATAGAACAACCTTAACTTACTTTAGCGGTACACGCAACTTATTTGTTTATAACATTCAAATATCAAGTTATCAACAAAATTTATACACGTACCCGTTTATTTACTTATTCAGAGATCAATATCAATTTTTCAGATGAAATGTTTTAGACTTGCGTGTAACATTAGTTAAAGTAATCTATCCTTCAATTACTTGTTTGTCGTCGTACATATTTTCCCTTTTATATTCTCCCTGAGAGAAAAGAAAAGAAGAGGGAAGGCAAAATAGAAAAAGATAACAAGTTCTTCATAATATATTTCATTTTTCTATTAAGAAGATATGTCAATCAACGTGCAGCTAATCATCTTCGGGTTATTTTTTCTTTTTTGTTTCAGAGTGATTTATTCATAATCAACGTACAAAAAGGATCATTGATTGGTTGGAAAGAATATTTCTTTTGTTAAAAGTTTCACATGATGATACTTGCAAGTTGCAAGAAGGAAAGTTAAGAGATGTCAATTTATTTTCTATCTTTCAATTACATATTTGTCACACTTATTTTCCTTGTATGTTCTCTCGGAAAGAAATATGTGTTCTTGGTTTTAGCAATTTGAATTGAGCAATAAATAATCCTTTATTTCTCAAAGCTTTGCCTATTGATTTTACCCTTGTTTTCAATTTGTTTGATATCAGAGTCAAATCTATCTCAATTCATTATTTTGGATGTTGGGTCCCCAACTTTATATTGTTTACTCTCCAAATATTCAGTCTATAACGTGCGGGGAAGGGAGGAATAGGGGGGGAGTTCATATCTGTAACGGCTCAGCCTGCTAGTGATATTATCTGCTTTGGGCCTAGGCCTGCACGACTTTAAAATGTGTCAATAGTTGGTAAGGCCTGCTTACTTATATATTCAACATATCTCTCTTGTGTTTTGTCGATGTGGTACTTCTTATCTTAAGTTGAAGCGTCACATACACCCCCTCTACGGACTAAGCGTCCTCGCTGAGGTTTACCCCAACGAATAGGATTTGCCTAGACTCAGCACTGAGGTTTGCCCCGCCTAATCGGATTTGCCTAAACTCAGTTGAACTTTGGCCCACATCGACGACAAGGCTGACACAGGAGTGGCTCTGATACCATTTGTAACTACCAAGCCTACTAGTGATATTGTCTGATTTGGGTCTAGACCCGCACGACTTTAAAATGCGTCACTAGTTGGTAAGGCCTGCTTACTTATATACCCAACATCTCTTCTGTGTTTTGCTGATGTGATACTTCTTATGTTCAGCTGAGGTGTCACAATATCGATCGTTCGCAAGATGTGAATTTGATTTCCTTTGGCAGTACACGTAACTCTAACAAAGAACACCGTTAACTTACTTTGGCAGTGCACGTAACTGTATTTGTTTGTATTATTCAAATATCATCAAGTTTATACACTTGCCAATTTATTTGTTTACTCAGAGATCAATAATAATTTTTTAGATAAAACGTTTAGACTTGCATGTAACACTAGTTAATATCTGCTACAGAACACCCTTAACTTACTTTGGTGGTACATGTAACTGTATTTGTTTGTATCGTTTAAATATCAACAAATTTATACTCTTGCTCGTTTATTTACTTATTTCGAGATCAATATTAATTTTTCAGATGAAACGTGTTAGACTTACGTGTAACACTAGTTAATGTTTGCTATCCTTCAATTACTTGTTTGTCGTCGCAAATATTTTTTCTTTTATATTCTCTCAGAAAGAAAAGAAAAGAAAAGGAGAGGAAAGGCAAAATAGAAAAACTCTTCCCAATAGATTTCATTTTTCTCCAAAGAAGATATGTCAATCAACTTGCAGCTAATCATCTTCTTGTTATCTTTCTTTTTATTCTTCTTCTGAATAATTTATTCATAATCAACATACAAATAGGATCATTAACCAATCGGAAAGAATATTTCTTTTGTGAAAAGTTTCACATGATGACACTTGCAAGATGTAACAAGAAAAGTTGAGAGATAGTAAAAGGTATTTTTTTTAATTGAAATCCTCCCTCTCAAATTCTATTTCACTTATTTTAACTTTGTTACCTTTTATAATAGTACTAAATCCTTCATTAGTTTTGATCTTATATACTTTCATAAAGTTGTTCATAACATTGGAAATTTCACCAATTGAATCAAACACCTCTATTATAGATTTTACTTTTGACAAATCATTTCTTTAATTCTATGTGGACTCACTAATCCAATCATGTTTAGGCTCTATAGTTGGGTTAAAAAAAAAGGAGGATAATTTTTATTGCAGTGGCTCATTTTTGTAAATTTCTATATGTTTGCGACGTGTAACATACAAAAAATTATTTAATTACTTGCTATCAATTCAAAAATAGAATTAATATTGGCCTAAAATTTCGTTAATTAGACAACAAAATAGTCTAAAAGAATATCCATTTTATACAATTATATATGTGTTTTGTTTTATCGTCGTTTGGTTTGAGGACACTACTAAAAAAATTGACCTTCAAAAAAATCAAAAAATAATTTTTAATTATTTTTTAATAAAATAAATCAGGACAACACCGACCTCCAAAGGTTTGTTTGAGTTTTTTTTTAGTAGTGAAAATTGAAATTTGTCATAAAAATAATTTGGATAGCTATATAAGGAAACAAAATAATTCATGAAAATTTTATAATGTATATGGTCTGACTATTTTAAAATTAAAGCTAGTACTTAATAATTATTATATTAGTGTTAAGTTATGTAAGAATCTATATATTATTTTCTAATGGATTTTACATCGTAACTTATGCAGGGCCATGTGTATAATTAGCTATGAATTAAGTCGAAACCAAGTGGTCATAGAAATAAAATACAAAAAAGAGAGAAATTGCCACAAGTTTTTACATAAATACTATACTATATATAATGCATGACAAAAATGACATCACTCTACTTCCCAAACATGTTACTCATATAACAACCTAAAATATAGGAAAAAATACATCCAAGCAAACAACATTAAAGGAAAATACAGTTTTACCCCTTCAAGTCATTCAATCTTCATTTGAAAATTGTTAGTAATGTCCTCTTCTCTTTTTGATTCCAATATCTCTATTAATCATCTTGGATTCCTTTTGTGCCTCTTCTTGAATCCTTTTCTTCTTCTCTATTCGATTTATAGTCTCATCACGAGTGATTTCATCTTCATGAATAGTGTCATCAAAATCATTTTGATCATGACATTTTTTGTAACCTTTCAAATCTATTAGTTTTAACACGAGACGTCCATTCTCTCGTGTGGCTTCAAGGTACTCATAATACTCCATGGTTTCTTCTTTTAGGATTAATCTTCCATCAACATTATGTCTAGAGAGAGACCATTGTACATCTCGAGGCAATGTGCCTCTCCAAGAAGGAATTGGTGGTGGATATTCTTTTTTCATATTCTTAGGTTGTTTTCCTTTTTTAGGAATGTTAGTTTTGGGTTTTCTGTTGCGATATTGTTGTTCATACTCTTCTAGTTCACTAGGCGAAGCCATGAAAACACCACTCTCTGAACCTATGAGATCGCCACTTGTTGAGTACATCCATGGAGAAGAATATGGTGTTGAATCAAATAAGGATGAAAATGTGGATGGTGTTGTGGTTGTTGCTTTTGTAGGTGATAATAATGGTAGTGCTAGTGGTGGTGGTGGTGGAGTTGATGTTGACTCGGACTTTGATGAAAATATGGATGGTAATCTAATTGTTGCCCCCCTTGTTGTTGTTGTTGATGGTTGTGGTGGTGGTGTTGTTGATATTGATGACTCGGATTTCCATATGGATGGTGTTCTGGTTGTCTTTGTCCTCGTTGTAGTTGTTGTTGTTGCTGATGGTGGTGTTGCTGATGTTGATGACTCAGATTTAGATATGGATGGTGTTCTAGTCGTCTTTGTCCTTATTGTTGTTGTTGTTGTTGCTGCTGATGATGGTGGTGATGGTGCTAATCTTGATGACTCGGATGCTGATGAAAATGTGGATGGTGTCCTGGTCCTCCTCCTTCTCCTTGTTGTTGTTGTTGCTAATGGTGATGATGGTGGTGGTGATGCTGATAATGTTGATGACTCGAATTTTGATAAAATTGTCCTTTGAAAATTATTTTGCACTACCTTTGTAGCAACATTTGCATTAAAATGTGGAATGATAAAGTAAGTGATAACATTCAAAAATTCAGAAATTATTGATAGGATATATCTTCCATTGTTGAGAATCTTTTTTGTAGTAAAATCCATGTTTAAAAAGCCACCAAATCTGTAAATTAAATAATAAAAAAAAAAAAAAAAAACAGGTGTAAGTGTTCAAAAGAAAAAAAAAGTTATCCACGTGGCCAAAAATTTTTTAAAAAAAAATAGCTAGCTGGCATAGTTCATCCTATCTGTCTAGACTTTGGTGAACGAAATAATGCATGGGGTTATTATTCAAAATTTAGGAATTAAAATTTGGAATTTCAATCATCTAATTTTGATATTCGTAATTTGAATACATGCAAAAGAAAATTAATGTGTAAAAAATTATTATCCCTTTCATAGAAATTTGTAAGATCTCAAAAGGAGATGTTTGCTAGGTGGATTATTCCTATTTGTTTGAATTTTGATAGACAAATTATAATTTGATACTAAAACTTAGTGTGTAATTTTTTTTACCTCTTGGTAGAAAATCGTAATAACTAAAAATTAAATAAAAAATAACGCTAGTCAAATAAATTCTTTCTATTTATCTAATTTTGGTGAGCGAGATGTAATAAACGAATTGTACCAATTTTACCTATATAATCTTGTTATATATATTTTTTTTTAAATGCGAGATCTAAAACTTAATAAATTTCACCCACCCCTCCAAAAAAATATATTAAAAAATCATTAGCTAGTGGATTTATATATTTATTTTCAAATGGCATTAGTAGTTTTTTTTTCTGATTTCTCTAAAAAAAATGTATATATCGAGTTTTTGCAACAGATCGATGTATTTGATGACAGAAAATCTGAAGAAAAAAAAATAATTGAAACAAATTATTCTTGACACACATGAATAACAAATTCTTCAATAAAAAAAATAAGAAAAAAAGAGCAAAAAATGCAACATTTTAGAACTAAAAAAAACATGAGAATGAATTAAGAGCAATAAAAATTAAATAAACTAATTGACAATAAAATAATTAGAATTACCCTTTTTCCAAGTATGTAACACTAGAATTGAAAGAGAATGCTCTTGCAAATTCAAAGAAATTTTTTATGCCTTTTTTTGTGAAATTTTTCTTCAATAGAAAAAGAGTACTCACTCTTTTTCTTTTTATTTATGATAAAAAAAAGTGTAAAAAAACTCTTCTTAAATAGAGCGTTTCATTACTTAGGTGGGTAACTAAAATACAAAGGAAGCTGATATAAGAACAATTTAGCATATAAATGAGATTCTTAGGCTTTAAACACCTAACCAAATTGGAGTTTTGGTTTTGGTAGGTAAAATAATTTCAAAATTAATTAGTGTTCATAGTAAAATGCATAATAAATTAATTTTGCATTTTATTTTGAGATTACTATCCTTATCACATCAATCAAAACCGTTTCTTAGTGTACTACATGTGTATAATTAATATAATGTATAATTATTGTATTATATGCACACTAATTATACAATGGCTAGTATTGGTTATTTGTTATAATTTTATTAAGTTGTTGCGAAGTGTAAAAATCTCATTCTTTTTTAGATAAGTGTTTAAATTGAATAAAAACTCTAAATGTAGTATTAGTAATATCCTACATTCTTACTCATGAAGGTCTTTGTGGTCTTTTTCTTATTTAGATATATGATATTCATAATCTACTGGTACGATTGATTAATTCATATTTGTGCTTAAGTCCGTTTAAGGAGAACATTGTCTATCAACAACAAAATATTTAGTCTTTTGATATTTGGAATCCATCAGATCGTCAATTCAAATTAGTGTCGTCTGATATTTATTTATGGTAAAACAATCTCTATCAAAGTTTTAATTTCAATTATAGAAGAATAATTTCTTCTTCAACACGCTCTATTAAAATTTTATTTTTAACTGAGACGGTATAATATAAATGTTTGAAGATCAAATGTATGTGTGCTACTTATTTCAAGTCATGTAGTTTATATAATATCTTGATAATTGAAGACGATAGAAAATCAAACATCAGATGGAAAATTAAATTAAAAAGATACCAATCAAATATCATAACAAATTTTTTATTGTAATGCCATAAGGTTTTGTGCCTTTACAAATTTTTTTTATTTGTTTTTCATTAGGTTTTGAGTCCAAAGAAATTCGAATTTGTGAGAAAAAAAATGGGTAAAGTAATCATTTTAACCTCCTGTCAATATTTATTATTTTAAAAGTTATCAATATTTAGCCACTGAATTTTTAAGAAACAATCTTTCTATCTCTACAAGGTAGTTATAAGATTTGCGTATGTTCTGCCCTTTTTAGATCTCCATTGTGAATTTTCACTGAGTATATTATTGTAGTATTAATATTTAACCACTCTTTTAACACAATTTTTTTTTAATAAGAAAACTCGAATAAAACATGAAACAACTCCAACAAAATGATGCTGGAATTCGAAGGACTAACAAGTTGAACCTAATGAAGGAACGATTTATACGGTTCTAAATTTTTTAGAAGTTCCAAATTAAACCCTTAACAATTTATGAAGTTCAAAATCAACAAACGAATCTCGGACATTATATCCATCACACCATAATCCATGATCGATGACACGAGTCTTTTCATCTATTTTCTTTGCTAGCAAATATTTAACTTTTGGGGAAAATCTTTTTAAGTTTCTAAGAGATTTGAGTTATTAGCTAAAATTTTGAGTGGAGAGTTGTATAGTTAAGAGTTACAATTGGTGCCAAATTTTAACTCAATTTTTACATGGCATCACGAAATATCGTAATGGGATGAATATAATTTTTTATCTTTAATCATAAATATTGAATTCAAAAATGTTTATCCTTTTAACGAGTTTTAAATAATGTGGATCTGATTAGGTACGAGCTCAAAATAAATATCGACGATAGCCGAATGGGAAAAAAAATTCGGAGCCAGTTGTTTCCAGCTTTTTCCCCCCCAACAATATTCAGCGACTTCATTAAGTACAATATTTATTTGTTTTTGTCTAAATTAGTTTCTCATTTTTGTCTTCACTAAAATTAGTTTCTCAGTTTTGTCTACATATTGGTTCACTAAAAAATAAAAATAAAAAGAGTTTTCTCATATATAAAACACTTGGCATACTTTGTAGTTGTACAAATACTGACAATTTGAAAAGAGTTAAAATTGAATAAGGTAGATTTAAAATTGCATAAAAAGGAGTTTTTATGAAAAATATATCATATCTTAATTTTATCTACACTTAGAGTGAAAACATACTAAACCGAAAAACAAATCAATCTAAAATCTAAGATTATATGAAAAGGAGTTGTATCGAAAAATCGATTATACCTAACATAAATGCATGCTTATGGAAAAAATATATAACACAATAAAATAACATCAAAAGTATACAAAGAAAACTGACAAATCAAATCAATAGAAAGAAAAAATAATATAAAGACTTAAAAATGTATTCTTTGCATTCAAAAAAAATAATATTTTCCGGATATTTATGATAAATTCAACAAGAAAAATAATATTAATAATCAAACTAAAAATAGCATATAGCTGAACTCCTAAGTCATATGATGTAGATACAGATTTCCACCTTATATCAAGGGATTTGATTAAATTAAATTTCTAAAATTGATTGCCCTTTTTTTGGAAATCCTCAATTACTACCTTTAATTAAAAAAATTAGTTACAACCATTTAATTAAAACAAATACAACATGTATCTTAATTTTTAAAACCATCAAATACATGAATTTGGTGAGTAATAATACATGTATCCAATAGACAAAATATGTTACAGAAAGTAATATTCAAAAGGGAAAATTTTCAAAACAACAATATTTTAGCATCTAATAAGACTCCTTGTCAACACTTTCAATATTTATTGAAAATGTCAATATTTTGATTTGTTATAATGCTGACTGTATTTATTGAATTTGAAAGAAAACAAATTTTTAATAACAGAAAGGAGAGAATCATGGGAGAAAATTTATTTCAAAAAAGGTAAAAATATTTCCCTTAGTTTTTTACCCTTACTTGTTTGAACTTTTTTAAATATGATTTTATCTGAAATGTATTCGGATGGACTTCTTTAAATATGATTTTGCGTGTCATTATTTTAAAATGTAATTGAAATATAAATTGCGAGTGATATTGAAAATACAAAATGAGCCAAATGAAATATAAATTTATTTACTAATGCAAATAGTATGAATACGTATATAATAAATACGTATATAAATTGTATTTTGGTTATTTAGAATTGAAAATGAATACAAATCAAATCTAAATACAAATTATCTTGTATACAAAGTGATATTGAAAATACAAAATGAGCAAAATAAAATACAAAATCTGTTTTATTGATGCAATTAGGATGAATACCTATATAAAATAAATAGACTGTATTTTGGTTATTTAGAATTGAGAATGAATACGAAATCAAATATAAATACAAAACTTGATGGTATACCATTAGGACGAATACAAAATCAAATCTAAATACAAACTGTTTGGTATACAAAGTGATATTGTAAATACAAAATAAGCAAAATAAGATTAAAACTTTGTTTTACATATGCAATTAGGATGAATACATAAATAAACTGTATTTTGGTTATTTAGAATTGAGAATGAATGGATAATTAAGAACTTCTATCCGACAAATGATTCATCAAGTTCCATGGATTCAAGAAGAGTCTTTTCGGAACCATCCATAGAGCGGCAGCGGCGGAGATTTGGAACCCGACAGGAAACCGCCCGAGCCCTAAAACAAAATCACAAGAAAATAAAAAAAATTATTTAAAAGACTAAAAATCTAAAATACATAAATATTTGATGATTATCTAACCAAACTCACATTCTACTAAATCTGAAATATTAAAACAAAATCACAAGAAAATAAAAATAAAAATAAAAATATTTAAAAGACTAAAAATCTGAAACACATAAATATTTGATGATTATCTAACCAAACTCACATAAAAATCGAAAAAATTAACGAAAAATCCGTAATATATAAAATCCGAAATACAAGATAATCGATGATTTTAAAAATAAAATCAACATAAATATCACTAAATAATCGAAATTACCTTTAACAATTGAGATATTTCTTGAGTTAAGTTAGAGATTTGTTGAACAAATTAGGAGAACCATTCATAATTTGTATTTCTTGACTTGCAAAGAAATTTGAAGAAAGAGAAAATATAAAACTTGAATGATGGGGGAAAAGAAACGTGAATGATGGGGAAAGAAGATTAATCGGTAGTTTTTTTTTTTCCTTTTTTATCTGTTATTGCCTTATTGATTTAGAATTTGGTCCAATGATGGACTGTTTTGGGGAAAAAAGGTAAAATAAATAATAATATTTGAATACAATTATTTTGTAAAGTATTGACATTTTGACATTTTAAATAAATATTTTAAAGTGTAGTTATTTTGACTAATTATGTTAGGTATGTTGACTAGATTGCTAATTTTTCCTATTCGAAATCACTGTAAATCTTAGTAATTAAGACCTAAACTAGTTGGATTTGTGTAATTTGCCCAAACAAATATTTACAACATCAAACCGACCCGGTCCAAACCTAAAGGCCCAAAAAAGAAAAGAAAAGAAAAGAAAAGAAATAAAAAACTAAAAGGGAAAGAAACATCAGTACCAAGTACCATAATCCTCAATAGCAAACATTTAGCACCAAATATAAACTTTGCACCTTTGCTTCCAAATTTTAGTTAATACCTCAAATCTGTTAAAAATCTAAAAGACATTTTTCCAAATTAAAATATTTAATTTTTGGGGAAAAGTCTTTTAGGATTTTAACAGACTCGAGCTATTAGCTAAAATTAGAAGTAGAGGTGTATGCAAAATTTAAATTTGGTGTTAAAATTTGCTACTTCTTAATTCTTGATTTTATTTTAATATCTTACAAGAAACCACGAAATGTTACAGCAGGATGAACATGATTGTTCTATTCCTGAGGTATATCAGATTTGAGCCTAAGAAAAATAAAATTTAATGGCGAGTGTTAAAACATTTTAGGGAGTCTTAAATAGAGGGAATTCAAAATTTGTCAAAATTACAATATCACTCCATTAAATACAAGATTTTCTACACATTAATGATTTATTCCTAATAATAAATACTAACAATTGAAAAGAGTTCAAATTGAATGAGATAAATTTTAAATCTATCTCATTCAATTTGAACTCTTTTCAGTTGTTAGTATTTATTATTAGGAATAAATCATTAATGTGTAGAAAATCTTGTATTTAATGGAGTGAATATTGTAATTATGACTAATTTTGAATTCACTCTATTTAAGACTCCTCCACTTCTAATTTTAGCTAATAGCTCGAGTCTGTTAAAACCTTAAAAGACTTTTCCCCAAAAGTTAATTATTTTAATTTGCAAAGTCTTATAGGTTTCTAACAGATTTGTGGTATTAGCTAAGAATTGGAAGTAAAGGTGCAAAGTTTATGTTTGGTGCTAAATGTTTGCTACTGATGATTATGGTTCAGATGTTTCTTTCCCTTTTAATTTTTTATTTCTTTTCTTTTCTTTTTGGGCCTTTAGGGTTGGATCGGATCGGTTTGTTGTTGTACATATTTATTAGGGTAAATTACATAAATTCAATTAGTTTAGGTCTTAATTACTAAGATTTATGGTGATTTCGTATTTCGTCTATTGGATACATGTATTATTACTCGCTAGATACATGTATCTGACGGTTTAGAAATTAAGATACATATTGTATTTGTTTGAATTAAATGGTTGTAACTAGTTTTCTTAAGTAAAGGAGTAACTGAGGATATTCAAAATAGATGGATAATTTTGAAAATTTAATTTAATCAAACCTCTTAATATAAGGTGGAAATCTGTATCTATATCATACAGTATAGGAGTTCAGCGATATGTTATTTTTAGTTTAATTATTAAATTTCTTTTATTTTCTTGTTGAATTTATCATAAATATCCGGGATTTTTTATTTTTTTTTGTGAATGTAAAGAATAAATTGCAATTTGACCTTATTCACTCACAAGTAAGCAAAACCCTGATATTTAATAAGTTTAAAGATGCATATAAACATATTCACTATCTATTTATCGAGCTTTTAATATAAATCTACGAACTGTATCGAGCCGTGGATCTTCAAAGATTAAGAAATTGACATCTATATTCACTCACAAGTAGTATATATTTCATTTCATACCATCTCACTCATTTTACAATGACCCCTCAACCTTTGGTCTAATAACAAAAATGCAGCGTTAATGTATGAGGTAAGTGCACATCATAGGTTCGAACTTTGCCATATAATCAAAAACATGATATACTTTATGAGTGCAAAATGGTATATATATAAAGGAGACATATTCATTATTCATCCATCGAGCTTCAAACTGTTTGAAGTTTTACTAATTCTCAAAGATTACGATTTTGACCTTATTCACTCAACATTAACCACAAGGTGTGCTTCTCCAATATTGCCACTTGGGATTCTACTCTTGCTCCCCAATCTCTTTGGTTTTGATGACAAAATCTTGAATTTCATAAGTGTAGCAAGTTGATTCACAGAGTCCACAATTTCTACTGAATTTGACACTATGTCTAGCATAAGTGAAGCAATTCTTGTTGATGGAAGTAGTTTTTGCAACTCTTTTTCTTCAATTAAACTACCATTTCTAATTATGGATCTTAGTTTTTCAGATGATGTTTTTGCCTTCAGAATATGTGAACCAATTGTTGGATAAAGGGTCATTGTCTTCATTGACATTGCTATTTCCTTCAATGCACTACCACACTCTATGCTCATCTTTGTGCATGGTTCTTGAATTATTCTCCTTCCCTCTTGTGTCTGAAAAAAAATAATTAAACATAAATTAATTGATACACTAATATCACATAAGTTGGTGTATGAAACATTCCACGTTCATGTTATCATGTAGGGTTTGAAAAAAGGGTCACCATCTGGAAGGTTGTGATCTAGATAACATACCTGACACAAGCATCAGTGGTTGATTCTGGTGGTACGGTGGAGCTAGAGATTTAACAATTTATATATAAGCAAAAAAAAAAAAAAATTAATTTTTCCTATCTAGCTACATAGTGTTATTGTTCAATAAACGGGGTTCAATTGCCCCTCCTTGCACCTCTGAAAATTTTACTGTTGTTCCAATACTTCCTTTCACACAACATTCCGGTTGTGTGAAGTACATTGATAGTGTATATAAGAAGGGGATCCTTGGATCAACAATTAAATTGTCTTTATGCGACTTATGTCAATTACTAATGCTTGTGTTAGGATAGGGTGCCTCCACATTACACCCGGCCCCTTAAGGCGAGACCCTCCCATAATTTTGAATAAACGTGAAATATTTCGTGTATCGAAATGTTTTTCTTTTACATGAATGTATTGGTTTAGTATAATTACCATATTGCAAGAGGTAAGATCTGAATTTAAAGCATTGATTTTAATGGCACATTCACGAACAAGATCTCCAATTTTCAAGTATTGTCCCCATGGATGTCTATATCTGAATTTTCCATGATGTGGCTCCCATTTTGCAAAATTGACCTATTAGGGGCAAAATTGTAATTGTCATTAGAACTCTATATATATTGAATTAATTGTACTTTTATTAAATTTTATTTTTAACTTCTCAAAATTTTGACCAAATAAGCTAATTAAATATAATTTGTTTATGACTAACCAGATTTTCTTCACTAGCTTTTGAGTAGATAACACATTTGTATTCCTCAAGAGATATTCTCTCTAGTTCTTCTTCAGACTTGACATCTATTTTCTTGAAGTATTGAGTTCCATATCCTACAAATTAATACAACCAAATTTAATAAACAAAATATTTAGTATAATTTTATAAGCTCAGAATCATGTCATTATATCAAATCATATAATATATAGTATTAGTTATGTTACATTGACTCATACACTAACATTGGTAGCTATTGGCACACATAACATTGATTTGTTCAACTTCTAACAATTTTTTAATACACTCTAAATGATTATTATATTAAATAAAATAAACTTTAGTCATGTCATTTTGATTTGACAAGAGGATAACATTTTGGTGATACCTAGAATGTCACACATCGATTAAAAAATTAAGTTGTTGTCTTATTATACTATGGTTGATCATTTTCATGAGTTAATTTTGAAATTGAGTTGAGTCTGAATTTCATCTTTTTAGATCATGTATTTAGAGTTGAATTCATTTATTCATATTATTGGTTTTATGTTGAACTCGTTGTTATACTATATTTGTTTCTAGATGTTCAGGATATTAAAATGTGTCACGCCAGTTTAGATAATAAACATTTGTTATTACTCTTTCGGTGTTAGTTCTACTAGTCAGGAAGTATTAGTACGAAAGAATTTCCAATCTTATGATTTTAAACTAATAATATATTTAGTAAATATGTTATGTAAAATATTGAAATTAGAAAGCTATCGAATACATAAAGATTTTTTTTTAAAACGAACTAAAAAGAAAGATGACACCTTCCACGGAAATTCCAAGATCTTCAATATTTGTGGCAATTAAATTGTGAAGATCTTCACCAGCCCATACCGGGTATATAACCACATTAAACATGATCGCCGCCGCGCCCCCAATAAGGATCGTAGTTACTCGGGTAATCGCCTTATCGAGCACCACAGGGTCCCGATACCCCGAGACGGAGATCATTGAGAACGTCAAAATAAAAATGAGAATGCCATAGTCATATCTGGCTTTCAATTTTGGTACGAATCTCAAAAATGTTGCTATCGTAGCTGTTTTAACCCATCACCAAAATTAATCACATGAAAGTACTTGTTAGGTATTTATAGTACTTACACAAATAAATATAGAATTTAAGTTATATATAACGTCAGTATTAAAA
This sequence comes from Solanum verrucosum, assembly GCF_900185275.1. Lineage (NCBI taxonomy): Eukaryota > Viridiplantae > Streptophyta > Magnoliopsida > Solanales > Solanaceae > Solanum > Solanum verrucosum. The sequence goes on from NW_026019987.1 coordinate 376,702, forward strand.
CGTTGATTTACCTACTGAAAAAACAGATAAACCAAGTATTATTGGTTGCAATTTGTCTGATCCTGTAAAGGTAGCAAGTCTATGAGCTGCAACACCTAATGAACCAGCTAAAAATGTTGCAAGTCCTCTATTAACTCCTTTCCCAAGTGTTGCTCCTAAAATAATAAAATAAAATAAAATAAATTTAGACAAAAGTTGAGTGATTAATTCATAACCTCTTTAGACAAAAGAAAATATTTATGATAACAATATTTTTCCACGAAAAGTTTGATTGTGAGTTCGAGTCACCAAGAAAGCAAAGATGGACGCTCGTAGGAAAGGGGTTAAAAAAGATACTTTATACCATTAAAACACTACAGAAATTAGTGATAGACAAATTATGTAACTAAATAACAAAATTCGTTGTTAATCCTATTTAGTAACAGACTAGAGATGGAAAAAAGTTATGTTTAACTATATAAGCAATATAGCGAGAATTAACGACGAAGTTTGTATCTAATTTTAATTTTTTTTAATTTTGTATAACCTATTAACATGAAGGAACACTACAACCCTTCAAATCATCTTTCATTTATTATATATTACAAAATATTTGATGATCATACGTGAAATTAATTAACCTTTACGATTCGAATAATAAAAACTTACCAACAGAAAACTCGAAGACGACAACAACAGTTAAAACAGCCCACATTGAAGAAACACCAAATCCTTCATAATCAAACAATGGTTCAAAGTAGTAAAACAATGAAACCAATGCAATTGCTAATCCAACTTTTATTGAATGAACTAATTTTCTTGGATCTTCTTTAGCTATTTTCTTCACATTACTCCCAAATGAACACATTTTATTAGAAGCTTCTGGAAATTTCTTTAAAATCCCAATATTTTCTTGATTTTTCATTGCCATTTCTTGAAATTCCCTAAAAAAAAATTGTTTTGTTTTTGCTCTTCTATAGTGAAGTTGATTTTATTTTTGATATATATAGAGGAAAATTAAGGAGGACAAAATTGGAAATTAATTTTTAATTTCTATCACTATCAATCAAGCTATTTATTAATGTGTACAACAAAAAGATACCTGTAAATAGATTGACACGTTTTCACATGAGGCCAACTTAATGGTGACAACTTTGTAATTTTGTATTTATTAAAACCATTATTGTTATGACTAATTATTGTGACTAATCTATATAAAATTTTGTTGGATCTTTCTTGAAGCATAATGTTGAATCTCTTGTTCGATTAATTTAGATTTGTGTTATATATATATATATATATATATAGGCAGAATGGTCTGGTGGACCCTTGTACTTGTATCTAATTGTATTGTGAACCCTTATACTTATCCTTTTGTCATCTGGACCCCTGAACCCATCCAAACTCAACATTTTAAACACTTTTTTTGATGTGGCATCCTATGTGGAAAGACTCCACATGGAGCGTGTGATACACACAAGGTAAGAGCGTGAGATGCCTTAAAAATAAAGTAACGGTCAGATTTTGACCTTTAAAGGCCATCTTTCTTCTTTATTTTCACTCAAACACCATTGTTGGACAAATTTGAGCTTTTTTCTCCTCTTTTTCTCGATTTTGTCTTTTCAAATTTTTTTCTCTTTTATTTTTGGTGCCTTTATTTTTTCCTTCGATCTACTCATCTTTTTTTTGTGTGTGATTCTATTGTATTTTTGTTTCATCTTTTTTTTTTGTGTGGTTCTATTGTATTTTTGTTGGTTTGATTTTGTTGGTCTTCACAATGACGGTTCGATGTTGCTACTGTGGAATATATGCTGAACTAAAGACATCAAGAACACCAACTAATCCTGGAAGAATGTTTTGGGGTTGCCAAAAATATTCATCCGGTAATGGGTGTGGATTCTTCCGATGGGCTGATGCAAATGATTCAACATGCCAAGAACAATACAACACTAAGAATCCATCAACGAGTTCAGGGCAAGGAAGACAAGGAAGACATAGAAGACAAGGAAGGCAAGGAAGACAAGGATCAAACACTAGTATTGATATCACTGTTATTGTGATTGTTGTTATTTGGTTTGTAGCCGTTATTTTTAAGATATATTAATTTGTACTAGGTGTTATTTGATAATGAAATGGACTGCATTTGCTTTAGAAATCTAAATAGCAACTTCATTCAAACACAAATTCATACAGAAAAACAAAGTCTTCCTAATAGCAACATAACACAAATTCATGTAGGCGCCATTCATATACAAAAACAAAGTCTTCCTAATAGCATAACCAAAACAATTGGGATCAAGTCATTAATCAAAATAAAGTTAGTTGGGATCAAGTCATTAAGCTAAACCAAGTGAAATCTAATGTGTGCCTTGAGTGCTTCTGTAACTCTCCTCCCGTAGCTGCCTTTGAGTAATTGCAGCTCTTCCCTTCCACCTTAGTCCATTGGGTTTGTAACCAAGATCAATATTGGTAGGAGTTGAACTTGACAATGTAGCACTATGTAATACCCTATCAGTATTTCCAGACTGAGAGAACAACAAAAATCTTAACTTAAAGATGAGCTAATATCAATTAAAGCAATTTAATGTGTTTAAATGATAAAATACATACCCTCGCAGTTACACTGCCACCTGATCCAAATAAGAGACCATAACCAGTTGTCTTTGCTTTTTTTGGTCTTGGTTTCTTATATGCAAGAGTTGCACCACCTCTCAAAGCTGTGCTAGTCTTTCTTTTTTGGCCACCTGCACTAGAAGTTGATTGTTGACCACTAATTAGACCTGCACTTGGAGTGCAACCTGCACTTGGACATGCACTTGGACCTGCACTTGGAGTGCAACCTGCACTTGGACCTGCATTTACACTTGACTGGCTTCCAGCAGTTGCAGCACTTGCAACACTTGCAACACTTGTTCCAGCAGCAACATTTGAAATTGTAGCACCTGTTCCAGCAGCAACATTTTTCTACAAACATATTTTAAAGTCAAAAGTATAACAAGAGTAAAATTCAGTAACAAAGAGACATTAAAGCACAACTTACCAGAGTTGGACATCCTTTCTTGTTATGTCCAAAAGTCTTACACACAGAACATTTCATTTTTCTTCCCTTCCTTGTAGCCTTTCCAAACTTCTTCTTAACTGGCTCATCACTATCTTTTCTTCTATTTTTTCCTGGTCTTCCTGGCATAGCTGTAATTTCAGGTGGTTCAATGGCTGGTCTATCACTTTTTGGCCACATCTTCATGTTTGTCATAGGTTGAATAAACCTATTATATGCTTTCAAGTATGTTTCCTTCTTATACCAGTGATCAACAAATGTATCAACAACCCAATCCTTATAATGAATTGCTGTAAGTGCATGACCACAAGGAATTCCCTTTAATTGCCATGACCTACAACTACACACCTTCTTTCTTAGGTCAACAACATGTTTATATGGTGGATCATGAATCTCAAAGCCAAGATCACCATTAAACTTTACCTCACAATTATCTGCAATTTCAGCATTTTTTCTAAGAATATCCATAGCCATTGGTGCTACATCAGTAATCCATTTTTCTGAAAATTCTCTCATGTGATTCATTCTTTCCATAACTTTGACTCTTATTTCCTCTAGCATAGTGATTATTGATTTGAACCTAGCACCTAAAATCCAACTATTGAAAGTCTCACACATGTTGTTCTCAACCACATCACACTTGCTATGTTCTTTAAAATATGCCCTACACTATGCTTCTTTGTTATACTTTAACAAAGCTTCTACAATGCCTACTCCTAACTCACTCAAGTCATCAAGTTTGGACTGTAAAAGTACCTCAAATGATGCCCTGGCAACCTGCCAGAATTTTCTTCTCCTTTCTTCACCCCTCCAGTCTTTCTTCCAGTTTGCCCATATATGCCTAGCACACCATCTAATTTCAGCATTTGGCAATACATCAATAAGTGCAAGATGAAGACCCTGTCAAATAAAGAACATTTGACATACAACAATGTTAAATATTAATTACTCCAAAAATGAAGAAATAAATTTAACAAATAATATAGTAATACCTTTTGCATATCAGACATCACTGTTAGTCCTTCACCTTCTGTAAGCTCCAAATCATGTTTGATGCACTTGAGAAACCAAGACCATGTGTCCTTGGTTTCTTTATCAACTACTGCCCATGCTATAGGGTACATCTGATTATTTCCATCTTTGGAAATGCAAGATAACAATTCACCTTTACATACACTTTTAAGAAATGCACCATCTAAACCAATAATCCTTCTACACCCTTCTTTCCATCCAATTTTTAAGGAACCAAGACAAATATAGATGCTCATAAACACCTCTTTTCCTGGAATTGTGTTCTTGGATGTCCTAATAGATACAGTAGTTCCAGGATTTGTGGTCTTTAATTGCTCAGCATAATCATACAACCTAGCAAACTCCTCTCTGAAATCTCCCATATGTTCATTCATAACTCTCAGTTTTGCCTTTCTACAACTTGTCTTACTAACATACAAACCATATTGCTTTTGTATCAAAAACTGAATCTGATGTAGTTTGATGGTAGACTCACTCATAATCCTCTCCTTGTAATGTTTACTAATCCAAATGGGGGTACACAGTTTGTTTCTTGTTCTTTTAAAACACTTATGGACAGGAAAATATGTTTTAACACTGAAATTTCCAGTGTTACCATCAATACTTCCAAGAATATGCCAAGGACAACCTTTTTTATTACACTTTGCCCTTATCCTTTCCTTCTCATTAGGTTTCAACTTAATATTAACACCCTTCTGAATAGAGTAAGTTTGCAGTGCCTCCCTGAACTCTATGTGATTCAAAAATACCATATACAGTTGAAATAAAACCTTTTTAGCAGTTGGATCAAAGTAGATCTTTGTACTTTCCTTCCTAGGTGCTAGATCTACCACTTCATCATTCTCAACAGGATCCCCTTCATCTTCACTAATGTCACTACCAGGATCTGAGCTATCAAAATAAGGGTCATCACCACCCAAATTGCCTTCAAATCTCCTCCTCTTCTCCTTATAAATGTCTTCAAAACCAGCATCTATACCTACAGGACCAGATGGTATCTCATCTAGATTTACTCTAGCAGTCTTTTCTTTAACTTGTTCTTGAATATTAGACTGCCTAGCTTGAAGCAACTCCTCATCCAAATCACTCAAATCATCAATATTTTCATCAATATCATAGAGTGAATCAGATTCAGAATGTTCTTCAACTCTAGGGGCAGGGGCTTGTTCTTCAACTAAAGGGGACTGCTCTTCAACTAAAAGGGGCTGATTTTGGTTTAAATCCCTATTTTCATTTTCATCAAATGGTTGAGATGAAGACACATCAGCCCTATCTATTTGTGGGGAGGATGACAGATCAGCCCTATTTTTGTGTGGGGAGGAGGACACATCAGCATTATCTTGTTGTGGAGATGAGGACACATCAGCATTAGTGCTAGGCAATACAAGTATCTCCTCTACAACTAAAGGTATACTAATGGGATGTACAACATATACATCAACAAAATCAGCACCCTTCAAACCATTCAGAAAGTTTAAAACATCAGAATCAGTATTTAACCTGTAAAAAACACCCTTCTTGTTGACTCTACATCCAAATGTCTCAACATTTTCAACACCTAATTCCATTGCTATTTTATGAAATAACATAATATGCAACTCATCTACATCTATATTAATCTTTTCAACACTACTGATTCCATTGACATACCTTAAAGTAGGATTAGATACAAAACAGCCCCCATAGTGAAATTGAAGTGTCACTATAGTTAAAGCCATGACCTTACGATGCCTGTAAAGTCAAAAATAATAACTACAGTTAAACCATAAACTTACCATGACTGTAACACAAAAATTCCTAATTTTTTTAAGGAAATAATGAATTGTTGTAACAGTTAAAGCCATTAACTTACCATGACTGTAATTGATGTAATAATGCTCAACTAACACTATCAATACCCAAGACAATTGACCAGAAATAAAATATTAATTTTAGTTGAAATTGGGATTTTACGAATAAACCCTAGAATCTACTCGAATTCACGAAATATGCCATTGAAGTCACTCAAAGTCATACATCAACTAAGAAAGCATATTACACTAATATTACATCTAAACCAAAGTAAAATCCCCAAAAAATTTCAGAAAATCGAATGACAATCGACCCTAAAATCAAACAGATACGCGCGAGAAAATGAAAAAGATCAGAACTAACGCAAAAGGCAAGAACTTACAACGAAAATCGGAGTGGAACTGAGCTTCAACTGAGCGAAGGTTTGGAGGAAAATCACAGATGAACGTCGCGGAGAGGAGAAGAGAAGAGGAGAAGAGGAGAAGTGTAAAAGTCGCGAAGGTTTGAAAAATTTCGCCGGAGTTAGGACTATTCTTAGTTTAAGGTGAGTCATTTGCCACGTGGAATATAATATCATACGTGGATTATTTTTTTTTCTTTTTGGCCAACGTGTACGTGTTTGTGCAACACGCTCCATACCACATCAAAAAAAGTGTTTAAAATGTTGAGTTTGGATGGGTTCAGGGGTCCAGATGACAAAAGGATAAGTATAAGGGTTCACAATACAAATAGATACAAGTACAAGGGTCCACCAGACCATTCTGCCTATATATATATATATATATATATATATATATATATATTGTGTTCGCTGTCTACTAGAAATTTTTCACATGTTATTTCTTTTTAGGATAGTTGTTTAGTACATGACCCTTTTTATTTGTTTCTTCTGAATCTCATGAACATGAACTAAATATTCTTTTGAGTAAACTAGAAGTTTTATGAGAAAATGTTCCGATTATGTTCTAAACTCTAAAGCTAATAAGTTATTGTAAATATTAGATGATATTATTTGTCTGATATTTTATCTATAAAATTGAGAAATATATAAATAAATATAATTAATTAGATTTGTATCTGACAACTAACGTTATCATGATGTAATTTCACAAGAATTGTATTTATACTTCTAAAATTAGTGACAAAATCTGTATGATAATTGATAACGGATTGCCTAAAAGGGGTCATTTGCATAAATTAACCATTTGTTACATGAGTTTTTTTCCTTTCATTTTAACTAGTCAAATTCGAAATATCTAATTAATAATAAAAAGAATCATATTCATTCTAACACATTCATTTATCGTATTATTATTATTATTATTATTATTATTATTATTATTATTATTTGTTTGTTGGTGAGTTGCAATTAAGTCAAAAAAATTAAGTTGTAGTGTACTTGGATTCTTTGAACTGTTTACAACTGTGTCTAGGTTATTTGACTAGGAAGTTGCTTGTTGTTACACGATTCTTTTTTTTTTTTTTAAATATATATATTAATAATTAAGAATCAAAAGAAGATTCCAATAGCAAAGTCTTTTTTTTTTCTTTTTATTTCCCATCGTTCGAAGCCTGCATTGGAGTCCCGATTAAATTTGAATTTCATATCGCAGGGCTAATTCAGGGGTGATACTCCCAACAAAATTTTCTCCAACCCGAGACTACTGATTAAGGATGAAATAGTCTCATCACTGCATCACAACCCATTAATAAAGTGTCTCTTTTTCATTGTTTTTTAACTACTCAATAATGGTGTATGTTTGATGGGAATTTTTTTTTCTTTTTTATATTTAGTGGCTGCAAGTGGGGAATAATTATATTATATTCATAATAATACAAAGTTTTAGGTACTTTTTAGGCACCCTTGTTGTCAAAAAGGTCATCTCACCTATCCATTTACATGGATTTGAGAATCTAAGGGTATATCACTAGAATTAATAGAATTTTGAAAAAAGAAAATCTTGTTTACAATTTGAATAGAAGAATAACACAATTCGAAAAAAGAAGTTGTCAAAATGTTTAGGACTAGGCCAAGAGGGTCTTGGAACACTTTATTTTTCTTCTTATCGAAGTTATTTCACAAAAAAAATAAAATTGCTAGCATAAGGAAGAAGGGAATTGTATATTACATTCCGGAATGGATGAATTGTTGTTGAAAAGGAATTATTGAATTTTAATTAGTAAATGAAATAAATTTTTTCACGACCAAGATCTCTGGTTCAAGTTCATGATGACTTAGCCTGTGACAAAGTCAAGATTTTCAGTAAGAGATTAAAAATATAAAATAGTACAAAAAAAACCCAAAAAGAATTCAATATTTGTATAATGTATATTTGGTTGAGGTATTTTAATGAATCTTTACACAAACAGACACTTGGATTTATTATTTACTACTACTACCTTTTTTCTTATCCCGATACATATAGATTATTCACAAATTGTACACATTTGGGTTTGGTGTCTACAACTCATAACTCAATATACATAAATTATACATTGATGATATACAATTATATGTGTTACATACGTATATTATACCGTCACTAGCTATTTTTAGTTTAAGTTGATAACTATTTAAATTATTTTTTCTTTATAAAATGGTTTAATGTACTTAATTATGCCTCGGTGAACAAAGTATACTACATACTCTCTTCATTCCTACGTATTCTGAAGCTCGTCACACAAAATTTACCTCGTGTAGTTTATGAATTGTTATACTGAAACGAGACGTTAATTTCTCTTTCAACAACAAAAAAAAACATAAAAATTAAATGTTTTTGTTAATATACATCTTGTTCTACGTAATAAAGAACAAATTGTTCTCTCCTTCTCCATGGGAAATAAATATAAGATTTATTAGTATTATATTATTGTTATTATTATAAAATATTGATGATTATGTACAACTACAAAACTCATCATCAAATAAATTGATTGATTGATTAGTTAATGACATATTAATAAGTAAAATATGATAAGGAGAATTAATTATAAATTAAAGATAGCTTATCTAAAGTGAGGTCACTTCATAGCAATTGTTGCAAGTTGAAAGTGATAATGTGAGTTAGACAACTTAGACAAATAATTCTCCACCTTTATTTCGAGTTCGAGTTATGAAATTAATTTTTTTCAGGTAAAGAACGTAAAAAATTTCAATAGAAGGTATAAGAGAATAAATAGTAATAAGAATCAATTAAATTTGTTATAACCATTGGCAATTAAAACCCAAAATTTTAATTGTAACTTTTTTATAATATGAATCTGAATTAATCGTAATAATAAATTATGAATATTGATTAAAAAAGTTGGGAAACTCAAAGTTGATGACAATATAGTTGACACCTTTGTCTTATTATTGTTATATATTAGATTTTTGGTAGTCTTCAAAAGTAATTGGACTCTTTATATCGACTAACTATATTTGTCTTGTTCTTTTAAACAATTTTAGTAATACTTCTTTTCATTTCTGTTGTTGAACAATTTTGATTATGTATCGTTTCACTGATAAAAGTTGTGGTAGAGATTTGACTTTTTAAATATAAAAAATAACATTATTAAAAAGCGTTTTCACTTTAAATAGGTTTTTCTTAATATAAATTCCGATTAATTGAACTTAATCACAATAAATGAACATTGAATGAGAAATTAAAAAAAAATTATTGTGTCACTTGCATTTCACCGTTCTTAAATGTATTTTTTGCTCTTCTTTATTTATAATAACTTTATAAAATAATGATTCGACATAATGTGTGCCTAATGCAATAACAGTGAGGACTCACCTTGTTTGGATGGTTGTTACCCGTTATATTATTAGTTTAAATATAATATTTGATTTGATTGTTACTTAAATTTTATCGTATCGTATTTATTTAAATTCATCGTTAGATAATGGTGAAAAGACCCATTTTATATAACGATTGATTTGGTGTGATCGCATCGTTACCTTAATATTTTCTTCTCATTTTGTCTTTATTTATTATTTAATAAAATCATATGTCATCTATTATCCTACATTTTCATAGTAACTCTAGTTCATACCTACTTTTCTTGTAGGTTTATCATTCAAATTATGGATATGTGATATTATTTAACAGTTTATGTGATATTATTTAACAGCTGAGAATAATATAATCTATCCAAGTATTGCATTCATTAAAACAATACAGTACGATACAATAGAACACAATATGATACATTATGAAACAATACGTAACAACCATCCAAACAATGTGTTAGAAATCCCAATCATATGTTTTGAAATTGTGCGTGTTTAAAAATGAAAATTTTAAGTTGTACACTATTTTTGAGGGTCGAATATCGCTATTTTTGAAATAATAAATCACAAAATAGAAATTCAAGATTATCTCGACTTTTTTTGATAAATGACTATGGGCCTTGTTGAGTAATTGGAAGTCCAATAACATCAACATGGGCTCAAAAGCTTATTGTTTGTATATCTTCTTTCTTCCACAAATTTGCAGTGTAAAAAAGCTCCATTTCCATGGCGGCAGATACTGTAACGAACCTTGAACCGATTCATACCTTCTTCAAGAACCTCGAAGCTCGACAGACCTTACTCACCACCATAACTGACCTCAACAAAGCCCTAACCACCCATTTCACCAACATAAACAATACTCTCTGTCAAAAATCGGAAACCCTCGATACTCATGTCAAAATTTTCAAGGATAAGACGGAAGATGCATTACTGAAGATCCAGAATCGAGAGAATGCCTTACCCGATCGGGAATCGAGCATGGGTGCTCGAATTGTGGAGATGAAGGATGCTGCTATCTCTGAGATTGAGAGTTTGGGGGATTTAAGCGAGAAAAGCTTGGCTGAAGTGTTGAGGAGTTACTGTAAGAGAATGGATGCTAGCGGCCTTGTTGGATTTATTCAGACTAAGAGGAAGGAGCCTACGGGTTTGAGGATGGAGATTGCTGCTGCACTTGAAAGTTCTGTGGATCCAATGAGGTTTGATTCTTTTAGATTACTCTATGATGCATTTTGCTTAACACTCTATTTGGATGGTTGTTATGTATCGTTTCATAATGTATTGTATTGTTTCAATGAATACAAAGTTTAGATAGATTGTATTGTTACATAATGTGCACTGCAACTATTTGAACAATCAACCTATAAGATGCATTCAGACTAATATTCTTTAAATCAGAGATCAATAAACAGTTGGTAAGTAATAGGAGATATTTTCAGCACTCTATAATGCCCAAGTTGTTTTTTTAGAGTGAAACCATTTCATTCTAGAATCTAACAGTGACTCTTGCTTCAAATAAGCTAGGCACTGAAATGGCATTTAAAGAACTAAAGGGATCACTCACTTCATTACATAATGGTAACATGTCTCATAAATCATGAACCAAAAAGATTGTAACTTATAACTTCCAAGGTGCTTGACATAAATTTTAAGTCCATCCTACCGTATTCCAAGACATAAAGCAGAAGCTTATCTTCATGTCAGCACATTTACATAAGCTTCTCCACTCCATCTAAGGTATCAGGGAAAAACTGATGCATATGTACCAAATAGAATTGTCAAATGATCACTTTAAGGTTATTCCCTATTGTTTCGACATTAATCCTAGGGACTTAATTGACCCTATAATCAGGGTTGGCTTGTCTTTAAATTTTTGCACCCACATACATATGGACTATGCTGAAAGATTGCACCGACTACTTATATGATGAATTAGCATCTGTGTTCACACACTTATTTTTGTTACTAGTAGTTACCTTTTTGTGATATGGTAAAAAAAGTGGCTCTAGGACAAAGGCAATAGTTAATAGCAATTCAATTAAATATCAAGAAATGAATTATGGCTGTGAATAAAAATCAATAGACTGTGAAAGGAGTTCTATGAAATAAAGAGTAATAGTTTGTCGTACACTCCATTGTTAAAAAAAAAAGTTTGTTGTAGTCTCTGTAGATATGGGTGTGCCTCAAGAAGGAGCTCCAGACACTAAAAGATGGAAATATTCCAATTCACAGTTCTAAAATTATGTTGCATCTTCAACACAAACATGCAAGGCAACACAATATTTCCTAATGAGCCAATGAATGTGTTGAACATAAAAGGATGAGCTAAACAACAGTGATCTGGATTAATAGCTTTTGGTTGCTCAACTCTCAGTTGTTGGAATAGTCTATGGAAGTTATCCATTTGTCTTTTTGTCTTATAGAAGTCTTTAGGAACTTTCTCTTTATCCTTTGACTTCAAATATTTATTTTCTTGGAGAAGTAATTAAAACCAAACAGTTAGAAGATTTTCTCCCTACTGTAACACTTCCTTGGCTTTCACAGTTATGCATCTTTATAGGGTTTCTATGTTTGTTTTTTGTTCTTTTTTTGGGGTTTGGATGACGGGGAAGGAGACAGGTTTGGTCAGAATCAGAGTTATCACTGCATATGTCAAAGCAAAGTAGAGACTTCGAAGCTCATATTGTATGTTAGGTGTTTTTGGTCATCTTATTATTATCATTCTTTTTGCTGGGTCCTTCAGGTTGATCTTGGATGCAGCAGAGGAGTTTGTGGGGAGGAAGGTAGAGAAGAAGGCGATACTGGCAGATAGGAGGTGGGCTTGTGATATGTTAATTCAGTCAGTTGTGCCAGCTGCGGAAGGGGGTTATGGTGCAGGGAGGAGTTTGAAGGAGAGGGCAGCAAGGGTGTTGGAGAAATGGAAGGGAGTTTTGGGCGGTGGGGACAGAAGCAGTGGAGTTTGCGCTGCTGAAGCAACAATGTTTTTGCAGTTGGTTATCGCATTTGCGCTAAAAGAGAGGTTTGAGGAGGAGTTCCTTAGGAAGCTGGTGCTGGAATTTGCTAACAGGAAAGATATGCCAAAGCTTGCCGTTGCCTTTGGATTTGGTAACAAAATAGGAGGTAGGTTCTTTAATGAACTACTTAAGTTGCTATTATCTGTGGAATTAATGTCATAGAAAACTTTGATTTCCAATATCCTCCATATAGGCATTACAAAATTTGAATATAGTTGGCTAGAGAAACTTAAACTGGATTGATGCGGTAAGATATAGTATTTGGTTTAAGATACTTCTCTTACTTTGCTCTGGAAAATATTCAAATTGGGAAAGGACCTGTTTAGTGTTTTGCTAGCAACTGGAATATATAATGCAGAATTTTTACCCTATATTTTTTTAGGTTTTTTACTTTTTGGTGTAGTTCTTGTATTTGGGTTTTTTTGTGTCCAAATATAAATCAAATTACTATTTTATAAAAAAATATATATGAACAGCCTGACACTTGGAGTTTCCTTCTCTTTGATCAGATATTATTGAAGAGCTGTTGAAGAGCGGCAAAGAGGTTGAAGCAGTTTATTTTGCTACAGAGTCTGGATTATCAGAGAGATACCCTCCACTCTCACTTCTTAAGTTATCTCTCAGGAACTGCCGAAGAAATGCTAATAACATATCAAAGAAGGGAAAATTTAGTTCAGCTGCAGTGGTGCGTATATTTCTCTATCCAGCCCCTCCTTTCTCCTTCACTGTGGTTGCCTGTCTGTTTTCCTTCTTTTTAATTTCAATTTTTGCCCAGATGACAAAGTGATATTCAAGTATATTATTATGTTTCGTAGATCACAGAGGAGTGAATCCCCTGGATCCAAGGAATGGAGAAAGAATTCTCTGTTCATTTCCTTTCTCTGTATCTTTTATTCCTTCTCAGTTTTAAGCGAAGTCAGTTGCTGGAAGATTGCAGATTAATTTGATGACTTATAGAATGCCGGGGAGGGGAGGGGAGGGGACGAAACACTAGGGGAGACAAAAACATTCATTGGCAACGCCTACTTTTTTTCTTCTTCTTTTTCTAAATTCGGGGACTGGGCTGGTACTGTGATTGGACTGGTCCAGGATACATGGCCCAAATGATGACCTGTTCCATCCCCTAAACCCGTCAAACCCTATCAAACTGGTACTGGGCCAGTCTGGTACATCTCGGCGCAGTGGACACCCTTAGTGTAGATGTCGCATAAATATTTTTTAACAGCGAAACCTGCCTATGTTATTTTAAAGCGAAGTTTGGGGAAAGACAGTCATCGATGACAGACTATCATTTCCATAAAAAAAGTATATTTTGTCGGTAAATTGTAAAAGGAGGAGGGTACGCTCCATAAGACTTTAAGTACCACCTCAAAATTGTCCAAGCACCTTCTGCTGTAAATCCTTTGTGAGATACTCAGTTATTCCTGTGTCTACTTTATGAATCTGTTCTATTGTTCTTTATGTCTTCCCTCGTTTTTTATATATTTGTTTGTCAGTATTCGATAAGAGTGACTTATATCTCAGGACAAAGCTAACAGCATAGAGTTGGAAGCTACTAAGGCTTTAATAAAATGTGTGGAAGATCACAAGCTTGAACAAGAATTTACTTTAGAAGGACTTAAACAACGGGTAACTGAGTTGGAGCAGGCCAAAGCAAAAAAGAAAATGGGCACAACTCCTGAGAACAAACCTTCAAAAAAGCGGGGTCGTGGAGGTGGCACTGGCAGGTCCAGTGGTCCGTCCACCTCTCGGCCTGTTAAATCTGGAAGATCATCAAATGCCACAGCTTTCCGCTCCAGGAATCCTCCTCAATCACATCAGGCTCCACCAATTAGGTATACAGGGGCACATAGCTACACCAGCCAGAGTGTATATGAGGCACCTAGCGCGGTCTCATATGCTCCAGCTTATAGCGGTACTCACACTCAAAGTCCAGCTATACTTGCTCCACAATATGGATATGCACTTCAAGAAGCTGGAGTTAGTGGAGTGCGGAGTTATCATGGATCATATGGAGGGGAGGCTGGTTATAGTGCATATGATTATGCTCTCACTCCTGCGGCGCCTGCATACCCACCTTCATACCCCCCACAGTAGTACCAACTACTCAAAAAGAATCCAGATGACATTTGTAGCTGCACCTTCTGTTTTATACATAGAAGGTATAATTTTAACATGTGCGTCCACAGTTTTTGACTTTCTTAAGGCTATGCTTTGCTTAATTATCTTTTGCATCACACTTTTTGTTCTGCATCTTTACTAGTAAAGCTATAAAGATTGTTCCTCTTGCTATCCATTGCTCCTTTTGTGGTGTATTTGGACGTTGGAGAACTACATTATTAACTTCATTCTGCCGAAGTAGGTTTATGTCAGGTTCCTTGATCATTTGTAAGTAGGTGTTAATGAGCAGATTTTTGTACTCAGTTTACCTCTCTGGTGTCATGAGCAAAAAGACATCGGCTTTATAAACGAGTAAATTAAACAATAGTGTAATGCAACAAAAATGATATTTACTACCAAATGTGTTTTAAAGCAAGTGTCAAACTGATGGTCTCTCTTTTGGCTCAGTACTATGTAGTTATAATCACTTTTCTTTATTTGTTTTGTGTGTTAGATTTTGATGCTTCACTATCTGGTTGGTAAAATTCATTTATTTTTGACTGACTCATCCCGTTGAAGCAAGAGTGAGCGCGAGAACTTTGGAGCGTCTACATGTTATAATTTTCTTTCCTGTATATAGTTTGTCTGCAATTCTTTATGAAGTAAATTGTCCCTGCAGATGCAAGTTCTGAAAGTTTTGCGGTGCAGAAGGAAGTGTTATAGATGGATATTGATTCACCTCTTCTGTAGCATGTTTTAAGGTGTACCTTTAATGCTAAAACTATGTATAGTTTATTGAGGAATGTAGTGGTTCATTTTAACTTAAAAGTCTGTAAAACCATCTTTGTTATTCCACATTGTGAAGAAAATGAAACTTTTCAGTTTGCAATGTCTCAAATATAATTTACAAGTGGTTTTATAAAGATTTGAGTGTTGAATGTTCAAATTATTTTGTCTATGATCAATTGTGAAGTTGTTGTAGTAGTAGTACAATTTATAAAGCTTAATAATTTTTAAGTTCAATTATTTCTTTGTAGCATGGAATATGCCATCACAGAGGATTCACAAATTAAACAGTTCAATTTGCTGTAACATCATGGTATCATCTTACATTTTGGCTACATTTCCATAATCATGGCCAAGATTACTAGATACAGTCCCATGGCCCATAAGACCGAAACTCGGACAACATATGTAATTATTGAAACTATCGCTGCTCAACCATGGTCTGTATTCAGCCATGGCCATCAGTTCCTTGAAGAACAAAATATAACATTAACAAAGACAAAAGACAACAGATTTCAGTGCTTGATAGCGATTGAATTCAATTTCTCAATAAAAAGGAAATTTGTCATCACAGTTCAATTGTCTTTCTCAAAATTAACCCCAAATGACAAAATATGAGGCAGGAGCAATCAAAATGTATAGTGGATACAGATAAGACCATAATAGCTATGTTAAGCTTCAATCGATAATAGTGTAGCTTGACAAAGTGCTATCACTTTTACTGAATCGAACTACCAATTTCCAAATCGACACTCTCCAAGATTCCTGTAAATACTTCACATGTCTCTATAACTAATATCACTATTCCCGATTAACAAAGCCAACGCGTATCCCTAGTGAAATAAGGAATCATCTACCTTCCTCCTTCTGTTCTTTTAAGCGCACAATGTTTTTCAACCATTGCTTCCATGCAGCATCTTCTTGCTGCTCAATCCATGAAAGGAAGGAGCTATCAAGCAAGCAGAAGAAATTGACATAAAGGAGCTGATATCTAACTGGTATATAGCGGAAGTTGGCCACCTGGACAATAGGCCATATACCGCCCTCTAGTATTAAAGCCGGAAGAAAGTCTCTCTTCACACCTTCAACAACTTGAGCAGTATTTTTGCCAGTGGAGTAACCCATATATGTGAAAAAGACAAGTAAATCCAGGGGCCCAAAGATTATACCATCAAGTGCTACTTTTGTAGCAACAAACCGCAGGGATTTAGGTTGCATTTGAAATCTCAGTCTTATGACGCGATCCAACCCTTCATACCTAAACAGATAATACAGTGAGATCCATTCACCCCAAACATTACAGAAGTAAAAATTATCTGCAGTCTTTTCAATGATAACTCAAGAATATTACTTTCAGTTGTCACAACATAACAGTAATTTATTGAAAACAAAAAATGCTCTAGCACATCAAAAAATTAGTTCCTAGTGCACATCATAACAAAACATAACATCACTCTACAGAGACATAATTCCAATAAATCCTTTTTATTTGGTTTGCGTATTGTCAGTAAATCTTTTGTCACCACAAGTTCAAGTACTTACGCCTGTCGGTTCTACTACTAAATAAACTAGTGAAATTTTATTTGGCAGGAAATCCAATATCAGGAAAAGAATTCGTCTCAGTCTGACCCTGATTTAACAAACTAAATGACAGTTTATTTGGCAGGAGAATCCGATATCAGGAAAATATTTAGTCTCAGTCTGACTCTGATTTGAATTATGTTATGCCAAGTCTTCAAATACATTTAGTCAAACAGACTAAAGGCCTCACTTAATAAAGGGAGGAAGAGGGCACTAGTCTGAGTACTCGTTAAATCTATAAGCATCCAGAGATTAAGATAGAATTTAAACCTTGAAAAACTGCATAATTGAGAGCAAAATACCATAAGGCATTAGTTCTAAAACTAAAACTCCGGTATTTATCTATTAAATGTTCAAACTGGATCCAAAATCTACTACATTCTACTTCAATGAAGTGACATAAATCAATAGATTACACATTTTGATTGTGGTCCTTAAAGAGAGGAAATGAAGATATATCCAACATGCCACAATAACGTTCTAATGCTTCTTTGACCAAAGCTTTACAGAGATAGATGTGAAGGAAGACATAATTCCACTATGCAATTACTGCTAAAAAAAAAAAATCTAACTGCTAACCTACGTAAAGTTGCAGGAAGCTCATTTTATCAGAAGCCAAGATAAGAAATCTATCCAACATTCTTATTTAAAATAAGGTTCAATCATAGCAACACATATAAGAGCCAAAATAAGAGTACATCCCTCTGTGGCATTACTAACTACATATGAAAGGTTATGCAGTAACAAATTGTTGAACAAAGTATAGCAGCAAGTATGAAATTGACCTCACAATTACTAGTTAGTTACTGAGGTTTTCTAATATATAAAGATTCTAGATTAAAATTGATTCACATCAACGCCCCATTTCGAGAAACCTCAAGAGGATAGTTGTGAAGGCAGAAGGTCCAGTAAATTTGAGACTACATTTTTTACTTATTTGATATAGGAAACAAGTATATTCATGTTACAGAGAACATTTGATAACTGTGACACAACAATGCCAGTATGCCAGACATGAGACAACCCCTTGAAAAGAAATGCACCCCATGAAGAAATACTAATCACAGAATACTGCACATCAAAGACAAAAACAAGGTCATTTCGTGAAGGGTGGCAAACCAGTGACCTACATAGAAGCAAATGAATAAAGAAAGGTCTACCAGAAGTGGCCAACGGGTCCAACAAATGCAAAGCCAAACAAGCTCGTTGTGGCAACTCGTCTCCAGTTGATTGCAAATTCTTTATCTTCATTCTGCAGTTAACAAGAATAACATTTCCCAATAAATAATATCAGAGGCAGTCCAAAAGGGCTAACACAGCTATTTCAAGAAAATCAGACTGCCTAAATTTTTAAAGAGGAGATTCATGCAAACAACTTCAGTACAACTAAAATAGAAAGGAATCAGATCTGTCCAGATTTCAGCAATCACAAGAACTAACAAAGATTGTAGCAAAGGACAAAAAGAAGGGGGGGGGGGTGGAGGGGGAGGGGGAGGGGGGAGAAAGAATTATAGAACTTTTTATGAAATTTCTAAATATGTAAGTTCTATTCAAAAAAGTTGAAGATTCTATGTCCGGATTCTCACTGAACATGAGTTAATTTGACGCTCATACTCCGAATCAAGCCAAACAAATTGAAACAGAGGGAGTAGTTGTGTATCAGTAACACAAGAAAAAACACTTAGTCCTTCATTTTGTTTCTTTTCTGTTAATGGAATCAGAAACACTCAACCACTTATCTAACATGCATAATAAGCAAATTCTGAATCAGCATTGCAGTCCTCAGCAAAACTCAAAAGTTGTTAAAAGTGGGATTGACCCTTGAAGCTAGGTGTTCTTTATACTAGCTGCTTCATCTTGCTAAGGCAGAGCTCCAGTGCACTCACCAAAAGATAAGGTGTGTGTTGCAATAAAAATCAGCCCATTATTGCTTTTTTACAAAAGAAAATTAGGAAATTAGAATGTAAAGGAAAACTAGTAATTAAGTTGGATATCTCCAGAAGGGACAACAAAACAGGTCGTAAACTCTAATAAGAAACTTAAAATTGTATCGTTGTATGTGAATCCAAATTTACAATGGTTTTAAGTTTAGTTGACATGGGTTCACCTTATTTATATTTAAACTTAGAATTGTAAAATTGTACCATGTATGTGAATCCGAACTTACAATGGTTTTATGTTTAGTTGACATCGGTTTCACCTTATATATATTTAAAATTAGAATTGTATCGTTGTATCATGTATGTGAATCCGAACTTACAATGGTTTTAAGTTTAGTTGACATCGGTTTCACCTTATATATATTTAAACTTAGAATTATATCGTTGTATCATGTATGTGAATCCGAACTTACAATGATTTAAGTTAAGTTGACATCAGTTTCACCTTATATATATTTAACTTAATTGTAGTTTTTCAATCCACTGAATGTTGTTTGTTTTACAGTTACATTTTGTAAATTCTTCCAAATCCATTGTTCTTCAGTAAAGCTGACAAACTATCAAGAAGTACCCTCCTAAACATTCTTTATGGGAGGGCTAAGAACAATGAATGTGGATACGACTAGCCTTTTTAAATTTACGAGTTGAACAACAATGAAATTCTCCTGAATAATACCTTTGACAAATTAAACTTCAGAAATTACTATCTATAATTCACATCATTTCCATTCAATAAAAGAAGGAACATAGAAGAAATTTAATATTTTGTCTCGTCAATATTTTTTCTGAAGAGGACCTAGTCAATATTTCAATTTGAACTTTTATTTGATGAGAAGTGTATCTATGAGCAAAATTTGGACTGAGAACTTGTGAAGTGGTTATCCTAATCTTCTCTATATCGTTCCAATTTTATCATATTGATGTGGCTGACTTAATCACTAAATAGTAAAATAATAGTCAATACAAAGAAATTGGTGTCCTCAACTTGTAATTGAAAAGGATTGTGAACCCGTCGGTTGTCAAAGGAAAGAGCTTTTCTGACTATTAAATAAAGTGAAAACAGCATGCCTTGGGCAAAACAAACTCAAAGTTTAGCACTTATAAAGATTATTAGTAAGTTCAGATGAAAGAGGAGTAGCAATAGGACAGAATATAAAAGAGGAAGGGTAAAGGAAAAATGGCATGTTTTGTTAGAAAGTGAAAGAGGACGAATGGAGGAAGTAGAAATCACATTTCCAAACACCTTGAAGCGTGGGATAAACACAAGGGACGTAAAATTATTTAGCCTCGTCCCTTTACCCTTCCCCTCTCCCTCCTTCAACCAAACATTGGTAGAAGCAACAAAAATGTTTTTTTTATGAAGTAAGTTGTTTCATTACCAGCATCAAGAAGATGCAAAGAGTACAAAAGTAGATATGCTAGCTCTATTACATGATAAAAGTTAAGACCTGAGAGCCAGCCACAAAATCAAAAAAAGAAGCAACAAAAATGTTGTAGCAAGATGCTACGAGGCTGCAGAATATACAAAGTGCTAGCATGTCAATCTAACATTACTCATTGGTCGATGATGCTATTTAAATAACTTTAGATGATAAGAATAGTCCTTTGTAGGTCCAACTACTCTTAGGTCCTTAGGATACAATAAGTCCAAACCGGAGAACAGGGTAAGGAACCATTGAGATCTTAACTCCTCACACTACGATTTGACCATCTATGTTTGCTCGGACTCTCCAAAAACGTCAATGGGTGCTTGTTAGATACTACAAAAATAGTGCATTTTGGAGAATCCAACATAAGTGCAGCAACATTTTTTGATAGTCCAACCAACATAGTCAACCATCACCTCTTTATCCCTCAACTTAAAAAACAACAACTATATCTTGCTCTCAAGCTAGTCTGGTCGGTTTTATAAATCATATAAATTTTGCTTTATTTAGATTTCTCTTCTAAAGGGGTACCAAGCTACAGGTACAATAGAAACAAGGACTCATACAAACACCAAACATACAAGGTTGTTACTCTTTCCTTCCTAACAACTCCAAGAAAATCCACATAACAGAGTCCAAACTAACTACCAGATCACAAAAAAAATCCATGTACTAATACACACACCAGAAACAATGAATCGTATGCCGCTTTGTTCCTCCAAAAATTCAATCTTTACCCCTTATTCCAAAACCCCAAATGCTAAATTGACAAGAAAACAACCCCAATACACCAAAAAAGGGAAAAAAAAACAAAAACTTACAGGATGAAGATGATGGTGTTTCTTTGCAGTATAATGAGTGACGGCTTGAGCAGATACGTCACCGAGACCCCAAATAAGACCGGAGCTGATGACCTGAGTCTTCACCGGATGTAAAGCCAAGCAATTTTGGTACCATTTCCACAACCGCAACATGTAAAAAATCCAAACCTAATACACAATGCACAAGGAAGATTGAATATTGATGGCTGCTGCTAATTTTGCCTTCTTTTGACCCTTCTTTGACAAAATAAATCCCAATGAAACAACCCTTTCTTCCCCTTTCTTCTCTCCCAATTATTACCACTCTTATTAAATATCCTCGTTTCCGTTCATTTTTACTTGTTCACACATTTTTAAAAATAATAACAATTAAATATTTAAAAAAATTCTATCATACATCTGTTTAGTATCATTTTACGAGAGTCAACCTAACTAATTTTTGAAATTAAATTGTACTAAATTAACTCAATATTTTAAATTTTGATGTTCGAAGATTATAATAAAAAATATTGTAAGTTACAATTATTTTTATATATAATACAATTAAAAATACATCTTAAAATATTGATAAAAGTTCGGATAGTTTGACTTTATACAATGTTTGTTTTGATTGTTACTTAAATTCTATTGCATCGTATTGTTTAAATCCATCGTTAGGTAACCACAAAAAGAGTCATTTTATGTAACGATCAATATGGTGTGATCGCGTTGTTATCTTAATATTTTCTTCTCATTTTGTCTTTATTTATTTTTTAATAATTATATTTCATCTTTTACCCTACATTTTTACAGTAGCCCAACCCCCTACCCTACTTTTTCTTATAGGTTTATCATTCAAGTTACGAATGTGTGACATTGTGTAATGACAGAGAACGATACAATCTATTCAAACATTATATTCATTAAAATAATATTGTACAATAAAATACAATACATTATGAAACAACGCATAACAATCATCCAAACAAAGTGTTAGTCTTGGAAATTTAGTTGAGATATAAGTAATTAATATTGAGAATAAAATTTAAGAAATTATTTTTTTAATATATTAAAATTAACAAGTAAAAATTAAAAATTTATTTTTAAAATAATCAGGTAAAAAATAAAAATCTATTTTTAAAATAATCGAACGAATAAAAAATGAATGGAAGGTACTAATCGCTTTTGCGTGTTGTACTACTTTCTACTGTCTGCCCAACAAAATGTGGTGCTCCTTAACTTCAATAAGGAATCCTTATTGTTCCTTTCTATTTGTTTTTCATTTAGCATATACGAGCCCACAAACCTCGGGTTAAGAGTGAAACAGTCTCACCACTACACCACACGTAGCGTAGATGATGCTGTTTGTTTTTTTTAGCTCATCGACTGAACTATTTTGCACTTTACCAGTTACAATAAGTGCATTGATTCCAAACAAGTGAAATATGAACTGGAGAATACAAGGCAAAAATAACTTGGTTTCATTAGCTTTAATGTAGAGGGGCTGGGCTGCTTTCTGAAATGACCTCAGATCGTTTTCGTTATTATACTCGTGCTCCATGAATGACTCAACGGTTAGAGAAGCTTAAGTTGCTGTGTTGAGCTCGGGAGCTGCAGTACTCGAGTAAACTGGGTGAAGTACATGGCCATCCTTGGGCTCAACATGAACCCACTTGCGACCACTCAACTTGTGGTGCTCAAACTTGACACAACCTTCTTTCAGAGCATAGAGTGTGTGATCTTTCCCTATTCCAACGTAGTTTCCAGGATGAAATCTGGTTCCCCTTTGACGAACAATAATATTTCCAGGTATCACTCTCTGCATCCGAAAATTGGTATTAGAGTAAGAATACTAAAGAGCGCAAGGAATTTCCTTGAAGGCATGAGTGGTGTACAATGGTTTTATTAAAATTTCTTTCAATGACATAATTCCATGGTCTCTATGTCATCAACGAAGAGAATCCTTACCTCTCCACCAAATTTCTTCACCCCTAGATTCTTTGGTTTTGAATCACGGCCATTCTTTGTGGATCCTGCTGTCTTTTTCGTAGCCCAACGTTTAAACATCAAGTTCAATCCATCCCCAGATACTTCTGAAATTTTCACAAGCAAAACATAGATCAGAAAATTCAAAGCTTGTTAGAGGCATTTGTTGGAGTTTTTGCACAAACTTTTTGTTTGATGAAGCAATTGATTCCATTGATGGCATCCAGTAGATGCAGAAAATGAAGAGTACAAAGTGCTAAGAAATATAAATCAGCTCCCTACAGAGAATAAAGAACAGTTATTTGTTTAGTAAGATTTTAAAATGGAAACAGTTCATTAAACAATTCTTTCAAATTTGTTGGTTTTACGAAAACTGAAACAAATGTCATCTTTATCTATTTTGAAAGCCGATGCTTCATGAAAGAGCACAATGAAATACATACCACTAGGGGCACTATAAGTAGGTGTCCTTGATACCAAATCTCTGATATTTAACCTCCTAAATAATGATGTTGCAGTGTTCATCTTGTCATTCACCAAGCCTGACACTGAAGATAACAAATAATAATGTATGTTAGAGATGAAAACACTTTGCCGATGCATCAGCTTCAGGATATGCAACAAATAAATAGTTGTATTTGGCTCAGAGAATAAAGTATGAACCCCAACAATAGTAAATTAAGCATACAACAAGGTAAACCGGCTGCATTCCAAGGGTGCCCAAATCTGTTCAGACATGGTAATGCCAACCCCAAGGATAGTGTTTCATCAGTAAGGAATAAAAATTATTTATTTATTTGATAAGGTAAAGATTACAGTAAGAGATGAGATTAGAAGACTCATGATCAACTGATCCTATTGAACCCAATGATCATAGTTGGGTTTGAGGAAGAAGAATTTGGTGTTGGAATGAGAGAAGTAGAGGAGAAGAATTTGTGGAAGTTGAAAAGTTGGGTGTTTGACTAGGAGAAGACAATGATACCATAATAGAGCAAGAACAATCAATATTGGGTCGCACAAAATTGTTTTCCCTGATTAATATATATACGCACAGTAAACAAGAGTTCAAAATGTGTAGGAAGATAACATAGTTACAAGTGATAAAATCACAGATTCAAATAGACTTATTTTCTGTGACTGTGAGTCTATCCTAATAGAGAGGAGCGGCTGATGAAGCATTCTACAAGTCTTACAGATAACATTGGTATGCATTACCAGAAATACTAATTATCATGTTCTCCAACATACTAAACAAGACTCAACGTCCCATCTGGATGAACTGATTAAGATTTCACGGATATTTTAGATTGGTTGATATCGAAATAGCTAAGATTGCCAATGGCCAAAAATAATTAGAAGGATTTGGTACATCATTCAAAACATAGGACTATGTCCCAAAGGACTAAAAACTCGCAATATGAGGATAAAGGAATCCATTTTTTGTCCCAAATCATTTCCGCATTAATGTTACAGGACAACACAGAAAAATGATTACTAATACCAACACTCAAATGTAGATTGATGCAACTTTGAACCAGCCATTATCGAATAAGCTGAAATAACAGCTCATTTCCTAGTCACTGGAGAACCATCGGAGTTCACAGAAATTGATTACTACTAAAAACAGATTAGTGCAGCTCACATCTTCAAACTGTCAGTTAACTATGAACACACTCAGCTCCAAGGGATTCAGTTTTCAGAGTACAGTTAATACTATAAAATAGCCTGACCGTCAGCCTACCACAACACTCCTCATTAAACGCCGCATGGAACCAGCTATACTTTGCATCGTAGAAATTAAAGCACAAAGAAAGACACAAATTGAAGTTTAGGCTTTCTCTATGCAGGGAGAGTATTGCAATTCAATTTACAATTTGGAGCTTATTATAGGGAAATCAAATGGATTAGGGTTTTTGCCTCGTGAGAGAAAAATGTAAGCAGAAAGAGATATAGGAGGAACTTACCACTTGATTTGCCGGAGAAGGAGACGGAGAGGAGGAAGTTCGCCGCCGGCTGAGAGTGGTTTGAACGCGCCGAGCAATTTCAATTTGGTGCTGATATCACTCCGTATTTGGATCTGTATAAGTTATAATCCACTAATAGCATTTGGGCTTTGAGTTTGAAGTCCATTGTTGTCTTCAATCTAATCAGGCCCAAACTGATTTTTCTTTTGAGAAATTTCCGCAAATAGTCAATATAATAAACTTAATTATGTTATATAGCTATAATTTGCATGTTTATGGAATATAGCTATAGTTTAAGCTTTCTTGTTTGTATAATTCGCGGTACATTTGCATAATTAAGCTATTTTTGTATAAACTCAAAATAACGAAATTATACAAACATAAACATCTTAACTTTAAACAGTTATACAAAATATATCCTACAAAATTATATTATACAAAATTTAAACAAATTTTGAACTATACAAACGTGCGAATTATACAAACTCGAAAACTCAACCCACGTAATTATCCTGATCGCGAGTGGTAATTATCTAAAAATACAACTATGATGACTAATTAACTAGTGTATGTTTGTTCACTGCATAGAAGTCAAAAATATTATTCCTTCCGTTCACTTATACTTGTGACATTTAGACTTAGACACATATTAAGAAAACAATGATTAACATGATCGTTTTATCACATTTTTAACTGATATTGAGTATTAAGTCTTGAAAAATGATTTGAGGAATAAATAATTAATGTTAGGAGTAAAACATGAGAAATAAGATTGTCTTTTCTTGATATGTTAATAGTGACAAGTAAAAAATGAAAATTTATTTTTGAAATAGTAAACAACAAGTAAAAATGAAAAGAGAGAGTACTACCTCACTCTTTTTTTTTTTTTCAATACTACACATGCATTGAGATTTAAAACTTATCGTCAAGAAACAATCAAACAATGAAAATGGAGTTTTGAAGCAATGGTCAAATTGTCTCTATGTGATTTATTCAAGCCGTAAAATTAACAATCACTAATAAACATTAGATTCGACTCCCCTTCTGTTTTCTAGATTCAAGAAGTTAGTGTATAGTATGTATTATATGGATAATTAGTGTATAATATGAGCTAGTTTAAATAATCATTCACCCAAAAATAGTCTACACATGTATAATGTTATAACTTAGGGCTTGTTTGGTTGGAGAATAAGTTATTTTTGGATTAATTATCCTAAGATTGTTATCACACCCTCAATGTGGGATAAAAATAACACTCATCCTAAAATTAACATCGTGATTAGTTATCCCTTATCCCTCATACCAAACGAACACTTACACCTTGTTTGGATGGTTGTTACTCGTTGTATTGCATTGTATTATCAATTTAAATAACATGTGTCTTGAGTGGTACTTAAATTTTATTGTATCGTATCGTTTAAATCAATTATTTTTTAGCGACGGAAATTTTCATTTCGTGTAACGATAGATTTGATGTTACCACATTGTTACCTTTATATTTTCTTCTTATTTTGTCTTTACTTATTATTTCATAATTTAATAATCTCATTTTATTCTTTATCTTACCTTCTCAAAATAAGTTTTTCCCTACCCTATTTTTCTTATTGATTTATCATTCAATTTATTGATATTTTACATTATATAACGATGAAAAACGATACAATCTAATCAAATTTTATATTCATTAAAACAATCATATAAGTATATAACATACTGTTAGACACTCACAAACTTTGTTGTTTCATGCACAAACAATATATATATATATATATATATATATATATATGATTCATGCATTCAAATTGTGAGACTCAAAAAGACCAAAGATCCACTCTTTTCTACTCCATTTCTCTCCTTCACCCTTTCCTTCATTTTCTCCTACTTCCTCTCCCTTCACACCACACATATATCTCTTCTTTCCTTAAAGACACAATCTTTATACTTCACTTTCTCTTTGGTTGTATCATTTCTCATCAACCAATCAAATCTTTAATCCCTCACTTTCTAAGTTAAAATTAAATATATTGGTTTAGCATACATTTTTTTTTTCTTTTCAATCTTGATATTGCTAGAAGATAAAGAAAGATACATTCTTTGTGTTTAGTGTTTGAAATGGTGAAAAGGGTAGTTTCTTGATTTTTTGCTTTTTGGGATTTTTGAGAAAAGGTATATATAGTCTGTGTAGTGTTTGGAAAGGGTGAAAAGGTGAGTTTTTTTTTGGGATTTTTGAGAAAAAGGTGTAATCTTGAAATTGTTAGAAGATAGAGAAAGATATATACTGTGTGTATAGTGTTTGCAAAGGTGAAAAAGGGAGTTTCTTGATTTTTTTTTGCTTTTTTTGAGAAAAGGTGTAATCTTTGTTTGGACTTTGGAATGGCTGGATTTGGAGGAAAATTGAAGATTTTGAGGCCAGTTTTGTCGATTTTATGGAGTTTTCTTTTAGCTGCTATTTTTGTATCAGCAGAAAGAAGAATCAAGAGGGAAGTTATTGAACAAAATGCAGCTGAGCTTTCAGATGCAGATTACCTTTCAGCTGTTGCCAACTTCTTATGGAAGCCTAATGAATCTGGTTACCAACATGTTTGGCCGGTAAATTTCGGAATTATAGGTTTGGTTTTTCATGTTGATTTTTGAATTGTTGGTACTCTTTTAACTTGGATCAAGTTAGAACCTATGTTGCATGGACTCCCTGGAAAAAAAAAATACACTACTTTTGGAGGATCGGACAGGTGCTAACAATAATTTTGAAGCGTCCAAGCAACATAGGTTGAAAGTATCATTAGTTTTTCATGACTGATTAGTTTGTTGAGTATAGGAATGAAACAGGTTATAAATGAATCAGAATGGATATTGAGTATTCATATAGTCGATCTCAACTATTTTGCATTTTGAGGCATAGTTGTTGTTGTTGTTTTGTGCTTATTTGTTTGATCAGCAATACTGATTAATATGTAGTAGTTGGTGATTGTAAGTGAGCTCATTTTAATGGATTAGGTGCTCCATTGATTGATCAAATAAGAAAAGCTTTATGATCGAGCTACTAGTGAGTGAATGCAACCCTTAACCAAAAGGGAAGAAAATTATTAGTATTCATGAAAGGGAACACTTAGTTATTCTTTCCATGCATATTTAGAAGCAATGTTTAGTTCATTCCCCTTTATTTCAGAAGCCATGAAACTTGCATGTCATGATGTGTGCTTACTTACTATTCGACATCAAAAAGATAGAGAGTAGCTTGGATGTTCAGTTAGAAATGAACAAAATTAGGAGAAGGAACCCAACGAATGGACATAACTACTATGTCCATGTAACTGAGCTGATGTGGAGTTGATGTTCCAAATTAGCATGTAAATTTTCCATTTGAGAGTTATACATAGCAGAGTGCTACCGACCTCCATGGAGAATCTGAGCTATGATTGGGACTGTTGAACACATGCAATATGTGACGTATGGTGTGCCT
The DNA here is from genome assembly GCF_900185275.1 of Solanum verrucosum. Classification (NCBI taxonomy): domain Eukaryota; kingdom Viridiplantae; phylum Streptophyta; class Magnoliopsida; order Solanales; family Solanaceae; genus Solanum; species Solanum verrucosum. The sequence continues at coordinate 405,395 of NW_026019987.1, forward strand.
CATATGGACTATCACTTTAAGTTTATAACCACCTTGATCTCTGTTGATATTTTTATAACTCACATTTCTGCTTTTATGCTGTTGACTATGTGGGGTGTCATTGCAGGATTTGAAATTTGGATGGCAAATTGTTCTTGGTTCCACAATTGGATTCTTGGGCGCAGCATTTGGGAGTGTAGGTGGTGTTGGTGGTGGTGGCATATTCGTACCCATGCTTAGTCTTATTGTCGGATTTGATCCGAAATCAGCTACAGCAATTTCAAAATGTAAGATTAGGGGACAATTTTGTATGACCATTTGGATATTTATTTTCATGACTCGAATGTTGTAGCAGGTCTCATGTTCTGTTATGAACTTTTTTCTCCTGGTTAAGAGAGTCATCACTTCTGTTTCTGGTTGACAGGTATGATCATGGGAGCTGCAGTCTCTACTGTTTACTATAACTTAAAGCTCAGGCATCCCACAATTGCCATGCCTATTATTGATTATGACTTGGCTGTGCTCATTCAGCCAATGTTGATGCTTGGCATTAGTATTGGAGTCACTTTCAATGTGATATTTGCAGATTGGATGGTTACGGTTCTGCTAATTGTTCTCTTTTTTGGTAAAGCATCTCTCATAATATGGCATTGGTGTTTTTTTAAGGTATTACTCCTACACGAGTCACGACTTTGATTGTAAACGATTGTTACAGGCACGTCAACCAAGGCCTTTCTAAGAGGTGTTGAGACATGGAAGAAAGAAACTATTGTGAAAAAGGTTATCATCTTTATATTCTCGGAATTTCCTGCTTTTGCGATACAGTGATCTGTACACTACTTTATGTTCTTTTATAGCATGTTAGAATCTTTAATGCTTATGTTGGTTCTTTCTTCTGCATTCTAACACATGAAGTTAATATCAGAGATTATTTATCGAGTCAGATTCTAGTAAGACGGTGTTAAATTAGTCATGCATGTGAACCGTTGGGTTTTTCTAATCATCTGTTTTTTTGTTACTTCAGGAGGCTGCTGCTAAACTTTTACGAACAAATGGTAGGTTCGGAAAATAAATTTTCTATTGTATTAGGAGTTTAGAGGGCATTTGACCTCGATTTTCCTTCTCGTGGAGATTAGATTATTTCTTTGTTGCATTATGCCAGGCACGGTTGATGAAGCAGAATACAAGCTCCTTCCTGGCGGTCCAGCCAAGGGTGCAGTTGAACCACAGGTAACTGATCCTAAGTACTCTCGAAAGGAGAATTATATTTCTCCTGATATTATAACTCTATAAAGCCATGTTATTTTAGGTCCCTATCATGGAGAACATTTGCTGGAAGGAATTTGGACTTCTCAGTTTTGTTTGGGTTGCATTTCTAGCACTGCAAATTGGAAAGGTTTTCATTTCTTATCGTTTTGGCTTTGTTCCGATGTATAGGAGTGACATTGTTGAATTTATCATTTTTTGGGTTAGTACTAATCTGGAAACTCACTGGCCTTGTATGTTTGGAATAGATTTACACATCTACTTGCTCGGCATGGTACTGGGTGGTGAATTTATTGCAGGTTTGTATTTGGTTATCTCAAATTATGTTGAAGCAAACTTTTAAGACACAAAGTAATTCTAACAATCGCTATGAACTCGTTTAACATCCTGCAGGTCCCAGTTTCTGTTGGGGTATCTTTTTATGAAGCTATTAGCCTGTACAAAGGATGGAGAAGGATTCAATCCAAGGGAGATGATGGCACAGATTTCCGAGTGACACAACTGATTGCTTATTGCTCCTTTGGAATACTAGCTGGTATGGTTGGTGGACTTCTTGGTCTTGGTGGAGGATTTATCATGGGTCCACTGTTTTTGGAGCTTGGCGTCCCTCCTCAGGTTAGTTTGTCACCAACCTGTCGTCTGGTTTTCGTGCTTATGTTTTACTGAGCTTTAAGTTTACCTCAAATGTAGAAAAATCATTTTCAATTCACATCTCTCTTACTTAGGTCTCAAGTGCCACGGCTACCTTTGCGATGATGTTCTCCTCATCAATGTCCGTGGTGGAGTATTACCTTCTAAAGCGTTTCCCAGTTCCTTATGGTATGTACTATTCTCTTCAAGTTTATGAACACAAAACAGATTTGTTCAGTCTCATTCATGATAATGCAGAACTGACAATTGTATGTTCTTACAGCTCTCTACTTTGTTGCTGTGGCAACTATTGCTGCTTTCGTTGGGCAACATGTCGTTAGGAGGTTGATTTTTGTATTAGGTCGGGCATCACTTATCATCTTCATCCTTGCCTTCACAATTTTTGTGAGCGCAATATCACTAGGTGAGTATCTAGTTTTCCCTTAGGCATAATACATAAATGTGCTCTCTAGCTCATTCTCAACTAACATCTAGTCCTCAACTGACATCTAGTCCTCAACTGACATCTATGCCCTCTAACTTGGAATCTGCACAAGTAGACACTTAAACTTGTATATGCTTAGAGGTAGTAGTAAGTCATCATCACGTAGGACATTTCTATGTCCTTCCTCCTTGTGTCTGCATTCAATTGCTTGTTCGTTTTGACAGGTGGAGTCGGGATCTCAAATATGATTGGGAAGATCCAACGCGATGAATACATGGGATTCGAAAACCTTTGCAAATATAGGATTTAAGAAATGGTGTGAAAGGAACTGATCCCTCAAGTTGGTTCCATTCTACATTAGCTATATACAATCAATAGTGATTTTACTATTAGAGATTTCTACTCTAGTAGAGCAAAATATAGAAAATTAACAACTAGAAATCCTTTTATTTAGGATTTTTTAATCTTTTTAATGAATTTTTCTGTTATAAATGTTTCCATATATATTGAAATTCTGGTACATTTTGAACACCAAGAATAATAATGGAGAGGAGATTGGGATAAGTTGTTTTTTTTTGGACACAATATTGTGTCACAAGTAATATTGTACAATAGATTCTTTTAACAATGAAGAGGAGAAGAAATATTATATGATTTCTTAAAAATCAAATCAAACGGACAACAATCAAATCGATAAATATTTTGATTTGATTAGAAATCGATGATACATATTTTGAAGAATGTCCACATTATATTTTTTTCAAATATTTTATACAATAAATTATTTAATAATAAGATTGTGATATATTTACTCATTTGACCATAAAAAAAAATTTGGCAAAAAATGTTTGACCATAAACTTGTCATTTTTGATAAATATTTTTGACAATAAATTCAAATTTATTAACCTAGCAAAAAATGTTTGACCATATAACTTGTCATTTTTTACAATAAATTCAAATTAAATATTTTTGACAAATATTTTGGGCCAGATTCTATTTTTTGAAAATTTTTAAATATTAAAAATCAACTTTAAACTTTTATATCTTATAAAAATACCTCGCCATTTACAAGCTACTCACTCCTTTATTAGAAGACCGGAGCTTATACTTTATGAGTTCAATTTTATCACAAAATATGTTCATTATAAAGTGATAAAACAAACTTAAGTGTATTTTTAATAGTTTTTAGAACTTCCGAATATAAGTCACAATTCTTTACAAAAATTAAATATTTTCCTCAAAAACTATGACCGAACACATGGTCAAACTTTATCTGAAGATATTAAATTTTTTTAGATTTTATGATTAAACAATTAAGAAATGAATATTTGTATTTATGATTACAAACCAAAAAAAAAAAGGGAGAGAGCCGGTAGAAACAGGTAGCAAGTAGAAACTTACCGTTAGACTTGAAAATTTTGAATAGTTACTAAAAACAGATACAATCAAACGGTTGAGATAATCTCGTCAACTAATAATTTACCGGCAACCGGTTTAATCATAGGGTTTTTCATTTTCATTAGCATTCTCTGTCATAATTTGAATGCATAAACCCCCCACCCACCCACTCCCCTCTCACACCCCACCCCACCCCACGCCATAACCCCAAATTCTTCAGAATTTGCAGATCTTGCTGAGTTCATCACACCATTGATTTCTTGGAATTTCAATCTGATTCAGTTGAATGCTTCGAAGCTCATTTCAGTTAGTACAACTTTTTTCTGAATCTTTTTAAAAAATCTTGGTGTTTAAGTTTGAATTGTTGGAAAAAAATCAAATCTTGAATGGATTTTGTATAAAAATTGCATCTTGAATCCTAATTTGATTTGATGATCTGATTTTAGTATGGGTTTTCTGTTGATCGGATAAAATTTTGTGCTTTTTTATTTCATTTAGCTAATGTCATTTGATTCGGGGCTCTTTAGGAAACAGGTAGAGGTAAGGGTCTGCGTAGACTTTATCCTCTCGAGACTCTACTTTGTGGGATTTCAGTGGGTATGTTGTTGTTGTTCATTTAGTTCGAATTGTTATTGAGGATTTTCTTGAATTGCTGAAAAAAAATCAAATCTTGAATGGGTTTTGTATAAAAAATGCATCTTGAAGCCTAATTGATTTGATGATCATACCTGAAATGATCTGATTTTAGTATGGGTTTGCTGTTGATTGGTTAAAATTTTATGCCTTTTATTCTTTTAGCTAATGTCACTTGTTCGAGGGTCTTTCGGAAATAGGTAGAGGTAAGGGTCTGCATACACTTTATCCTCCGGGGACTCTACTTTGTGGGATTTCAGTGGGTATGTTGTTGTTGTTCATTTTGTTCGAAATGTTATTGAGAATTTCCTTGAATTGTTGAAAAAAAATCCAAATTCGGGTTTCATATAAAAATTGCATCTTGAAGCCTGATTTGATTTGATGATTAAACCTGGAATTAAAGAATACCCAGTGAAGTGATCTGATTTAAGTTACAAAGTTAAGATACTTCCATAACATGGAAATCACCATGACAGCAACACCAATTACGCCTCAATCTCAAGCTAGTTAAGGCCACCTATGGGAAAGCTAGCTTTCTATATAGCTTCATTTGGGATCCATTTTGTTCCTATGTTCAGTAATTTGAGTTTCTTAAACAAGATGTTATTGAACCTGGAATTAAAGAATACCCAGTGAAGTGATCTGATTTAAGTTACAAAGTTAAGATACTTCCATAACATGGAAATCACCATGACAGCAACACCAATTACGCTTCAATCTCAAACTAATTAAGGCCACCTATGGGAATGCTAACTTTCTATATAGCTTCATTTGGGATCCATTTTGTTCCTATGTTCAGTAATTTGAGTTTCTTAAACAAGATGTTCTCTACAATTTCTGTTGACATATAAATATCTAATAAACTAAAGAAGACCCCTAGAATATTGTAGGTCTAAAGTAAGCATGCTAAATCTTTATCTAACTAATTATATCGCTTCTAAAGATACGTTCCTTGTTTTTTTTTTCACTAAGTCTGAATCGAGTGAATTTTTCTCATTGTGTTTACTTGGACTCATGGGAGGGGGGGGGGGGGGTGGAGGATAAAAAGCATTACGTTACCTTATGGATGCAGACTTTGGAGTAATAACATAAAGGGATAGGAAGTAGGGGTGGGGATGGTATGGTATTGAAAACTTCGCTTCGGTAATTTCGGTACTAGCCAGGACTCATGGAGATTGAGAAGTGATTACACGTTTTCACTAAAATCATATTACCACAAAGCTTTCTGTGAGAGAGGATCAGTATATTCCACATGTTTCAGTTTGAATTCCTAGGGTGCTAGGTGTAATTCTTCATTTGGTTGGTTGTGAAGAGAGTGATTCAGACATTGAAAACTTGAGTAAGAGAAAGACTACATATGTTAGACTAGCTTTATATGTAGATGTTCAAACAAGTAATACATATGTTGCATTTTTGGGTGGCTAGACGTATGTGGTGAATTGTATTAAATGACATGCTACATAGTTGTCCTTAGAAGAAAGTAGAGAGGATGCTGGGATGGGACATTGAAAGAAATTCTGGACCATGAAAAGAAGGTTTCGTATAATAAGGAATGGGTAACTAACAAACTAATTCAAACTAGTCTGCAGTCAAGCTTCAATTGAGGGTTTCAAGTTGTTTATCAACTAATTTTTCTTTTTTTGGTGTCCTAGATCAAATATCAGCTCATTTGGGGTTTTAACACACTAATGCTCAGATGATTCAGAATTTTCGCTAAATTCTTTACTACTGACTTGTGCCTTGTATTTTTCATTTATGCAAATTTTATCCACATGGTACTGTGACACAGGATGCATAGTTTCTTGCTTGGTGTTACTTAAGAAGCTTTTGTGCAGCCTGCATTTTGATGTAGAGACCAGAGATTAAGTAGTTTTCCTAGTTAACTTTGACTCTTTGTTGTAATTTATGAGAGTTCAGTTTAAAAATTTAACTAGTACTCAAAGGACATTAATTTTCTCCAAAATGTTCTTGTATTTGATATATTGCCTTGTATTTTTCAACTATGCAAATTTGAGGTGAAAATGTTTACACATTTATGTAACATACGCTAACAGTATCTTTTGGATTTCGTTCTTTATTTCAAGAAAAAATCCGTTGCATAGACTACTTTTTTGGTGCTAGGGATTTTCCTTGTTTTGTTTAATTTTTAGCAGTAATCCAGGTTACTCATTCTAAAAGTTTAGCTCGTATTGAATGCATTATAATGCTTTAGATGCTATTATTCCATGCTTTTCAAATCAGCTCCATAGAAGCCATCACATTATCTGTTGTGCTTTAACAGTTCATCATGTTTTCTCAGAAGATCAGATAGTATCTCTTACATCATAGGGGGTGACACATAATGTACTTGGGGAGACATTTTGTAGAGAATTTTAGACCTTTGGATGGATTATCAAGATTTGCCTTTGTCTCAAGCAACCATGGAAAGTGATGAAACAAGCAACACTCCTTCAGATGATATCAGTAGTCTGCAAAGTTCTCGGCCTTTGCATGGGTAATTCTCAAAGACTGCATCATCTCATCTCTTGTTTCATTTTTTTTGGGTTTCATTTTGTGCTTTTGTAATTTCCGTATTGAGATTTTCTTCTAATTTACACAAACCCTTAATCTGGTTGTTCATTCATGCACATAAGATGGAAATGATGTTGATCTGAGATCGAGTTGGATTTGGTCAAGTCACATTGGTTTCTTTGACTTATCCTAGGTAGTTAGATATCAGAGATGCATCTGAAAAAAAAGTAGGTCCATATTGGAAGACATAATATAATATCTATGCTTTTCAATGACAAAAATAGCTGTCTAATGCTCAAACCGTTAGTCTGCCTGGTGCATCCCCGTCAGTAGTACATGGAAAAGAATATATAAGGTCTGTTCAGGTTTAGTCAAGTTACATTGGATTCTTTAGCTTTCAATACGTAGTTAGTAGTTATAAATATACAAACTGCATGAAAACAAGTAGAAAAATGGGGAACAGAAGAAAAAAACAATGACAAGTTTGCCGTGTCACACCAATAGCAAATGTGATATAAGTTCTTAAAGTTCAATTTAAGGAACTACATATAGTAATCTCTTTCCTTTCCACAGTATGGCCCCATGTCCACCTATCCTTACTTTAAGGGTCAAATTAACTTTGTTCTGTACTTTCCATGAAAATGAATTGAATTGAAAGTTATACTTGATTGTGAGATTTGAGAGGACTATCATATTCACATCCTTTGTGTTGTCATTTTGAACTTCCCAAAAGCTTCGGATTTTTTATTAGTCCTGCTAATGTTTCAGGAGGACGAGTGGTCCTAAGAGACGTTCCAGTCACTGGACTCCCGAAGAGGTAAGCAGGCATTTTCTAATGATCTAGAAAAATGTGTATGAGTTTCATGGTTTTCTTTTGGTTTTATGTTCTTTTAATCTTTTTTTGGGTAATTGGGGACTTTATATGTGTAATGTTATATGTTATGTTAAAGATTCAAATAGTCTCGCTCTATCTGTTTTTTGGGGAGGGTGGTGATTCATTCCTAGTTAACATGGCATGAACGCTGTTAGCCAATTAAAACTACTTGTCTGTGCCTTCGAGGAGAAGACACTTAATTATGCTTCAAATGGAAGTTCGGAATTTTCTTGCATAAAATGATTTATGTGATGGATTAGTCTACAAATCTATTGCAATTTATTCCGTTTGTTTCATAGTTGTAACAACATTTAAGTTTGTATGGGAACTGTTTCACTGACAAGGATTATCGGGTCATTTTTAGTTCTTTTCTGCCTTCCATTAATGATCTCAATCAAACATGTTGGAAAATGCTTGGGCTAGTAACTGCAAAGTCATGGATTTAGTAATGTTTTTTTAATGTAATACTTCTGGTTTTCACTTCTCAAACCCAAGTCTGAACTCTTCATTCTTTTGATAGTTTCTCTATAAATTTTAATGTGGTGAAGTACTTGTCGGAGACAATGCAATATTATACATTTACGTTTTAAATCTTTTATGTTGTACTGAAGTGTAAAATTCTTATCTCCTTTGCAGGATGAAATCTTGCGCCAAGCTGTCCAACAGTTTAAGGGGAAAAGCTGGAAAAAAATTGGTAAAAACATTGTTCCTTTTTAAACCTAGTATGTCTTACATTCTAAGAGGGGTGCTCATATTCCTAGAGGGACTAATACTTGTATGATTCTTGTTATGTTTATTTAATTCTTTTATATATATAACCAAAATTCTCTCAGAATTGCTTGTAAGGAGAAAAGCTGGTCATAGTTCTAGAGTGAAATAGTGATTTTTCATTTGATTTGTCTATGTTTCTTTTTTCTACTTCCCAAAGGTATATTTCTCTTTCTTTTCTGTAAGAATCATCCCAAAAACAATGCCTCCTTTCCTGAAACCATCTTTGCTTTGGAGGATTTCCATTTTTCCTATAACAATACTTTTAAAACATAAATTTAACTTAAAGCTTCCATATTTTTTCCTCCATTTGACATGCAATTATACATTTCCTATGCTCATCTTAATATTTGTAACTGTCAAAATTTGACATTTGCTTGATGCAGTAAAAGTTGTGGGTTGGAAACCAATAGCTTATAAGACTATGGTGTTATCAGCTCCTGCAACAATTATTCATTGCTAACTTGCCCTATTCGTTCTACTCATTTAGCTAGTCATACTTTTCATTATCGTTATTAGAAAAGTGTTGCAGGGTCATCTCTCCTGACACCATATACGGATGAAGTTACTGAATAGGGCTAGAACATGCTACTCTTGTGGAGAAATATTTTTTCTGGATGAAGTGTTCTTTCAAGGCATTAAAGTCTTCCTTATAGTACTTGTATGATTCGTTTGAATTGGTTAACCTACAACTGAAGTTGAAGATCTTTGTCACATCCAACGATTACAGCAGAAATCTATTTGACAAACACCCGCTCAACTATTAAAGATGATAAATGTTAAGTGCTTACCAAATCTTAAGTTTAACTTGCAGCGGAATGTTTTAAGGATCGGTCAGATGTTCAATGCTTGCATAGGTGGCAGAAAGTTCTTGATCCCGAACTTGTCAAAGGTTCATGGTCTAAGGAGGTAAAAAAGTGTATTCATATTTGCCTGTTTGAATCATATCTTAGTACTCCTTTTGTCCCTTTTAATATGGCACTGTAGTATTTGCAGAGTTAAGCTGAGATTTTTCTTAAGTCATTTCCTAAATATGTTAATTTTAATTATAGAAAATGACGATTCGTATTACTTTTCGCTTAGTTTCCAAATGCATAAGTTTTATTTTCAGAAAATGTGAAATCATTGTCAGAATTGAGAATGATAATCAGATGTTTTGATCATTGTTATCCACAAAGTATCATTATTTTTAGGCAGAGGAACTTGTCGGCCATGTCCTTATATTAGCTAATTTAACTCCTTCAACTTACGCGCAGGAAGATGATAAGCTAATCGGATTAGTTAACATACATGGCCCCAAAAAATGGTCCACTATTGCACAAGAGTTAGCAGGACGTATTGGAAAACAATGTCGGGAAAGGTAAGCACGCCAATTTTTTGTTCATCTAAACAAATGAATGTATTTTTTTCTTCTGCTATGACAGAGTTCCGAAGTTTTCAGAATATATTAGGCAAGTGAGATGTCAAGACTTGTGGGGTTCCAAATTCCTAATTTAACATTATGTTCTCACTTACTTCGAATAAGAAATTTTCATTCCTAGCTGCCCTTTTAACATCACAAACTCACTTTATGCAGCTTTTTCAAGCCTATGCAACTGATATCTTCCTATCTAATCTTATTCACTAACTTGTTAGATGTTGTTCCTCAGCTTATGACTCAACCAGTCTCTTAAAACCTAAAATTATGCATGCTGACGGCATGAGATGCTAGAGGTAGATAACTATTGCCACTTTCTGTAGAAGAATATTTGTTATTTCATATATTATCAGGAAATATAACTTAGTAACATGTATCCTTTGACTCAATAGGAATTTTGTGGTGTCACATTTCTTCTAGTTCCTTTGATTCGTTAACATTGAGGTTGCAAATCATCCCCTTTATATGACTAAGAATGTTATAATGATTATTATGAGTGATCTTTTTAGATGGCACAATCATCTGAATCCTGCTATTAATAAAGAAGCTTGGACGCAAGAGGAGGAATTGACTCTAATTCATGCCCACGAAGCTCATGGAAACAAGTGGGCAGAGTTATCAAAATATTTGCCTGGAAGGTAATTTGAGGTGTTAATTTTATGCTTGATAAGAGCTTGTTTCCATCCAGACTTTCTTTCGAGTTCTTATTCTCAGTATTCTTTCAAAGTTATAGTTGACATGTGAAAACTCTTATGGCTAATTTCAGGTCAGACAATGCAATAAAAAATCACTGGCATAGTTCTGTCAAAAAGAAACGGGACTCATATATAGCATCAGGTTTACTTGCACAGTTCCCTACTCTGCCTAATGTCAACCGTCAGAACCAATCAATCCCTTCTTCTTCTGTGATGTTGCAACAAACTAGTGAAGATGAAAGTGTTCACAAAGAAGGAGCAGAAGTGGAGGAATTTATGGAATGCAGTCAAGGTTCAACTCTTGCTGGCTGTCCCCAGTCTACAAGTGACTTGGGCAACACATTTGTACATATAAGAGAGAACGGTGGGATGTCGGAAGAAATAATCCCTGAAAAGGACGCAAGCTCTAGCGCAGCACCTTGTCCTACGTACTATACCCCAGCTTTTGAGGATGTTTCTTGTTCAATGCTAAAAGTTCCCAGTGAACTTGTGGATTACAACTCCCTTGAGCAGCATACGTTCTCACATGACTGGGGAAATTCCACAGGGAAAGATTGGCAGTTTAATCTGGATGACTTTATGGAGTTTATTCAGGAATCTTCGGGAAATTATATGCACTGTTTGAATGGCAATGAAAACCATGATATGGTAACCAATCCATTGCAAAATGCAATGGAATCTGGAGCAACTTCTAATGCAGGAAACATAGTTGAGGGTCCATATAATCCCAATGAATTGTTCGATGGTAGCAGGATCGAATACCCTGAGGTAGGAATTCCTCAATGCTCTCTGTCCGAAACTGGAGTTAATGGCAGTGGTGAACCTGCAGATTCTTTAATTTACCAATCATCAAACTATCAGATCCCTGAATCAGGAAATATGGCTCCACAAAACTGCAATGATTTAAGTTTTGATGATTTTGAAGCTTCAACCCATCAGCAGTTTTCTGTTCCTTCGCACTTTTCGTCTGAGGATAGATCACTTGTGTTTGGTATTGCTTCAGATCAGTTCCATTATCCTCCGCTTGAGAACCCAGTTCAAGAGTCCTTCCGCAGTAGACGTGATGATTTTATATGTCCAAGTGAGTTTGGCAGTCCTTCCAATGACAATGGCATAGACAATGCCGTCCTGAAAGATCATCCTGATTATACGAAAGATTCCTCAAGGCTAGAAGAACAGAAAGATGAAGGAGCTCTATGCTATGAGCCTCCTCGCTTTCCAAGCTTGGATACACCCTTCTTGTATTGTGATCTTAAGCAATCTGGTTCAGATACACAGCAAGAGTATAGCCCTCTTGGCATCCGCCAGTTGATGACGACTTCTACAGACTGCTCTACTCCATTAAGGTTGTGGGACTCACCATCAAGAGCTGATAGTCCAGATGCTATATTGAAAAGTGCTGCCAAAACTTTCACTGGGACTCCTTCTATATTAAAGAAGCGACAGCGTCACTTGGTGACGCCTTTATCAGAAAAGAGATGTGAGAAAAAGCTTGAATGTGATCTCAATCAGGAATTATTCTCTAATATGGTTACAGAATTTCCCCGAGTAGATGACATGTTTGATGAGTCGGCAAATGAAAAAGCGTCTACTGAAGACAAAGAAAATCTACATCCATCCTCAGAGGATGGAAGAAAGGAGACAGGTGATGGAGTAACTGGACTTTCATGCATTGGAAATTCAGAGAGGCAATTAGATGGTGGTGGTGCTCACTACCATAAAGAGCTCCATAGTGAATGTGCTGGAGCCAATGATGCAATGGGAAAGGTGAGTTATAATTTGTCATTATATTTTTCTTCTCTGGCTTCACCTCTTTTTGTTTTTGGGAATGGGATGATGTGTGACAGGTAGGACCTCCATTCCAGATTGTATTTTTTGTAAAGAAATATATCCTTACAAGTTTCACAAATGGAATACTAACTTGGGCATGATATGGTTGATATTTGAAAAAAAACAAAAGTAGTAGTATTTGGAATTTGCTCTCAGCTGATTTGAATTGTGTGGTTTACAAAATAAACCATTAAACTTAATTGGGCTTAGATACAACTTTTGAGTTCTCATTCCTGTTATCAGGTAAAACAGCCTCCTGGAGTTCTGGTTGAGCTTAGCTCAAATGACATGCTTTTCTCTCCTGATCGTTTCTTCACCAAGCATGATAGAGCTACAAGTTTAAGTATTAAAGCTTTAGGTAACCAGTATGCTAGACGACTTGAAGCTGCATCATCAAATCAAGCTACTGTTTCTTCCTCGTCTGTTGTTTGCTCTCCTGACATACTTGGAAAGCGTCAAAGCGGTGTTGTCATAGCCACATCAATGCAATATACTACATCAACTGCATTGGAGAATACTACCGAAAATTCTGAAAATGTATTTGGTGCTGATACTTCAAACATGTAAGATTAATGCAATGTTTTCTTCCTTTGCTTTCTTTCCTTCTTATTTTTTTGTTACTTATCTCCCATAAATTTATACCTGTTGGTCTTTTACCTAATGATTGGCTTAAAAGGAGTTTTGCTACAGATTTGTTTCTTATGATCCATTTACCTAATTAATGGTTTACAGATTTGGAGAGACACCATTTAAAAGGAGTATTGAATCTCCTTCAGCATGGAAATCTCCATGGTTCACGGATTCTCTTATGTCTAGCCCAAGATATGACACAGAACTTACATTTGAGGTATATACAATATGTGTTCTACTACTAATTATCTTTGTGTTCAGTGCTCCTTTATTCGTTTTTGTTGATAATGGTACATTCCTGTGCTCATGTTATATTACTTTGATTTGTTTGTTTTTCCTTTATTTGGTAGGATTTTGCGTTTCTTATGAGCCCCGGTGATAGAAGCTATGATGCTATTGGGTTAATGAAGCAATTAAATGAGCAGACTGCACCTTCAATTGCGGATGCCCGTCAGATCTTGGGAAGTGAAACTCCAGAAACAATTCTGTTGGGAAGGAATTCCAAGGAACAAAAAGCAGATGAAAATTGTACCCTTCTGCCTTCAAATGCTATGGTATGTCTTGTCCCTATGTCAACATGATTACAAACTTTTTTTGCGAAGTGATCTATCCTTGTACATATTGTTATTTTTAAATACAGTACCCCTGCAATATTTTGTTTAAAACATTTATTTTCGTCACTTCTCTCTAGTCTTTATATCCTATACTAATTTTGGCATGTTTCAAGCAATAGCCTTGCAGTTTTCACTTAAAACACCTACTTTCCTCTTTTTGTTTCTACTCTTATATTGAAAACTGATTGGAAGTAAACTACACTGCTCATTAGAACGAAATAATTGATGAGACAATATAAATTGTCATTTTTTCAAGTAACATCCGTTTTATTTTGGAGTAGAATGTGGAAAAAGACTGGTGCTTTCTGTAAGTTATGGGTTAGGAACATACTTTCTTGTGTAGCCTCACATAGTCTCTAGTATAGTAATAATTCTGACGAATGTCACTCCTAACTCGTCCAAAGTTTGGCTTTATTTGAAAATATCCCTGTCTCAAATTTACAGAAGCAGAATGACAAAAGTAACCGGAATCTGCTTATCTGGTTATATATATATATATATATCTTTCCACAGCCATGGTCATTTGTTGATTTTCCTACTGTTGGTTCCTCTGCAGAGTGAGAGACGCACACTTGATTTCAGTGAATGTGGAACACCAGGAAAGGGAAACGAGACGACTACCAAATTTGGCAGCAACGACAGCGTTTCAAGTCCTTCCTCCTACCTGTTGAAATGTTGCAGATAGCAAGTCCTTTTAGGATAGACAAGTTTTCTTCCCTCAAAGGTACTTGTTTGTCGGAACATATTAGATTATATTCATCCATTAAGCGTAATGCTTAATTCCCCTTTGCTAAATGCGGAAGCCAATAGTACATTCCCTCCTCTGTGAGCTTCATTTTGCAGGAAGCATGCTAGTGTAAAAAAGGGGAGAATAGAAAGCTGTGTAGATTCTTTCAGTAAGTTGGTGAGATTATGAGCTTTTGTAGTTCACATTTTGGATTAAGATTGGTGAAGTTCAACTTGTTTGAGACTAAGATGTAGTTGTTATTGTGATTGTCATGTTTCCGATATGTTGAAATAACTACAAAGGAAAAAACTTGTTCGTACTCGTTGGTTGCATTTGCACCAACCAAATGAATGCAAGACATTTGTCTCACATTTGTTTCTCTCCGCCTTGTTGGCTTGACGCAAGTATTTACTTCTCCCTTTCTATATACATTGTTGAATTGAAATCTTTAACACCATCTTGAAATAGTACAACTATGAATATATCTACAAAAAAAAACAGAAGAACAATACAAGCTTGATTATGTTCCACATTTCATAACTTCATAACTTCATATCCTTATTGCTAAATTTTTTTATTGTTACATAGAAGGAAAATAAACTATATAGTAAAGCATATTTGAATAGCTCAAAACTTGATAAGAACCTTCACACAATTTGGTTCTTTCAAGTACTCAAATGCCTTGTTTACATCATTGAATGAAACTTCATGAGTCAATAATTCATCTAGTTTGATCTCCTGCAGAAAATAACCCGGACATCGAGTGAATAGCGAGTCAGTCATAAGCCATTATTGATTGGTTAGGGACAGGTACGACCAATCCATTCTAACTAGAAAAATAGAAAAAATTTCATTTTCGTTTTCTTTTTTTGAATATCCTCCTCCCTTGGATTAGTACTAGGATGCATATATCAAAAGTTCAGTGTGAAATTTGAACGTAATATATCTTTCTTTTTTCAAAATTCAAAATATTCTTGATTGAGATTACATGTTAAAACTCATATTCACAATGTCTTTTAACTAATAACAGCTTACAAATTTGGTGTGAGATATATAAGTTGAATGTTACTAGGACTCTTAAAAAACATTATCGGGCATGTGTTTGATACTTTAAAAGTAAGGTCTTTTTGGAGGATCAGGCACGAGTATGGAAATCTTTTTAAAATGTCCGAACACGAGTGTATCAGATAATGTACCTTTCTAATGCATTTGTCAATTATAGATGGAAGATCTGTGTGAGTTCTAATGCCACCATAGATTGATCCTTTGAGTGTTCTACCAAACATGAGAGGGACATAACTCATTTGCCAATCTAACACAAGTCCAGCTCCAAGCACTATCACTGTTCCATAGCCCTAATATATTTTTTTCAAGTCACATTAAAAAAATAGCTATTTAATAAAGTAACTACAAAAAATGGGATATAAAAACAATTTTTTTAAAAATATATTGAAAAGGTAAGTTATACAACACATGCACGACATACGAAGTAGTGTCATGTGATATAAGACGCAAAAAATAAATAGAGATAACATAAAAAAATGATGTTGCTTGACTAGTGTGTGTGCGCTTGTACATGTAATTATCGTAGTAAATATCGAATAAGCTCATATAACTACCTCACTTAAGGAAAACATGAAATTGTGATAGAATATTTATGATAGATGTGACGAATATATTCACTAAGAAGGGGGGGGGGATGAAATTCATTCTAGTATTAATTCATCTTGTTGGTTTGACACAAGTATTTACTTCTCTTTTTCTATATATTCTTGAACTTAAATCTTTAACACCACCTTAAAAATAGTATTATCATAAAATACTTTACCAAAAAAAGAAGAAGATAGAGAACAATACAAGCTTGATCATGCTATATGAAGTAATGTCATATGATATAAAACACAAAAAGTAAAGAAATAACATAAAGAATGATAATGTTACTTGAAAAATGTGTAATTTTGATTATTTTTTTTAGAAATTCATATCATTCTAGTATTACGATATTCGTCTTGTTGGTTTGACACAAGTATTTACTTCTCTCTTTCCATATACCATTGAATTGAAAATCGTTAACACCACCTTAAAAATAGTATAACTATGAATTATCCTTTACCAAAAAAAAAAAAAAAGAAGATAGAAAACAATACAAGCATGATCAAGTTATACGAAGTAGTGTCATATGATATAAAACACAAAGAGCAAAGAGAGATAGCATAAAAATTGATGATGCTATTTGAAAAATGTGTGATTTTGATTTTGATTTTTTTTTTTTTTAGAAATTCATATCATTCTAGTATTACGATATTCGTCTTGTTGGTTTGACACAAGCATTTACTTCTCTCTTTCTATATATTGTTGAACTGAAATCTTTAACATCATCTTAAAAATAGTATTACTATGAATCATCCCTTACCAAAAAAAAGAAGAAGATAGAAACCAATACAAGCATGATCATGTTATATGAAGTAGTATCATATGATATAAAACGCAAAAAGCAAATAGAGATAACATAAAAATTGGATGCTACTTAAAAAATTTGTGTATATACTTATACATATAATTATCAGAGTAAATATTAAATTAATCGAGATAGACTCAAACATACCATTCTAGTTGATTGAATGGCTTCATTGATAGTGAGTTGAGGCACATCTGTACACTCAAAAAAGTAGTCAACACCAAGTCCACCGGTAGCATCTTTAATTAATTCTGAAATTGATTTTTCAGAAATATTTATAAAATCAGTAATTCCATAAATCTTTGCCTTTTCACTTTTCATTTCATGTATATCCATCCCAATTATTTTGGTTGCTTCTTTTTGTCTAGCTCCTTCTACCACCTGTATTTTTAAAGACAGATTGAAAAGTGTTCAGTAAATAATATTTCTATAGCATTAGCTAATAGAAAATCAAATCGACTTATAAATAAATTGATATATACATGTAAATTTCATAAATAATTATCACTTTTTAATTTCTGTATATTACTCGTTATACATCATAAACTTTTGAATTTCACTAGTGTGAGGATTTCATGTCCTCAATATTCAGTTGTGAAAAATGAAACTTTATAATATAATAATGACAATTTCTTAATTATAAGATTGAAAAGTGATCACTGAATGCTATTTCTATCGCATGTACTTACACTCATAATTGAAAACTGGTCATCATGATAAAATATCAAATTTCATATGTGAAATTTTAAAAAATTCCTATGCAATGATAACTAAACTGAACCGGCCAATAAACAACATTGAATGTACTAATAACATTCACAAAACATATAACTAACTAAGCTTTTACCTCCATAGTTGAAAAATAGTCAACGTCATAAAATATCAAATTTCACATGTGAAACTTCAGAAAATTCATATGAATCAATATTTTTCGATTAAAAAATGACCAGTAAACATTAGTTCTATCGAATGTACTTACACCAAGTCCAACACCTCCAAGACCAAGGACAGCAACAGTTGAACCCTTTTCAATGTTAACATCTTTCCATGTTGCTCCAAAACCAGTTGTAAATGCACAACATAAAAAAGGAACATGTTCAATTGGTAACCTAGGATCAACCTTAATAACATAGTTTTCATCAAGAACTATGTATTCTGATAATGTTGAACAACTAACATGGTGATAAATTTTTTGACCATTAATAGACATTCTTGATGTTCCATCCAACAATAATCCACTAAAATTTAAAGGGTATTTATGGCATAAATTGGATCTTTTGGACTTGCAATTGGGACAATCTCCACATTCTCCCAAGAAATGTGGCATCACGATGTCTCCTTCTTTCAAATCTTTTACACTTTCTCCCACACTTTCTATCGCACTACGAAAAAAAAAACAAAAAAAAGTTTCATATATAAGAAATATAGATAAAATTAATTTTAAAAAATTATAATTATTGTTACATCTCTATTTAGGATAAGAAATTTCATATCGGCTAAATACGTGAGACTTGAGAGATGTTGTGCATATAAGTAAGCATGTTTTTACACCCTAATGACGTTTTTCAAAGTCGTGCGGACTAAGGCCTAAAACGAACAATATCACTAGCGACTTGAATCGTTAAATTTATGATATTGTCTGAAGTAGCTTTCACACATAATACGCCTTGTCTAATTCCACGTCCATCATTTTCTTATTTTCAAAAATGGTAGAAAATACGAAAAATTAGATTCAAAATTTATACTTTATGATTCAATCTTCAAAAAAAATAGTATTGAAATGATTGTATTTTTAGAATTTTAAGTTCAAATATATATTATTTATTGCAATTTCAATGAACTTTTATATTTTTCTAAATTTAAAAATATATATGAGAGAAATCAATTATTCTTACCCAACTCCTTCATGTCCAGGAATGCGAGGGAACAAAGGCTGAGAATTATCAACAATAGATCAGATAATTATTAGCTATGAAATTTATCGCTAAAAAATGTAATTTATAGTTATCGATGATTAAATGAAATACATAGCGATTTTTTATTATTTCGCGATAAAAATTGTAATTTCAAAGAAATTTCCATATATACCTTTGGAAAGCCATTGCAACAAAGAACATCAGTACCACATAAACTAGCATAAATCATTTTAATTCTAACTTCTGTTGATTTTGGTGGATCGACTTCTATTTCTTCTATTTTCAACTCCTCTCCGGACTTCCATACTACTGCACCTGCATTTATTTAACGAAATTTCTGACTACATCATTTGAAATCATTATATTCATGATTTGATCGTCAGACAAGAAAGGTTCTAGTATCTTTTTTTATTTAATTCATAGTATGCATGTAGAGAGAAATTAAAATCTCACCTTTGCATGTAATGACTCTGTGATTGCTTGAATTCATTATGGTGAAGTCGAAACGAGATATAATAATGTGGAGAAGATAAAATTGTTTCAAGCAAGCAGTGATATATATATATATATATATATATATATATAAAAAAAAAACATGTAAGTCACGGTATAAAGTTGGGAAATTTATATTTTGGCATGAAAAATTCATCTACATCAAAGGATCCACCTTGGTCTCACATATCTTAGCTATACTTTTATATTAGTGTCTTAAATTATACTATAGTATAAAATTTTGATATAATTTCTACAAGTGAATTAGCAATATATATATATTTATATACTATACAGTGAACTATTTAATTTCGTCACGAAATGTTACTCAATTATTTAGTATTTGATTTTCAATATAGAATATGATCAATTGATTTTGTGTTGTTGTGTAATTAATAAGAAATTTGAACTTTAATCTAGTAATTGTTATAGTGCTACAACATTCTTAGAAGTCGTTAATATTATTTCATAATGTATAGTGTTATATTGTACATTGTATTATAGTATATTGTTTTAATGAATATAACATGTATCGTTCTCCGTCGTTATATAATGTCACACTTCATAATTTGGATGGTAAACCTACGAGAAAATTAGGGTATGCGATAAAATTACTATGAAAAAATAGAGTAAAAGATAAGTCAAAACATAATTTATAAATAATAAATGAAGACAATATGAAAATAGAATATTAAAATAATAATGTGATCATACAAAATCAGTCGTTATATAAAGTGAGTTTTTTCATCATTACCTAACAATGATTTTAAACGATAGATAACATGTGAATACTATTGTGTAGTACTATTATTGCACTGTACTATCATTCATATACCCCCAGCCCACCCCCACCCCCACCCCACCCCCACCCAAAAAAAACCCAATCTTAATGTGATATAAACACTTGGAGGGAGGAAGTCCATATATTGTTTTTATGCACAAGATATTATAATAGATAATAATTAATATGTGTTAGTGTTACTTATACCGTAAAATACGGAAAATAATTAGACAAAATATGACATAACTGTAATATATCAAGGATATGCATGATTTTAGATATGAAGTTAGTATCAGATTGATAGAAGGTTAGTAAGAAAAAACATTAGAAGAAATATATTGAAAGGGTAAGACATGTAAAACTCGATATTCATGTCAATTCAATATTTTCTTTACACAAATACTAATTAATTAATTATATAAAAAACTTACATAACCCTATTTGTCACTCGAAGAAATCACTGGTGAAATTATGCTGTGAAATAGTTTGTTTGTTGTAGTTTTTTTTTTTTTTTTCATAATAAACAAAAAATATAAAATCTAAATAACTAATTTATTTAATCAATTTAATTCGATTCATTTTTTTTTACATGAATTCATATAAAATCAATTTATTTAATTGACTTGATTCGATTTTTTGGTTTGAATTTTTTTTTTTATAACCAAAACACTGCTAATCAATAAATGTGACATATATTTCGTAGAATTAGTCAATATACATACAAATTTCGTAGTTCTAAAAATAACAATATTTTCTAGAGCATATAACCAAGAAAGGACACAGTAAACAACAATTGCAGTCCACTTGGTACTATTTTTTTGAAAATTTTTGTGTAAAGACTTCATTTTTCCTATCACATGTTGAGTCAGAGCTTGAAAGCTCCCCTGTTTGTTTGGTTTTGATGGTGTTCATTTGTTTGTTTGGTCTTGACTTGATGTGGAGTTGATTTATTTGTCTGATTTTAATTTGACATGGAGTTAATTTGTTTGTTTGGGTTTGATTTGATGTGGGGTTTTGACTTGATGTGAATTTGATTTGTTGGTCTGGTTTTGACTTGACGTGGGGTTTAAGAAAGTAAAGAAAGAGCTTTTGAATATTGTGTTTTTAGTTACTAAACATACGTAGAATATACTAAATTGTATAGTGTGTGGAAAGTAAAAATTAAAGAGTTGCTGAAAAAGGAAACATATATTCTTTTTTAAACGGATTAAAATGGTAAGTCAACAACAACATACCACTGTAATCCGACAGAGTAACTTTTGGGGAGGTTAGAGTGTACAAAGACTTTACCTCTATCTCCGAGGTGAGGTAGAATGGATGTTTCCGATGGGCACTCGGCTCAAGACAAAAGCATTTTAGATAATTCATAGTATGCATGTAGAGAGAATTTCTGATTACATCATTTGAAATCATTATATTCATGACTTGATCGTTAGACAAGAAAGTTTCTAGTATCTTTTTTTATTTAATTCATAGTATGCATGTAGAGAGAAATTAAAATCTCACCTTTGCATGTAATGACTCTGTGATTGCTTGAATTCATTATGGTGAAGTCGAAAACGAGATATAATAATGTGGAGAAGATAAAATTATTTCAAGCAGTGATACGTATATATAAAAAAAACAAGTAAGTCACGTTATAAAGTTGGAAAATTTATATTTTGGCATGAAAAAATATGATTTTTTATAAATAACATATATATACACCATATTATATTTATTTCTATGTTATTAATTATTGGACCACAATAAAGTAAATTCATCTACATCAAAGGATCCACCTTGGTCTCACATATCTTAGCTACTTTAAATTATACCATAGTATAAAATTTTGATATAATTTCTACAAGTGAATTTGTAATATATATATTAACTATACAGTGAACTATTTAATTTCGTCACGAAATGTTACTCAATTACTTAGTACTCCTATTTGATTTTCAATATAGAATATGATCAATTGATTTTGTGTTGTTGTGTAATTAATAAGTAAGAAATTTGAACTTTAATCTAGTAATTGTTATAATACTACAACATTCTTAATTAGAAGTCGTTATAATGTATCGTGTTATATTATATAGTATTATATTGTTTTAATGAATACAATGTTTGGATAACACGCATCGTTCTCCGTCGTTATATTATGTCACACTTCATAATTTGGATGATAAACCTACGAGAAAACTAGGTTATGAGATAAAACTACTATGAAAAAGTAGATTAAAAAAAAAGTTAAAATAGAATTTATTAAATAATAAATGAAGACGAAATGAGAATAAGATATTAAGATAATGACGTGATCACACCAAATCAGTCGTTATATAAAGTGAATCTTTTCATCGTTACCTAACAATGATTTTAAACGACACCATCGACAACATGTGAATACAATAGTACTATTATTGCACTGTACTATCATTCATATACCCCCCCCCCCCCCCCCCCCCAAATGGATCTCAAATCGTCCATTTATGAGCTTCAAGCCTTGCAAGCTTTCGAAGTCTTGCATTCATTTCTGTCTATTTTTAGGTAGACGCCCCCTCCCCCCTCCCACAAAAAAAAACTTAATGTGATGTAAACAATTGGAGGGAGGGAGTCCATATATATCTTCTTTTGTTTTTATGCACCAAATATTATAATAAATAATAATTAATATGTTTTAGTGTTACTTACCTTAAAATACAAAAAAATGATTAGACAAAATATGATATAACTATAATATGTCAAAGATATGCATGATTTTAGATATGAGAGTATCATATCGATAGAGGGTTAGTAAGAAAAAACATTAATGGAAAATATAACTGAAAGGGTAAGACAAGTAAAACTCGATATTCATGTCAATTCAATACTTTCTTCACACAAATATTAATTAATTAATTATCTAAAAAGTTAACGTAACTGTTTTTGTCACTCAACGAAATACAAATGATTTGTATTTTAGAGGTTAAATTGTTGTGTGAAATAGTTTGTTTTGTCTTTTGTAAATTAGTTGTTGTAGTTTTGTTTTTTTCCGTAATAAACAAAAAAATAAATATAAAATATTCTCGATGACAAGAGTCCAAGTTTACAATGAAAGTTTCGAAGTTTAATTTTAAATATATACAATAAAGTAATTCGTTTATAATAAATATAGTCATATTTTTATTTACATAAAAAATAGTCAAGATCCATGGAAAGTCTACACTGATTATACATTCAAAAAACTAAAATATAGCTTACCTATGCATGAGCTATACACTGACTATATATGAAACACTCAAAAAATGAAATATAACTTAACTCTACATGGAGTGTACACTGATTATTTATCCAATTAATTTTTTTCCCAATATTTATTCATATAATTAAAGAAGAACAAAAAGGATGAGAAACAACTAAAAGGAAGATTGATTACGAAAAAGAAGGTGATTTCGAAAACAAAAACAGTTTTATTGTAAATAGTTTTACTTTTTTCTATTTGATCTTGACCTACTCAAAGTTTCCTCTAACATAATTTCAATTTTTTAGATTTAATTTTTTTTCGATATTTCGAATCTTTTAATATATATATATGGACATTAATTCTTGATGTGCCATCCAACATTAGATTGGACCTACATGATTTGCAATTTGGTTATTCTCCTAGGTAAAGTCTTGTTATTTTTTTCTCCAAACAGAAACCATCCTTATTAATGTATGAAAAAACGTTGGATAGGGGTATTTTAATTCACATACTATCTTTTTCACGTTGAATATGCATTTTTCGATATAAATAATTTAAAGATTAATTAAAATAATAATATCAATTATAAATTTAGTTTGTGAGGGTAATATTTATATTTGACATTAATAATTTAAAGATCTATAAAAAATAATAATATCAACTATGAATTTTATTTACACATATGAAATAAATTGTCGATAGATACAACATGGTGGTCTTTTTTTTTTAGTATATAAAATATAAACTTGTCGTTCAATTTTTATATTTAATAAATGTGAAATCATGATATGAAATATGAAATTCTCAAATCAAGATTTTTGGAGAATTTGAGATCATTTCATCTCATAATTCAAAATTAATCAAGAGATAAAATTAATTGTTCAAACATTGATTTTAAATCACGAGATGAAATCGTAGGTACAAACACCTACTTTAAATCATTAGTCCAAAGCGCTAATTTTGTGGCAGTTAAATTCTGAAAGAAAAATCATACTCTCTTTATTTTAATTTGTTTGATATGATTTGTACTTTGACAATTACTTATTTTTTAAAAATAAATAAAATTTATATATGTGAAAACCATTTATGACACGTAGTTGATAATTGTGACAACGATAACAACAATTTATAATGGTGGAAAATGACAGTAACAATGAATTGAATAGTTACTTTTTTTGTCTCAATTTATATGAGTTAATTTGACTTGATACAGTTTTTTTTTAAAAGTAATTTTTTTTTGAAATTTTGTTATCTAAAATGAATGATAGATATTTATGTGGCTGATAATCATTTTATTAAGGTTAAAATAAATATTTTAAATTTAAATTATTACTAAATATAAAAATATATTTTTTCTGGATCAACTAAAAAATTATTCATATTTTTATTGTTATATATATATAGAGTTAGTCAAAATACAAATCGGACCACAGTTATAAAAATAACAATATTTTTTCTAGAACATATAACCAAGAAAGGACACAGTAAACAACAATTGCAGTCCACTTGGTACTATTTTTATGAAAATTTTGTTTTGTTTGGAAAAAAACATTTGATTATTTCAAGAAGTTATGATTATTTATGCCACTTTTTTCACACAAAATTTGTAAAATTAGCTAAAGATACAATGACTTCTTTACCAACTCTCACAAAACCCATCTCAGAAACTTCATTTTTTCTACCAAAATTAAGCAATTTGGAATTTTTAAGATCAAAGATTAGACCTTTAACCAGATCCAATGTTTTCAAGAACTCAACTTTTTCCTCTGGTAAATCTTGATTTTTTTTATTTTTATTTTTTTAATGATAGTACTAACATGGCTAGCTGTTTGGTGTGGGGCAGGTGGACAATATGGTCCAACCTTTGATGTTCCACTTCTTTCTTGCTCAGAGGTTTGGCTTTTCTTTTCTTCAATCTTAAATGTTTATGTAAAGACTTCATTTTTCCTATCACATACTGAGTCAGAGCTTGAAATCTCTCCCTCGATTTGTTTGTGTGGTTTTGATTTGATGTGGTGTTGATTAGTTTGTCTGGTTTTGACTTGAAGTAGAGTCGATTTGTTTGTTTGGTTTTAACTTGATGTGGAGTTGATTTGATTGTTTGGTTTTGACTTGACTTAACGTGGGGTTTAAGAAAGTAAAAAAGGGCCTTTGAATATTGTGTTTTTAGTTACTAAAGATACGTAGAATATACTAAATTGTATAGTGTGTGGAAAGTGAAAATTAAAGAGTTGCTGAAAAAGGAAACATATGTTCTTTTTTAAACGGATTAAAATGGTAAGTCAACAACAACATACCAGTGTAATCGCACAGGGTGACGTTTGGGGAGGTTAGAGTGTACAAAGACTTTACCTCTACCTTTGAGGTGAGGTAGAATGGATGTTTCCGATGGACAGTCGGCTCAAGACAAAAACATTTTAGATAAAGATGTAATGGAAGTATCAGAACAGTTGTATAACAATAATTGAACTGCGCACGAAATAACTGATAGTAACCTAAATTGATAAACAAGAAACTACAAAAAGTAGAACTATGCCTACTAGTAAGTGCGACAAGCATACGTTCCTACTTACTCGTGTAGATGCACTCCTTCTTACTAACCATCCTCCCTACTAGTAAGGACTAAAAAGGAAAGTATGACAAGCAACATATTATCTGAAAACAGTGAGAAAGAGTCAATATAATGGAGAACGGAGTTGTTTGAACTTAAAAAGTGGACAGTACATTTTCTGGCCATCATTCCTTCTATGTGGCTTGTATTCTAGTTAAGCAACTGGTTCTAAATTCCACCTTGCCATCTTGTTTTAAACAGTGTTATCAAAAGCTTTAAGGTTCATTGGAGCTTTAAGCGCAAATAAAGGATGGACCTTAATGAGAAAAGGCACAAAGGGAGAAAAAATATAAATATACATTATTAGTCCAAAACTAATATATAAGCTTGAATGACAACAAGTATATGAACAAAGAAATTGAAGAAAAATTACGATAAAGTCAAATATCAATTTCTTAGTGTCGCCTCTTTAGAAGATGCTCATTCACAAGGAAAAGTGTGCCTTAGAACCTTAATGACGACACTGAAGCGCACACTAAGTGAGGCGAAGCGCACACTAAGTGAGGCGAAGCGCTCAACACGTTTTGAGCCTCATTTTAGGGCTTAAGCGCGCCTTTGATAACACTGGTTTTAAAACAAAAGAAGTTTAGCTTTTGTAAATTCAGCTTGCTCAAGGCATTTCCAAAGGTGGTCTGTTCTGTTCACCCTTTCAACAGTAATTCTTCTGATTTATGGTTGAATTAAGCTGGTTCAAAAGTCAAAAACTAGTAATATGGGATTTACTCTTGTAGTTTCTTGTCCTACGAAAACTGTTACTATATGTTGTTTCTTCGTACTTTGACTATCATATTGTTATGTTGTAGTACTGTTTTGTTACTATTTGTTGTTTTTATTACTATTTGTTGGTTCTTGTACTTCGATTATTTCTTTTTCTGGACTGCTTTGGACTGTTTTTCTTGAGCTGAGGGTCTATGGGAAACAACCTCTCTACCTCTGAGGTAGGGGTAAGGTCTACGTATAATCTACCCTCCCCAGATCCTACTTTGTGGGACTACACTGGGTACGTTGTTGTTGTACATGGTCTACTACTAAAGTTAATGCCATGTGATCAGGGGGTCATGGGTTCGAGCTATGGAAACAATCTCTTGTAGAAATGCAAGGTAAGACTGTACGATAGACCCTTGTAGTCCGGTCCTTTCCCGGGCCCGTGCATAGCAGGAGCTTAATGCACCGGGCTTCCCTCTTACATCGTCTACTTTGTTTTCTGTCTTGATAAGCTTCATTTCTCTTTCTTAGCACCTTCTTCAGAACAGATTATCTGAAACTTACATGTCCTGTATGATTACAAATCCCGGTTTTCACTAGAAATAAGGAAAGTAAAAAGAATAACCTGGCTTCTGCATTGTGTATTGCTAAAAGATGATAACCACAAAGTATCAATGAATAATCGATAAATTATAGGGGATACTTCATACTTCATAGAGTACATAAACCTTGTAGCTGATATCGATAAAAGGGCTTCTCAAAAGTAAATGGTCTTTATTTTCCCTGTAAAGGTTATTGAGAGGATGAGAACTAGTCGAGAAGGTCACAACACCAAGCAGCTTTATTTGGCAATGTACTCAAGCGTTTTTGGTGGAATCACAACTGATACAGCTGCCATGGTGATCCCCATGGATGATCACATGGTTCATAGAGGGCATGGTGTCTTTGATACTGCTGCCATTATGGATGGGTTAGCATTTCTGACTATAATTTCGGTTCTTTATCCACCAAAGTTGATTTGTTAGATTGAATTTCCGTTCCTGTATGTAACATAGATTAAGCCTAAAAAGAGATTTATCGTTCCTAGAGCTGCACTTGATTACATAAACACATATCCAAGTGACCATGCTCATGCATCTCCTTTGATAAAATTTGTCTTGGTATGAATTCATTGCGAAGTTCGACTAGTCAATTTATCATCCTGCAGTGTTTCATAATATGCTGTTTGGGGATTTCAGGTTTGTCAACATGTAAATTGTGATATAAACCCCTTTACATTAGGTGGTATTTCGTACTCGTAAGTTGAGATAATAAGCTCTGATTTTCTTGCAGATAGAACACACAATAACTTAGTTATCTCTCTAACTTGGCCAAATTCTTGTTCTTTTTGTTCAATTAGCTCTTCTAGCTACTCTTGAACCCTTATCTTATGTTCTATGTGGGGAAATCGTCGATTTCTAGCAATACATTAGATAAGCAACTCTCGAGTGTGGGATTAGTTGTAATCGACATGACTGTGAACAAGAATGAGAAGCTAAAAGATAGTTGAGATTCTTGGGTTTTGCTTTATTTGTCTTATTTCTTATCTACCATCAGATACCTTTATGAGTTGGACCAACACCTTGATCGTTTCATGGGATCTGCAACCATGGCCAAAATACAAATTCCTTTTGATAGGGAAAGCATTAGACGGATTCTCATCCGTACAGTAAGTGTTTCCAAGTGCAGAAAAGGTTCTTTAAGATACTGGCTTTCGGCAGGACCTGGTGATTTTCAACTATCTTCATCCGGCTGTCATCAAGCAACTCTTTATGCCATTGTAATTAAAGATCAATCACCTCCTGATCACAGGGGCATTAGAGTTGTAACGTCATCCATCCCGATTAAACCCCCACAGTTTGCTGTCATGAAAAGTGTTAATTATCTTCCGAATGCACTTTCCAAGATGGAAGCAGAAGAAAATGATGCATATGCAGCAATTTGGTTGGATGGCGATGGCTTTGTTGCAGAAGGCCCGAACATGAACGTGGCTTTTGTTACAAAGGAAAAGGAACTTCTGATGCCTTGTTTTGACAAAATTCTCAGTGGCTGTACAGCTAAAAGAGTTGCGGTTCTTGCAGAAAATCTAGTAAAGGAAGGTAAACTTCGGGGCATTAGAGTAGAAAATGTGTCTGTACAGGACGCGAAAAGAGCAGATGAGATGATGCTAATTGGTAGTGGGGTTCTTGTACGCTCGGTGGTGCAGTGGGATGAAGAAGTCATCGGTAATGGTAAGCGTTTCTCTGCTTCCATCGAAACAATATTTAACTATGCACTGTTGCCTCTTTATTCCATTTGCTTTGGTTTCTTATGCTTTGCTCAAAGCCTGATATTTCAAAATTCGAGCATGAAATGGTCTTTTCTTGATTAATGGATCCAACGTAAGTACTGCTCGACAAACTAAGACTAGATTGACAGTGGTAAAGCCAGAAATTTCATCAAGGGTGTTCAACAGACCACCCTTAACTGCATGTGGCTACGCGTCATATATTATATACCAACATATATTCACTCTTTCTAAACAAACAAGTCCTATCTAAAACCTTGTTCTGTTGAAGCTAGTTTTCATATAATTATGCAAGGTGACATCAATTTACGATCGTTCGAGACGTTACAAATGAAATTTTGGCTACTTTACTTGATTGTATTCTGATCTCCTTTCTGTTTCTTCCTCCTCCTTAATGTAGGTAGAGAAGGTCCTGTGACACAAGCTCTGCTAAATCTTCTCTTGGAGGATATGAAGTCAGGGCCTCCCACGGTGCGAGTTCCCGTTCCCTATTGATGAGCAGAGGCCGAACTCAGTAGCTTTTGCTCAAACAATATATTCATAAAAGATTGAGTAATCTCACTCATCAAGTCTTGTAGGAATTAGGAAAATAAGCTTTGTAATGGCTCTTCATTTGAATGAAAGTTGTATTATGGCCAAAGGTCAAAAACTGTTTGATTTTTCTCACATTCCACTCTTGTTTTCTGCATTAGTTAAAAATATGATGTAGATATCAATGAAATGTGTAACTTTTACAAATCATAATTATGCATGCATATCAAAACTTACAATTTTTTTTAGTAAAAATGTTACTCCCTCCGTCCCTTTTTAGTTGTCCACTTTAGAAATGGCACACAGATTAAGGCAACAATGATTAGCACAGTGAAGTTACAATTTTACCCTTATGACAACTTTTCACTTTAAAATTTCAACCACTTATTTGAATTAAAGTGAAATAAATTGGAGGGAAACAACATACACTTTTACAATTTTCAAGAAGTGTAAATAAGGGTATAATAGGAAAAAATTTGTTGTCCTTTCTTGATTTGTCAAAATGGACAACTAAATAGGGACAACTAAAAAAGGAAATATGGACAAGTAAATAGGGACGGAGGGAGTAAAAGATTACCACCATGATGTGTGGCGGACAGTGACAGAGTTAGAATATTCATCGAGGAATGTCAAAATATTTAATTTTGTCACTAGCTAAGATTGAACATAAAACCTTAAGAAAGTTTTTGCAATACCTTAACTACTACGCAAATCTTCAACATGTGTCATTTGACATCAAGATGTCTCGGATATATTTAACTTATTTATAAAATTAAATTTTAACCTATCTATACAATATAATTTTTAAACAAAGGGGTGTTGCTTGACCCCTTCGAGCAAGTGTAGCTCCGCCCCTGGTGGCAGAATGGTTGAGATTTCTCTGTTTTTTAACTAAAACTGGATGTCGCTTGACCCCCTCAAGCAAGTGTAGCTCCGCCCCTGGTGACAGGATGGTTGAGATTTCTCTGCTTTTAACTAAAACTCTCAAGTTTGAACTTTAGAAATGAATGACGAACCTCGTGATTGTGAATAAATGTAAATCTAACTATTTGGGATTTAAATTAACTAAAAACTTATTACTTATAATTTATAGGTATATGAATTTGGTCGAGAAAATGACATAAATAGTCCCTTAACTATATGAGTAAGTCTAAAATGGTCCCTTAACTATACACTTAATGGATTCAGCCCTTTAACTATTTAAAAACTTATCAGCTTTGGTCCCTTAACTATACACTTACCGGTTTTAGTCCCTTAACTATAAACTTACCGATTTTAGTCCTTTAAGTATTCAAAAACTTATCAAGTTTGGTCTTTGTCCATTTTTTTCTAATACAAATAACTTTGATTTATATTAACAGAATCCATGCCTCGAGAAATTAAATCTTTTAGCAACTTTTTCTGTTGTTTCTCTCTCTCCGCTACTTTTTCTTCAAATTAACCTTATGCGAAAAACCTAAACCTCAACGATTTAAAATAAAATTCACAAGGAAAGAAAATATAAGTCATAATTTTATTCAACAGAGAATAAAATGAAACATATTATTGCTACTAATGACTTCAATATGTTAAAATTTATTATAAAAGAAAAAAAATTTATTACGCGTTAAATCCAAATGTTATACTCCAACAACTTCATTGAACATTTTTTTTTATTTTTCATAAATTGAAATTTATAAAATGGTAGATTTGTAATTTTTTTAATTTTTTTTAAATAGATCAATTTTTATTATTCTATTCATTTTATTTTACATAAAGAAATTTGAGTATATTAAATAAAATCCCCACTGATTAGCATATTCAAGTGCTTAATTTTATCCTCCATTGAATAAAATTAGAACTTATATCTTCTTTCCTCATTAATTTTATTTTGAATGACGTTATTGTTCTTTTCATAAGAATAGTTTGAAGAAAAAAGGACGGGGATAGAGAAACAACTTAAAAAATGGGTTAAAGAATTAATTTCACAAAGATTTTGGTTAATATAAATCTAAGCTATTTGTATTAAAAAAAATGGACAAAGACCAAACCTGATAAATTTTTGAATATTTAAAGGACTAAAATCGATAAGTTTATAGTTAAGGGACTAAAATCGGTAAGCGTATAATTAAGGGACTAAAGTTGTTAAATTTTTGAATAGTTAAATGACTAAATCCATTAAGTGTATAGTTAAGAGACTATTTTAAACCTACTCCTATAATTATTATAGGGACTATTTATGTCATTTTCTCGAATTTAATAGGAGCCGATAAAACATAAATCTTTTTAAAATACAATACACGTGTTCACTTCCCATTGGTTAGATTTTTTATTTTATTCTTGCTTATGGAAAAAAAAAAACTAATTATTATGATCATAATAGAACATAAGAAAAATGCAATCTATAGAGAGAGAAAGAGAGAATCATATGATTTGAGACGATTATTTGATTCGTTTTTTCGGAATCTCGCCGGTGATTTTTTTGGCGCCGGAGATTTCGAGTTCGCCGGCGATCAATTTATTGTTTGATCGGTGACGGATTTTTTTCTGGCGGTAATAGGATGGTGAATTTTTTGGTGGAACGAGCGACGAGCGATATGCTCATGGGTCCTGATTGGGCGATGAATGTCGAGATCTGCGATATATGCAGTCGCGATCCAGCGTATGCTTCTCCATTTTCCTTTTTATTCTTTCCCTTTTTGCATGCTTTTTTTTGAATATTTGTGATAAAGCTGTAAATTTCAATAGTAGTAGTATCTGGTTAGGTTCTGGAATCTGTATGTCAATTTTAGTTTAGAAAAGTATTTTTTCTCCTCTGTTTTAGTATGTAGAATTTTGCTTTTATGTTTTTTTGATTATGAGCTGAATTTTGTGAATATTTGTAAGTGAAGAAGTTGTATGATTTCTGTAGTAATTAGTAGAGATTTAGATGCCAGTGTTGCAATATGTGTGAGATTTAAAGACCTTTTAGTTTTATAAGAAATTATCTTTTCTCTATTTTTGTTATCTGAGATTTTGCTATTGCCTATTTAATTTAGAAGTATGATTTGGCTTTCTGTTTTGTTTGTTTGTAATTGAAAAGTTTGAACTTTTGATAGTAGTAGGTTTTAGTTAGATAGGGCTATGCTAGTGTAGAATTAAGTGCACCTTTAACCCTTCGGGGTGGCCCAGTGGTCTGGGCTTGGGACTTCCATGTTGGAGGTCTCAAGTTCGAAACCCCTTTCCAGCGAAAGCAAGGGGTTTGCCTTCTGGGTCGAGCTCGTCGCACCGGGCTTGCCTAGTGCGGGTTACCTCTCTTATGTGGTTTGCGAGTTATTGCATAGGAGAGGGAGTTTTACCCTGTGCGCACCCAAAGGGTAGCGGCTGCGGGTTTCCTTGTCAGAAAAAAATAAATTAATTAATTTTACCTTTAGTTTTCGAAAAAAGTAACTTTTTTTTTTCTCTTTCTCTATTTTTGTTTGTAAATTTTGTTGTTTATTATTTTGTTTTGGTGAGTTGTTTTGAACGTTTGCAAATGTAGTTTTAACTTACAGCAGAAGCTTGTATGTCAATGTAGTTTTAAGTGTGTGATTTAGAGAACTTCTGGTTTTAGGGAACCCTTAATTAGTCTAACACTTGATCTCAAGGTCGAGAAGAGTCGGGAAGAACAAGATATAAAAACATTCACCTTTTAAAAAAAGAGAGTCTGAAAGAACAAGAGATTTCTCTGTTATCCGAAAAAGAAAAACTTAGCCTACTTTCGATGAAGATGAAACGAAAACCATGAGAGACAAAGATTTGATTCTTGGCAGTAGTAGGTGATTTCTTCTCATTTTCCAAAGTCTAAGTGGACAGAGCCCTTTGGTCTTGTACTTGCAGGAGAATGCACATAGTTGGTGAAATAATCGAGATACATGTAAATTAGTTTTTTTACAAAACCATTAAAAATGGGTGACAAAGAATGTCTTATAAGATAAATTAATTGCCACTTTCGCAAAGGAATCGAGTTGAATAGAGTGGAATGGATACAGTTTATATAGTCAATTCTAGCTAGTTTGAATTGGGGGTGAATTATAGAAAACCTCTGCCTTGCGAGATTGTTTTGCTAGCATTGGAATAGTGTGACCTCAAAACCGGAATGGATATATAGGTTTGATAAAGTTGATCCTACTAATTATGGATTGATGCATTGTTGATTGATTTTCTTTTTTTGAGAAAGTTAACTAGTATCATAAACAGAGAAATACACCAATAGTGTACTTCTGTAGTAATTACATCAAAATGGTAGAGGGACAGACAAAAAAGACATCTATCACCTATCTCCCTTCAAAACTATCTAAAAATAGGGCTAATATCCCCCTGATCCTTTGGTGCAGCATGGATACACCAAAAGTAAAAAGGTCACTTAACAGTTCATTTTTAGGCTTTGGAAGGGAATGCTTTTGTTCTCAAAACATCTCTGATTTCTCTCCCTCCATATTGTCCACTTGATGCAGGCAGGGACAATCTTTCATCTCTCCTTGTGTCTTGACTGATTTTCATCTCTATTCCAACATGCTAGAACATCTGTAGTATTCCTTGGCATGGTCCATCTAATACCCCTGAGGCTAATGAACCACTGCCATAGTTTCTCAGTCCCTTTACAATGCATAGTTGATTGATTGATGGTAATATTATCTTCTATGAATATGGGACTGTGCTGGACTATATGGGTTGAGTTCAAAAACTAGGTTTGCATCTTCATATACCACTCCCTTCGTTTCATCTTGTGTGTTAATTAAAGTGAGCATAATTTTAATAGTGCGAAGGAGGTTTTCAAATCTTCTTTTTTATGGGTGGTGTCCGAGACAGCTTGCATGCACCTCGACTAATTCCATCAAGTACCTGCTACCTCCCACCAACACAGTGTCATTAAGGGAATAAAGCTAAAATGAGAATGTTGGTAATAAAGACTACTAAATATAGAAAGGTGACATTCTTTTTGAAACAGATGAACAAAGAAAATATTTTACATAAACTGAAAGGGAGGGAGTATTACACTTGAGGTCATTGTTGTGCCATGCCCCACTACACACTGTTTTGGTTGGAACTGGAAGATAGGATTTAGAAGGAATCAGAATTCATGAATAAGTTGGTAAAAGTATTTTTTCTTTAAATGAGAAGAAACTAAAAAGGAAATAGCTGAGCTATCATTGCAGCACCTTATTGATACTAATTAACAGTGATGTTCTCTGTGTGTTGCTTGAAGAGTCCTAGCTTAATGAGAATTAAGAAAGTGAGTTTTCCTTATTTATTCTTGCTAGCGCATAACTTTAAAGTGATTTCAAGTGTGTTTCAGTTTCATGCTTGGTATGATTAGGACAGACAATTGATTGGGTAATATAAGACTAGTTAACCGTGCTGCTTTTCTTTGTGTATCACCTCATGCAGGCAAAATGTGCTTGAACAGTATATGTTTCATTAGAGAGCAGAATGACAAGTCTTAGTCCCTATTTGCTATAAAGTCATAGTTTAACTAATTTGCCACAAATGGTAGGCAAAAGTAAAGAATCTAAACAAATGAGTGATTCTCTACAAAAAGCACCTGATGATCAGTGCTACATTGAATCTCATAGGTGCAGAAAAAAGTAACAGGAACAAGAAAGACCTCCTAATTTGTGCAAGGAGTTTCTCGTCCTTTCAAAAGTTCTCCTATTTCCTATTCTCCAAATTGTCCATATAGGTTCTAGAGGAATACCCTTGGCCCTTCTTCATTTATTTATGTTGTTTTTTTATCTTTTGTTTTGTATTTTTACGTTTTTATCTTTTGCCCTTTGGCCGCTATTGGCATCTAATTTTGTTGTGATAGCAGCAACTTTTATGTTTCCTAGTTAGAGTGCCCTCATGTTTCTGGTGCTTGATGGTTATTGTATGAGATCTGTCTACTTTTCATTACTCACTAGGCTATTATGAGAGGCTAGTATATTTTTTTTTTTTGATAAAGTAAAGTTGTATTCCTCAGCAACGAGGGTATGCTGGCAACCATCAAAAAGATTTACGTCAGTGACCCAAAAAAGACCAACTCAAGAAATTGCTACTAAACTTATAAAGAAGAGAAAAAATTTAAAATCTGTCCAGCATCCTCTATACCCTCCTCATTACACCAAAAACAGAAGGTCTTCATACAACGCCATTTGATCTTTTGTACTGATTCTGCAGTATTTTCCATACACCTCTTGTTTCTTTCTCTCCAAATAGTCCACCATATACAAGAGGGTATCATGTTCCACCATTTCTTCTGGCTCTTACTCCCCCCTCTTCTCACCCAGCAACTAAGAAGGTCTGCAGTGTGTTCTGGCATTGTCCAGTTTGTGTGTGTTCTGCTTAGAAAAATGGCCCATAATTGAGCAGTGACTTTGCAATGGAGGAATAGATGGCTATTAGTCTCATTTGTCTCATTACACAGTGAACACCAGGAAGCTATTTCAAAGCCTCTTCTTTGCAGCTTCTCATGAGTTAGGCATGCCCTTCTAGCCACTAGCCATGAGAAACACCTCACTTTAGTTGGCACTTTATTTTCCATACCTTACTCCATGGTCCAGAGATTTCCCCTGGAAGTTCCTTCACTTTCCTATTGGACAATCTGCTGACTGACAACATACCATCATGATTGTGTTTCCAAATCATTACATCAACTTCCAGATTTGTGCCCTTGAAATCATCTAGTGTTTGTAGCATCTCGGCTACTCTCCCTATCTCCCAGTCATTTAGTAACCTTCTGAAGCTGAAATTCCACCCTTGTTCAGACCATACCTCATTTACCATTGCATCTTGAGACGAGCTGAGGATGTATATATCCGGATAGGAAGACATCAAGGAATCTTGACCAATCCAGAAAAGAACCCTGGTCCCATTCCCCACTTTGTATCTAATATTGTGTTGTAGTTGACCCCATAAATTTCTGATAGTTCTCCACACCGAGACACCATACGGGATATTCATCGGAAACCCATGGGCTATTCTGGCCGTACTTGTTACTGATAACTTCCTTCCAAAGTGCTTGATCCTCTCTTCCGAACCTCCACAACCATTTTGCCAACAAGCACTTGTTTTGTAGCCCCAAGTTTTTGATCCCTAACCCCCCTAGTTCTACTCAGCAAAGCAGTTTGCCATTTGACAAGATGTATTCTTTTACCTTCCTTGATTCCCGACCAAAGAAAATCCCTCCTTAATTTATCAAGTCTTTCTTCCACTTTGACCGGCATAGGGAATAGGGACATCACATAGGTAGGTAAAGAGTCTAGTACAGAGTTTATCAGAATGGTTCTCCCATCGAAGGATAGATATTGAGATTTCCAGTTTGCCAGCTTCTTCTCAGTTTTTTCAATTATACCATCCCATAGCACTAGCTCTTTATGGTTGTTTCCAAGTGGCATACCTAGGTAAACAATTGGGGGTTTTTCAATTCTGCACCCCAAAATGTTTGCTAAGGCCTGGATCTGTGTGACCTCTTTGATGGGATATATACAACTCTTCCTCCAATTGACTGCCAAGCCTGAGACCGCCTCAAAGACTACCAATATCATTCTGACAATTCTAATTTGTTCCTCCTTAGCTTCACGAAATATGACAGTGTCGTCAGCATAGAGCAAGTGACATATCTGCATATCCACCCCTGAGAAATTGCCTACTTTGAATACTTGCAACAATGAGTTTTGAGTAGCCACCCTCATCATACTATCGAATCCTTCCATGGCTATGATGAAAAGGAAAGGGGACCAAGGGTCTCCCTGTCTGAGACCTCTTTCTGAGGGAAAAAAACCAGTAGGTTCTCCATTTATCAGAATGGAGAACCTAACAGTTTTTATACAGACCTCAATCCATCTCAACCATCTCTCACCAAACCCCATTTGTTTTAACATATTGAGCAAAAACTCCCAGTTGACATGATCATATGCCTTCTCAATGTCTAGCTTGCACATAACTCCAGAGTCAGCCCCTCTGAGTCTAGTATCTACACATTTGCTAGCAATAAGGGTAGCATCCATGATCTGTCTGCCTTTTATGAATGCCATCTGATGTTTGTTTACCAGTTTGCTGATTACTTTCTTCAACCTCTCAGCTAGTAGCTTAGCTATAATTTTGTATACCCCGCCTATCAAACTTTTGGGTCTGAAGTCCCTAAGCTCAACTGCCTCTGTCTTCTTTGGGATAAGAGCCACAAATGTGGCATTCAAGCTCTTCTCAAAGACCTGCTGATCATGAAATTGTCTGATGGTATTCATGATATCTACCTTGAGCATTTCCCAAAAGTTCTGATAAAAGCTCATAGGAAACCCGTCAGGGCCAGGGGCTTTGTCGCTTGCACACAATTTGATTCCTTCTGCCACTTCTTCTTCCTCGAACTGTCTTTGTAACCAATCCTTCTCCTCCAAACTGATGCTTTCAATGCCTTGTAAGATTAAACCAGGCCTCCAATTCTCTGTTTCTCTATATAGTTTCTGATAGAAATTAGTAATCTGTGTTTTGATCTCATCAGTATCAGTCAACTCTCTGCCATTTACTTCCAATTTTTCAATTGAGTTTATTCTTTTGTGTGCTGTGGCCATCCTATGGAAGTACTTGGTGTTCTTGTCTCCATGTTTGAGCCATTGAATTCTTGACCTTTGTCTCCAAGCTATCTCCTCATTCCTGGAAGCTTCATCAAACTCCCTAGATAGATGAACTTTTTGAAGGAGTTCATCATCAGTCAATATTCTCTGCTCTTGTATCTTTTCCAGACCAGCAATTTGATTGAGTATCTCTTCCTTCTTTTGTTTCCAGTTGACTCTGTTCTCATAGCCCCATTGTTTCAACTTCCCTTTCAGTAACTTCAGTTTGGAAGCTAAGATAAAAAAGGGGGTCCCATTTACTGAGAAGGAGCACCACCAATCCTTTACCTTCTCCGTGAAACCTTCTACTTGCATCCACCATTGTTCAAACTTGAAATAAGATTTCTTCAAGTTTAGCTCGCTGCAAGTTAGTATCACTGGATTGTGATCAGACTCTAGTCTCGGTAGAAGACTTTGCCTAATTTGTGAGAAAGAGTCGTCCCAATGATGAGAGTAAAGAAATCTATCCAATCTAGAAGCAGTCACATGGTTTTCACCCCTTCTCTAGGTGTACAATCCTCCAAATAAAGGAGGGTCAATTAGCTCCATTTCATTTATCCAACCTGTGAAGTCAGACATTGCCCCTGTTAATCTCTGTCCAGTTGATCTTTCCGTGGGATATCTTGTCACATTGAAATCCCCACAGAACAACCAAGGACCTGTGCATGTGTTCTTTAGATTGATTAGATCCTCCACAACTCCCTTCTGATGACTTCGTTACAATCAGCATAAATTGAATTAAGGAACCAAGTTAAGTTCGTATTAATGCCTTCAAATCTACATGTGATTACTTGCCCAGAAGCCTCCACCAATTCACCTTTCCACATTCTCCTGTCCCATAACACTGCTATACCCCCACTTCTCCCCACAGCCTCTAAGTGTAGTTCTCCCAGTCATCGGTTGAACCACAGTTGTTTGATCAATTGTGTATATGCTCCTGTCAATTTTGTTTCCACTAATTTTATGTATCTTAGTTTGACTAGGTACGGAGTTTTAGAGATTAAGATTCTTGTGGTCTTAAACTAAAGATGTGTATAATGCACCATAATGCCCTTTGAATTTTGCGGTCTTAAACATTCCATGTGAGGTGTTGGAATTAAGAGTTACTAAATATAGAAAGTGGCATTCTTAGACTAAAAAGAAAAGTAAGACACATAATTTAAATAGCTAAAAAGGAAAGAAAGACAAAAATTGGAACAAAGTGAGTATAACACTGTCATGAAGAGAGCCTTTCTTTTGGGATTAAAAGTTGTTAAGGAAGAGAAGATAACTCCTCTCCTTTTTTGGTGGTGAAAATATACAAGTAAATAATGGAATTTTATAGTTGTTTGATACCTAGATTCATCATTTATCGGGCTATAATCATCTTGAACATGCAAACTTCACATTTCCTGTGGAAGAAGCTATCTCTGAGGCCATTTCATGTTGGTCTTTTTGTTGAGATGTTTGACCAAAAGGAAACAATGGCGCTAGTGCAGGAAAACAGGGTATATAATCTACTTTTGGCAGATTTTTATTAGTGAAGTGGATCACTAATCATGTGCTTACCTAACAATATATTGCCATCAAGTCTCTCCAGCAAGTCGATCATTTGTGGATGATCTGAACTAATTGTATGAGTTTTTTATCCAAGTAAAATTAAGAACTGAGGTTCTTCTAGCCTCAACGTAATCTCCCTTTTTCTTTTGTTTTTCTATTTTTAAATAATTGGCATAATCATTGAGGTGTTTGCTTTTGTTTGGACTGAAGATTGGTGAAGGTAGTTCTTATTATTTGCTTAATTTTTGTTCCCCAGGCAAGCGAAAGATGTTGTGAAAGGAATAAAAAAGCGTCTTGGCAGTAGGAGATCAAAAGTCCAGCTACTCGCCCTGACAGTAAGCTTTTGAAAATATTAAATTCCATAATTCCTTAACTATTTCTGTCGACGCTTGTACCTTATCAACAAATTAAATCCCACAATTCAATACTTGCTTGAACTGAATGTATTATCAATTCCTTACCCTCCATCTTTTTTGTTGGTTTTCCTTTATTATTTTTTTGAATGGGAGTCTTGAGCAAAGATTTCATCTACAGTCATTTTGTACAATTCCTACCTTTTCTCCTTCTTTTTATGTTCACTATTTCTCCTTTACTATTAGCAACAACAGAAATACCATTATACTGGAGGACTATTAAAGTACTGATAGTCCATTATACCATTATGTTACCAATTTCAAAAACTATTAAAGTACTGATATAATATGAAGCAATATGCCCTCAATGCTACTAATAAAGCTCTAACAGCATAGAGTATTGGTTTCTCTTCAACATATTGTATCATGGGTGCGCCAATTTTCCTATTATTAATTGAAAGTATCCTACTGCTAGATTGTTAATTGTTTTGGTTATCCAATGTACCTTACTTTCATCTAACTATCTCCTCTGTAATATCTGTTTTCATTTTGATTAAGAGATTCTTAACATACTATTATTTTTAAAAACGTTTTATTATGCGATAATCATTCCTTTTAATTCCGTCCAAAGAGATTGATATCTTCCTGTATTTGGGAACTATTCAATCTTAACATTTGCATTTCAACCTTTCTGACATAACTTGTTGGAATACCAGTTGATATAAGAGCTGATTTTTAATTTGGAGAGATACAGATGAAGGAGCTTGTATCTTATCGAAAAATTTGAAGGGACGTGTAGAACTCTTGCCAGATTTAATTGTTTGTTGTAAAATTTTGGTACTTTTGCATATATTTAGCCTGTGTCAAAAGTCTTTGTTTGTTAGAAATAGCATCACAGAGAATTAGGTGGGAGAAACAGTAAGAACTTTCTGCAAAATATGCATATGCATTAATTGCGGAACTTATTCTTGTCAATTATATATGTGTTCAATTGTTACTCTCTCAAGTGACATATGTCAATGCAGTTCTTAGATACAAATTGCCTGTTTATTAGTTACATATTTGATATTTCTGGTTGACAAGGCCATCATCATGAAGAAACTTATTAGAAGAAAAAACTGCATGAAGATATGGATGTTCTAATGGCAACCTTTTTTTTGGAAATAAAAAAGGAAAAAAAGAAAAGAAAAACGGATGTCCAAATGGCAACAGCCATTTAAAACTGTATAAGATATTCATATTGTGGTACAGAATATGGTGCTTAGTACAAAGAAAAACTAGTAGGTCATAAAGCATTTTCCCTCTAGCATCTTTCTTTCTGTAACTTTTGAACACGGTTTATGCTTTGGTCCACTTAAATTGTAAACTAAAAGAAATTCCCAGCTTAAAGTGTTCTTTTCTCGTATTTGTTTTAATTCCCAAAGTTCTCAGATCAAGTTTTTATCTTGTGTCTTTTGTGGCAATCTTTTGTAATCTTTGGTGTTCCCAGAAAAGCTAATCCCCCACAGATATTTTTCTCTTCTTGTTTTCATGAAAGAGATGGTTCAACACACAATAAAGTTATACAGAGATGAAACAAAATTGCCGGAGATGAACTTCAAAACCACAACATACCCTGTGAAGATAAACTTCGAACTGTAGAACCAAGAATTTACCATATCAAAGTAAAAAAGGAAGATAAACTTTGAACCGTAGAACCAAGAATTTGGGAAGATATTATGACTCTTTGTGTTTCAATCAAGGAAATTGAGATTACAAAAGAATTTCCAAGTGGGCGATTTGGTAGAGTGATGGGAACGAGGGATGTGTTCGATGAATGGTTTACAAGAAGCTGGTAGTTCCATTCTGGTTAAAGGGTTTCCTTTGGATTGGTCTCCTTTATTTTAGGTTACCTTTTGTAAGCGGTCTCTACTTGAAGCACCCAAAGGTAAGCCTAGATAGCTAGTAGGTAGAGTACCCACCTTGCAATTCAACACTTCTGCCATCTCTCAATATTATCCACTACTTCCATCGGTGTGATCTCACATTTTCTGAGGTTGATCTTAAGGCCTGACACAACCTGGAATCAAATAAAAACAGTCTCAAATGAGCTAGCCGGAACTCATCTGCATCACAAAAAACCAACATGTCATCTGCAAATAATGAATGAGTAACTGTCACATTGCTATGCCCTCTGATAATCGCATCAAAACCCTTCAATAGCCCTCCACTGACCGACCTATCCATCATATTGCTCAAAACTTCCATCACCAAGATAAGAGCATAGGGGATAAATGGTCCCATGTCTCAAGCCCCTCGAGCTCCCAAAGAAGCTACAAAGACTCCCATTCTCCAATACAAAATCTAGCCCTCAAAACTTGATCCATCTCCTCCACTTGTCCCATCATCAACATCATATAATCCAGAAAATCCCTGTTCCCATGATTGTAGGCTTTCTCAAGATCCAACTTACATAAAATTCCTGGCTCACTTTTTTTCTTTCTGGAATCAACCACTTCATTTGCCACCAAAGCTGCATCCAATATCTGTCTTCCTCACACAAACACATTCTAAGAAGTGGACACCGTCTCATCCAGAGCCTTTTTTAGTCTATTAGAAAGCACCTTAGATATAATCTGGTAAATGCTATACTAATAGGTCTAAAGTCTTTTTATGCTTGTCACACCTTCCTTCTTTGGCACAATAGTAACAAAGTATGCAGTAAGACCTCTTTCAAACTCCTCTGTTTCTTGGAATGCTGCAATGGTTTGCAACAACTCACTTTTGTCTATACTCCAACAGTGTTGGAAAAGAAAAGCTTAAGTGAATTCATCCGGTCCCGAAGCCTTGTCCCTGTACATCTTGTCACCGTTTCTCTCACCTCTTCTTCTTCTATAGCCCTTTCCAACCACTCCCTCATTCCCTCCCCTATTTGACTAAATACTAGCCCCCCAATTTCATCTCCACTCGACATCTTCCTTAAACAAATGTTCTTAAAGGCCTAGAATGACCCCTTTGCTTCCTCCTCCCCCTCAAACACCTCCCCATTAACCTCTAACGACTCAATGAAGTTCCTTATCCTATTTTCTACCGCCACACTATGAAGAATTTTGTGTTCCAATCCCCCTCCTTCAATACAAAACCCTCAATTTTTGCCTCCAACTAGTCTCTTGAGCGGCCACAAAAGCAGCAAGCTCTACCTTTGCCTCCTCCTTCCTAACTCTCTCCCTCTCTTCTAACTCATCCCTTCCACATGCTCAATATGTCCCACCTCATTTATTTGCTCCCTCATTTTAACTTCCATCCTCCCAAACACCTCCTTATTCACTTCCTTACATCTCCTTTTAACATTTTCAATTTGCTAGGAAGTTGGAATGATGGTGTGCCAGTAATTTTATACCCTTTCCACCAAGCATACACTCTATCTTCAAATCATGGTGTTTAGAGCCACATATTCTCGAACCTGAACGGAATCCGTAAGCTTTTCCTTCTACTTCCATCTAGCATAATTGGTGAATGATCTGAGGTCAACCTGAGCAGTTGAACTTGTTTCACATCTTGTACCATCTCCTCCCAATCAGTGGACACCGAGAATAATGTTTGGGCATTAACAACAATGCTGAATGAAGTAACGTTGTGTTGGATACTAAAGAAGATATTATGTCTCTATTGTCTTATTTGGAAAGAAAGCAGTAGAGGACATGCCAAATAATGAGAATGACGTAACAAGATCAAAAGATCCTCTTTATTTTATGTATGTTTTGGTGTAAAGAGTCTTCTGTTTTTAGGTAGTTAGGGTTCGTTTGGATGATCGTGGTCGAGCCACAATATCAGATCAAAATGTTCACCTTGGTGTATCTGCAATGAAAAATGTTTGATTAATCTTAAATTAATAAATAAACTGGGTGCTTGGATATGTACTGATTTGCTTATATCACTTCAATTTTGTAAGGGTTTATGATGTTCCTTGAGAATTATGGTATTCTCTTTGCTTGGCTTGCCAAATAGAAAATTGACTTGCCACACGCTTAACCCGAATGTTACCATTCTTCAGCTTTTGGAAGCAATTGTGAAGAATTGTGGAGACATTGTGCATATGCACGTCGCTGAGAAAGGTCTTCTTCATCAGATGGTGAAAATGGTAAAGAAGAAGGTGATTACAGACTCTGAACCTCCCTTATGTTATTTTGGAATCCTTTCCCTTCATAAAGTACAGGCATCAATATTGTACTGTTTTGCAAATGCAGCCCGACTTTCATGTCAAGGAAAAGATATTAGTTTCGATCGACACTTGGCAAGAAGCTTTTGGAGGACCAAGGGCAAGATACCCTCAATATTATGGAGCCTACCAAGAGTTGTTGGTGAGAGTGAAATGCTGGTTTTTTACTCTTCTATTATGTGTTTATTTGAAGTTATTTTTCATCGCTATTAGGGGTTGGTATTATTTGGGTTTATGTGACAAGTCACCTGGCTCTAGCCATAGAAGTTCAGTTTCTTAACTTATCACCTAAGCAGAAATTATATAAGCAATAGGGTTTACTTGGAGAGTTAAAGTTTTCTTTTCCTTGAGTAAGTTATTCTGGAGACTTTTATATGAATTATTTTGTAAAGAGAAGCGAGAACCTATTCAAGCAATACTACTGGTTTATACCAGTTGATGTCAAGTGTTGGTTGCTAAAATTGCAAAACTAGATGTTTGATTGTACTGACTGAATTTATACCAGCACTTGGAGTTTGTCCATGCCCAGTTGTTATGATTATAATTTCTATATACTTGTTTGACACTTCAATTTTTTTTGAAAGAGGGCTTTGATACCTCAATTTATAGAAAATGTTTTGCAAATGTATTGCTTGACTTTCAGTGCATTGGAGCAGTGAAAGTTCTTTGGAGAGTAAGTTGAGCAATGAGCAGTAACAAAATAAGCAATAGGGGCAACTTGGAGGGTAAACATTCTCTTTTCCTGAAGTAAGTTATTCGGGCTTT
The DNA here is from genome assembly GCF_900185275.1 of Solanum verrucosum. Classification (NCBI taxonomy): domain Eukaryota; kingdom Viridiplantae; phylum Streptophyta; class Magnoliopsida; order Solanales; family Solanaceae; genus Solanum; species Solanum verrucosum. The sequence continues at coordinate 450,282 of NW_026019987.1, forward strand.
ATATGAATCACCATGAAGAGAACCAAGTACCTGTCCAACCAATAGTAATTATATATACCTATTGATAATTGGTTGCTAAATTGCCAAAACCAAATGCTTGGTTTTACTTGCTGAACTTGGATTTTGTCCATGCCCATTGCTATGATATGTACTTTCTATATGCTTGTTTGACACCTCACTTCATAGAAAATGTTTTGAAATGTATTGCTTGACTTTCAGCGCCTTGGAGCAGTATTCCCTCAGAGAACACCACTTGCGCTCCCACCTCCCCAAACACATCCACTATCATCTGATCCACGTAATCTTCAAAAGCCTGAATCTGGACAGGATGCAGCAGAGTCTTCAGCAGATGCTGAGTATCCCACCTTGAGGTGACTGTTTTACTTTTAATATTATCAGGTCGTTTGTGTATACTGAGGAATTTCCGACATTCTTTCTGTTTCTTTAATCCGGTTACCCAGCTGTCAGCATTCAACATGTGTAGCTAGTTTAGTTGGTGAGAAAAATATGAGAATGGAGGATCAGCATAGGAAAATGCTCTTGTTGTCCTTGCATTCACTTGTTTGATTAGTAGTTTATAATGCATATCTTGACAGTTTCTCTGGACAAACACAATTTCAGAATTTATTACTGTCTAGCTTCTGGAAAGTTTGAACTTACGGGAGGTTTAGGACTACATTAATTTCTTCAATTATTGCTAATACTACTTTTTCCCTCAAAAGGTGAATAAAATCAAATAGCCTCTGAGTTTGATTGCTAGTAAATCATCGGTCTTCCTAGCATGCAATGTCCATTGAATTGCGACCTGTATTATTAGATCTTGATCTGAGTGCTTGTTAGTTCTATGAATATTTCTAAGAACCAAAAAACGGTAAAACTAGACTTAGACAGGTTTGAGATGTACAATTAAAACCTGACGATTTGATTACTATTTCCAATTTCATGAGTTTTTCTCTTAGGTTTTTTGTTTTCATTCAATTATGTTACAAACTGTAAGAACAATTTACTTCATAAACAAGTGTGAACAAAATAAACCATAAGGATATCATATGCATGTTTATTACTTTTGTTTTTCTGCCACTCGTGAAAATGTGCTATGTGTGGATTTAAAAAATGGATTTCTATGGGAAATCTCTTTTTCGAGTTCATTTATGAATTTCCTTAAGAAGCTGAAAGCAGTATAATTAGACTTCAACAGGTTTAAGATGATAACAACCTAGTGATCCTACTACCATTTCACATTTTATGAGATTTTCTCTTAGGTTACTTGTTGGTATCCAGTTGTATTACAATTACAAATGGTAAGAAAAATTTACGTCATTAACAAGTATGAATAACAATACACTACAAAGATAATGTATGCATGTTTATTGCTATTCTAATTAATTTTCTTTGATTCCTTTTTGCATGTTTCTATTGTTAGCTTGACGGAGATCCAGAATGCACGTGGTATTATGGATGTCCTTGCTGAAATGCTGAATGCATTAGGTCCTGAAAACAAAGAGGTAAAGTCCATATGCATAATATGTCTAAAGGGATATGCTCCCTCGCTAGTGTATTGAAGTATTGAGACCAAATATTTTGATTCAACAAGTTAGATGTTTAAAATTAGATGCTAATTGGACTATTGGAGCAGAAAAAAATTGAAACAAGGGATTGTTCCTTCTAAGATATTTTCATTCTTGTTCAGTTTACTTTTATTGAATTCTGTCTTTCTTTATTTGATGCAATATATTTGCATGTGGGGTTACAGGGACTCAGACAAGATGTGATTGTTGATTTGGTGGAACAATGCCGTACCTACAAACAGAGATTGGTACACCTTGTGAACTCAACTACGTAAGGCCTTGTCTTACTTGACCATTTCTCGTGACGTTTTTCTAGATATCTTGATGTGCTTCTTTTTCTTCTTGATATGCTTCTTATTTCTGAAATTAACCTTAAACTCCTGTAATTAAAGAATGCTCCTATTTCTAGTCTAAGGGTCAGTCTAAATATTTATTTGAAAGCTGAAGCTTCTTACATGTTTCACCTGGGTTTGTTCTTAGCTAGATATAAAAGTTGAAGGCTAAATATTATTTCTCCATCTATTGTTGTTAAATGTACTGTAAAATTCAAGTAATTTGAGTTAACCTTTTCTCTCAGATGGGTTTTTCATTAACTTCTTGTAAATTGCAGAGACTGGCCTTATTACTATAAAATATTGAACTTTAAAACAATTTTGAATTTAAGATGGACGTTTTATCTGTCATCTATCTTCTCCCATCTTTGTCACGCACCACATATGTGGTTCCTGTGAACCTTACATTTACCTGATCCAGGGATGAGTCACTGCTATGCCAAGGACTAGCACTGAATGATGACTTACAGCGTTTATTGGCCAAACATGAAGCCATTTCATCGGGAACTTCTGCTAAAGGGGAAACATCAAAATCTGAACCTGCCAGATCCCTTGTAGATGTTGATAGCCCTCTTATTGATACTGGAACCAGCAACAAGTCAGACCAAGGGTACTTAAATCCTTTCTTATTTCTTCTTATCAATCTAATGTACCCTTTTTTTTAGCCTTTTCTTAATAACTTGACTTTTGAAATGGGCTTTTGCCTGTATTAATTTTTTTTTGAAAAAAGACTTTTGAGTTGATGTATTGGTTTCAAGAAGGATCTGAGAAATTTGGATATCAGATTCTCATACCTAAAATCAATAGACATGAATTCCCTAGATTATCGAATATTTGTCGGACAGTTAATATTTCTTACAAAAATAAATAAATCTCTACCTTTCTACCTTACCGATAGAGAAGCTGTTTTTGATAGACCCTCGACTCAAGGGTCTGCGTACACTTTACCCTCCCCAGACCCCACTTTGTAGGATTGTACTGGGTACATTATTGTTGTTGCTTAAACATGTATGTTGTGCTATCCAGATCTGCATCAAGTGCTTTAGGAACACTTCTTCCTGCTCCTCCATCGGCTAATGGTCAATCAACAACTCCAACAGAAGTTGTCCCTATGATAGATCTTCTGAGTGGAATTGACTTTGGCTCACCAACAGCTGAGAATGCTCTTGCGCTTGTTCCTGTTGGAGAACCTCAGCCAGCAAATCCTTCACAGCAGAATGCCCTTGCTATTTTTGACATGTTTGCACAGCCAAGCACCACACCCTCTACAAATTCAGTTGGTCAGGCACATCCTACATCCCCTCAAGTTCAGCAGCAACAGAATTTTCATCCTGTACAGCCGTCTTTGTACCCAAATGGAAGTGTTCCTGGTATGAGCTACGCTCAAGGCTCCACTCCTGCCTGGAACGAACAGATGTCGCAGCAACAACAGCCTGCTTCTCCAGTCTACGGTGATTCCTATTTTATCCTGCATGCTTTCCACTTGTATTACAGTATTGAGGACCTGCTAAAAAACAAAAATGAAGTATCTTGGAAATATGCCTGTTGTGTACCTTGGTAATATGGGGGCTGGATACTACTGCCTGGTGGATTAGTCGAGGTGCACGTAAGCTAACCCAACAAGCCAACACGACCGATTTAAAAAGAATATGTATGTTGTGTTGAAGCCTTGTTTGAATTTTGTCCTTTTGTGCTTTGTCTGCCTGGCTCATTTAGAGACCTACTAGATAGAAGTCGTATTAGGGAAGACATTAAGAATATATGCTTCTTAAATCTTAATTGCTTAATGTTTAAAACCCTTTTTGAAGTGTCAAGACCCTCTCCTTGTTCAATTTCTGTGGTGCTATGAATTGCTCATGTTTTAAGACCCTTGCTCATTCTGCTCATTCAATTTCTGAATAGGAACTCAAAGCACTAATCCTTTTGCCCTTCCTCCGTGGGAAACTGAGGCAGAAGACAACCAAATAATGATCAGCCCTCATGCTCAGCCTGTGCTAAATAATCCGTCGATGCCAGGTAGCTCACAAGCTCTAGCAATGCACAATAATCAGGTGATGCCTGGTAGTTCACATGCTATGTCAATGCAAAATAATCAGCTTGTAGCAGCCAATGGCCAGCAACTAGCCGGCGGTACATACCTCCACGGCATGTATGCTTCGCCAAACACTGCTGGACAGCCTGGTATGATGAACAATCAGATGGAGGGCTTGCATCCTCAACAACAATTCCAAGGTGGACAGCCAGGTATGATGAACAATCAGGTCATGCAAAGCAATCAGATGGAAGTCTTGCATCCTCAACAACAATTCCAAGGTGGACAACCTGCGGGTTTGTATCCACAACAAATGCCACCTGGACAAATGGCTTATATGTATTCCCAGCAAATGTATGGCAACCAAATGGCGAGCTATGGTTATGGTAATGCTCAACAACAAAATACTCAATTCCTAAACCAAGGAATGTCTGGGCTCTCTATGAGGGACAATGGTGTCCACAACAGCTCTTATCAAGTTCCCACTCCTTCGTATGTGCCACCCGGAAAGCCCTCAAAGCCACAAGACAAATTGTTTGGGGACCTAGTTGACCTTTCAAAGTTCAAATCAACCAATGGTGCTCCCGGGAGTGCTGGTAGCACGTGACAATGACTAATTTTGCACCTTCTAACGTTCTATTTGATTCTTAAGCTTCTGTTGCCTATTCTTCATTTTCAAATTTACACATCCATATGCATTTGATGGTTCTTCACGAGATGATGAGAGTTGTGTACATTTCTTGTAGAGAGAATAACTAGATCGTAAAGAAAGAAACTTGAGGAACCTCTCGTTTTTTGCTACCTTGAATATGTATAGGATATATTCATTTATTATTTTTTTGAAGCCTTTTGATCTGTTAAATTCAGTGCATTTCTCATTTTGCTGCAATGAGTTTTCTCTTTTATGTCTCATTTGTATAGTTGAACTTGAACAGATGAACCTACTTCCTGGAGTAATGAATGGTTCAGTTGGTTGAATCAAAGTTGATAGTTTCTTTCAGTAACCTTTTTTCACTAGACATTTGTCAACATGTCATAAAATATTGTATTTTAAGGTACTACCATTTAGTAAAACACCAAGAAGCAATTGATTTAAGATATTGGCCAAGATAAAGTGAAAATGTGTAAGAAGCTAATATGCAACAACACCACAAGGTGAAATTCTACGAGTGAGGTTTGAGGAGGATAGGGTGTATGTAGACCTGAACACTACTTCGGCGAGATAGAGATGTTTTTGACAGTCTCAACTTCACTATAGCAATCATTTTTTTGTTGTTTCTCAAATTCTTGAAAAATCTGGAATTCAATTTCAAATTTTATGGCTAAACATGTTTTCTAGAGTTGACTGTGAAAAAAAAACAAAAATTTCATGGTCACTGAATGGGTTTGTGAATGGTAGAGTGTATGCAAACCTTATCACTTTCTCGTGGAGGTAGAGATGTTGTTTTTGGAAGAGTCGAGGCTCGACTATAGCAATCAAATTTTGTTGTTCTAGAATTTAATTTTAAATTTTATGGTCAAACATGTTTTCAAGAGTTCACATTCAAAAAAAAAATCATGGCCAAATGGCTCCTAATATAACTAAACAATTTGGGAATTAGTTTTATCATTTGATATTCTTTAAAAACAATTTCTCGTATTTGAATTTAGTCAAAGATTTTTCCGGACAAACACAAAAGAAACCAAATAAAGTAGTCAATTTCATAACTATTTAAAACTTGGAAGACTAACTTTGACATTTCTAAAACCTCATGAGGCCTATATTTCCATCCAAAACTTAAGACTGCTCGGTGAATTTTGATACTCATCGGAATCCGTGCCCGACGAACAACAATACTAATTTCTCTTTGAAGATTTTCTGTAATTTCTGCAAAAAAGGTGATATTTTTTGAGCTTATTCTATATCTACTACGAGAATTTTGTAGTTTTTTTTTTTGTTTTAATTGTGTTTACAATATATACTGTTGTATTTTTTTTAGGTTCTTCTTAAGCTTTGAAGTGCTGATTGTAGACGAATCAATAAGGATGCAGGTTCGTAACCCTTAAATACTTCTCTTTTATTACCAAATTTCTGATTAAAGATTTGATTTTTAGATTCTTGTTTCTGTTATTTCTTAGCTTGATCTATATAAAAAAAAATCTTCTTTTTTCTTGATATTTATTACCCATAATTCAATTTTCCATTTTTTGTTTGTTAAATAGGTTTTGGGTTTGTGGGTTTGTGGGTTTGTGTTCTGTTATCATTTTACTTGATCTATTAATCTATTCTTGTTTTGCTTATGGTTGATGATCTTGATATTACCCAATTGTTTGTTTGTATTTATTGTAGCTAGGTTTTGGGTTTTTGGGTTTAGGTTCTTATGTTTCTTCGTTAATGGCTTTGGACCATAACTGCTATCATTGGTTTTTTTGTTATCATTGGCAAATTGGCAGTTGATTATTGTGGAATGGGAGATTTAGTTAGTGATTTGTTTAATGTATAATAGGATATCGGAGTTTTAGTCGGTGATTTGTTCAATGTGTAATAGGATATCGGAGTTATTGTTGGATAGGATATTGGAGTTTTAGTCAGTGATTAGTTCAATGTATAATAGGATATCAGAGTTTTAGTCAGTGATTCGTTTAATGTATAATAGGATATCGGAGTTTTAGTTAGTGATTAGTTTGATGTATAATAGGATATCGGAGCTTTAATCAGTGATTAGCTTAATGTATAAGAGGATTTAGTTTTTGTGGAATTTGTGGTCATATTGTCATGTTGTTTGTGATATAGCTTGGATGGAATTTGGCAGTTAAAAGTGATCAGGTAACTTTTGAGTTGTGGTGAGAATCAGTGATTAGTCAAGTAAGGAATTGTCTTGATGAAGGCGTGTTTATAGGATTCATTAAACATTGGATGCTTTCCCTAATATATATATAGAGTCTCGTACTAGAAAGAGCTGATAGTCCAACGGATTCATAGGTAATATGCTGGGGAAACATTGGGGTTTGAGATTTAGGAGTACTCTAGGATGGGAGTTGGGCGAATTTCATAACCTGGTTGAACAGTATGGGCAAAACGCACCGCTCACTACATCCAACTTATGAAAATGTCGAGAGCATAGGGACGGTGTGTTCACTGTTAAATCCTGTTATTGAGAGAGGAATTTACATTTCTGCTCCGATCTATTTGGGTTCATAGGGTGCTCAATAAGGTGTATTTCTTTATATGGTTGGCAGCAAGGGATGTGATATTGATTGTGGAAAACTAAGAAGAGGATCACCTTTGTTAGTCGGGGCTTCATGTGCAGATGTGTGGGCGAAGAAAGTTGATCATCTCTTGTTGAATTGTAAGGTGGCTACACTATTGTGCTCGATGGTCCTTAGTTGGTTTGAAAGGCAATGGGTGATGTAGGGGCACAAAAAAAGAGGTGTTTCATTGTTGGACCTTTAGGAGGGCGGAAGAGAAGTATTAGCCATTATGTGGGTTATATGGAAAGAGAGAAGTAGGAGCATTTTTTAATAAGTTGGAGAAATAGGAGAGCAGTTGAAGGGGTAGACCAAAATTTTGTAAAATTGCAAAGTAGTCTCTTGCTTTTGGTGTACCCATAAGGTCCCAGTTGTATAGAAGATAGGGTTTCTTGTGGAGAACCATATTTTGGTGTAGGTTCTCTACTTTTTGGTATAAGGGGCACCATTAAAAAAATATTTATCTTATAAAAATATGTAACTGTAAGTTTTCATGAGATGAAAAAATACCTTTACAGCTCAAACATTTCGTTATTTTTGTTGGCAAACACTTTTTTTTTTGTAAAAATCCTGGAAGGAAGAGGGAGTGGTATGTGTCATTCCTTGTTGTTACTTGCTTTTAATTGTGCACATTCAATTTCATACTCTGACCAATTATATGGTTTCTTTGGTGCAAACTAGCACCATGCAAGCAAGATAAGTACATATGTAATTACAATAATGTGGCATACAACTTTGACATTAGAATGCATATATGATATACAATTTAAAATCAGATTTTTCACGAGAAGTTAAAAAACAATTGAAAAAGATAGAGGATTTATTTGTCATTCGAATTTATTAAAGGGATGCACTTTTTATTGACCGTGTAAACTAGTTAGAGTAAAGATGTTAGAGTGGAGAAATTAGTACTCTTATGACGTAGGTCACTCCTTTCGACATTTATAGCTGTATCCTAATTAATATTCTATTGTTGTGTACCTTTTGGAACATTTAACCCTGGTTCTCTGATGATGTAGGCTTCAAGGGCAAGGCTTTTCAAGGAGTACAAAGAAGTACAGAGAGAGAAAACAGCTGATCCTGATATTCAATTAGTTTGTGATGATTCTAATATCTTTAAATGGACGGCTCTTGTTAAAGTATTCTCTGCTATAATATGCTCTATTATGTTCAATTTCATGATTTTCTTCCAACCCCCCCTCTAAAAAGAAGACAAAAAAAGCTTTGGTTAATGATCTAATTGACTGCTCATTCATGGTGTGCACAGGGGCCATCTGAAACTCCTTATGATGGTGGAGTTTTCCAGCTCGCTTTCTCAGTTCCAGAGCAGTATCCATTGCAACCTCCTCAAGTGCGGTTCCTGACCAAAATATTTCACCCAAACGTTCATTTTAAGGTATCTCCTAAATTATCCTTTTGTGTTGCTCTTTGGTTTCTTAAATGAAATTAAACTTTGCTTAGAGTCTGATATACTGACGTGCCGCAAGACACTAGTGGAAATTGTTATCTGTTTCCTGCTTTGTCCTTCGATAAAGCAAACTATTGTAAATGCTGCTTGTGTGTCTCTCTCTCTTTATATAAACTTATTGAGCAAAGTTACTTGCAACGAAACACTGTTTTTCCGCTCAAATGTTTGGGGCAATGTCAAACCTCTCTCCCACTTCTCTTTCCCTTACCCCCATGCTTCATTGAGACATATTTTAGACTCACGTGCAACGTTAATTTGGCCATTGTATTGTCGAATTAGTTTACCGACTACCAATCAACCAGCCAACCAATTAATTATTTTCTAATCCTAAACTCTTTAGATCAGCTTCTGAGTCCTCAATGTCCATTACGCTCTATCCTAGGTCAGCACTCAGTGGATTCATCATACTAAGAATGTCAACCTACTGCAACCTTCATGTTTTATAGGCTGGGACCTGCTATACTTTGTGCATAAGTTGAGTTTGAGATTAGCTTTTTTTTGTTATAACTGATTAAGTTTGAGATTAGTTGTTTACTATTTGTTGTAAATTGCATTAATTACAATATTATATGCAATTGTTGTACTGAATGTAGGAAGCATGTTCTTTATGTTAAAACTCATGAATTTATGTTATTAGTAATTGTGTGAACTTCTAGTGGAATACCTTTTACATTTCCCCCGTCGTAGTCTTGTACTTGTGTATGTAAAGGTTAATCTTTTGTTTGAACATTGTAATTATCTGGGCTCCAAAACTAGGACAGGGGGCGAATTTTCAAATGAGACACGCCAAATCTGTGTCTTCGCTCTCTTTAAATGTTTTAGAACTCGAATTTCAAATGAGACACACCGAATCTCCCAAATTGTTACGGAGTTAATTGTTACTCACTAATCAAAAATGAGTTGTTACTTACTAATCTCTCTTTTCATTTTTCATTTAACTTTTTCTTTTTTCGTACTCAGACCGGAGAGATTTGCCTTGATATTTTGAAGAATGCATGGAGCCCAGCATGGACACTCCAGTCTGTTTGTCGAGCTATAATTGCTTTGATGGCTCATCCTGAAGCTGATAGCCCGCTAAACTGTGACTCAGGTATTATGTGATGTTTTCGGAGGCTGTGTTTTCTTTGATTTGATGATTGCGGATGATCCATTTTCATTCTAAGCTCTTAGGTCCCCCCCTTGACAATTCCTTGTTAATATTCAAGAAAATATGAGAACATTAGCACCATCTAGGTATCTCGAAACTTGTATTAGAGATTTAAACCATATTTGCGAAGACTTGGGTCCCACTAGAGGGGGTGTGCAGCGTACAGTAGATCCAATCCAAAGATTGAGAGAGCAAGTGTCAGCAAGGGAGAGAGAAGTGCAAATATGAGTGAGAAAGAAAAATTACTCCTACAGTCGGGAGAATAAAGTTAAGGAAGTAGATTTGCTTTTGGCAAAATCTGTTGCTGATGTTCCCTATGGTTTACAGGCGAGAGAAGAGAACATCAATCAAGTGACTACCAGTAAAAATAGGTGTTTCTAACTAGTTCTGTTTAAGCCTTGAATAAACTACATTCTCTTCGATCCCTTTCCACCAGTCCTAGAACTCTTTTGAAAATGTTTTCCGGGGCTAAAAGATATTGAAGGACGAGGGGAAACAAGGTGTGGGGGTCAGGTTTTTGATGTGGTTCGAATTTTGTTTAGATGATAAGTGCTTCTTTCCTCACATATTTTTCATCCTCGTCCCCCCTTTTGAGATCGTCAAATAGACTAATTACATCGATTTTTTTCAATCACACAGGCAATCTTCTTCGATCCGGTGATATCAGAGGATACCAGTCAATGGCAAGGATGTACACTAGGCTTGCAGCAATGCCCAAGAAGGGCTAAAAACAATGAGCTACAACCATGTTCACACAACTTGTAGTAATGGCATTAACACAATTTCAATTCTTAAACATCTGCTTGGTGTTCTGTAGCAGCTTTACATCAAAACTATTATGTACTTCTGATACAACTCATCACTTCATTAGTTTTTTTTTTTTTGTGTGTCTTTAGTATAAGGTGGAATTGTATAAATCATCTTGATTCTTGTACCTTGCAAAGTTTATTCAAGTTGTCATCAGACTAATTGATACTTTTGTGCTTGTAATAATATTAAGTGATTTCTTTTCATCTGCTCAAGCCTAGTGGACAAAGGTTCATAGTATATGTGTTATTGGGAGGTAGCAGGTATTTGGTGGAATTAATCCGAGGTGTGCCTCAAGCAAAAAAATGGATTCTTTGTCCCTACTACTTGAGTGGACATTATCCCCAAAAAAAGCAAAGAAAAAAAAGTATGAAGGTTTTGTAATAACTAAGTCTGATATTGACATAACCTGAATAAAATACAATGTTGACATATGTCTGTTCAAATTAAAACTAAAAAAAAGGTTTATAAGTTATCCCAAAAAAGGATGATTATTATGAATTTAAAGGGATAAGAAATAATTTTAAAATAAAATCCACGTGGCAGCATGTATCTCTCACTTCTACAATTGAAAAAAAAAATTAGGCTCTTTTTTGGTGGCCACTAAAGCTAAATAGAAAATAGGGATAAGGGTTTGAAAAATACCTCAACTTTGGTCGGATTTACTAAACTTTCATGAGGACCTATTACCTCCCTACTATTTAATACCGTATTTTAAACATACATATTTGCCCACGTGGACATAAAAAATAATGCAAAATTATATATAGTAATGTGTCCACATGGGCACATTTATATACCTTTAAAATACACTATTAAATAGTTCAGGGGGTAAAAAATACGGTATTAAATAGTTCAGGGGGTAAAAAATATGGTATTAAATAGTCTAGGGAGGTAATAGGTCCTTATGAAAGTTTAGTATCGCAACAGTAAATCCGACCAAAGTTGAGATATTTTTCAGACCTTTATCCCTAGAAAATAATAGCAGCTACTTTAGGAGAAAATATTCGAACAATCTGATCATTAGTATTAATAAATCGGTTTTGTAATAAATCAAATAGATTACTATATTACAACTTTCACCGATAAAATATACATTGAGAATTAAAAATTTCTCTCATTTTTGTTTCCAGCTTCCAGTGAATTAGATGACACTACACCAACTTTAGTGACAATAATTAACGCAATAGCTTAATTTTCACTATAAATTTATTTTTAGTGGCAATAGCTTAATTTTCGTTAAAAATATATTTTTAGTGGTAATTAATGCTCGTTGTAAATGACCTTAAAGCCTATAGTAACATTAAAATTAATGACAATTAACTAATATCGGTAAAAATTTTAACACTCTTTATTAATGTACATTTATTGACGCTAAAAATTGGTTTTCTGTTACGGTGTGAGATTGACTCGAAAGTGGGTAATTCTCTATATTATTGACGTTGTTGAGATCAAAGAACAAAAAACCAAAAAAAAAAAAACATCCATTACATTAATATGTACCACTAAAATTCTCATGCGGAACTCATCGACAAACATATAAAGTTAGGTACGACTTTTCACTTCCCGTCAAATGATACAATGAGGACCTATACAAATATTTAAAATGTACACGGCTTACTTAAGCAGTGGCGTAGCCACATGGTGGTAAGGGTGTCTCTTTCGTCGGAAAAAAATACCATATATACAAGTAAAATGATACACTAAATGATTAAATAACATATTTTGGACATCCTTAACTTAACAAGCTGCTATTTCTGGACACCCTTTGTGAAATTTCTGGCTCCGCCACTGTACTTAAGGCGCGGTGTCAATCGACGATGGGTTCCACCAAATTCTCATGCATAATAAAAATGGTAAATACGTTTGGTTAGTAGTGGAAAGTTGAAATTGTACGTTAGTTAGAAAAGAAATATTCAAAGATGGTATAATTTTATGTTGTTGAAATTAACTTGAAAAATATATATTGCATGATTTTTTAATTAGTTACCTATTATATAGTTTCCAAATTTAGTTTATGATCACGTGCAATATAATTTTTGCATGTTAATCTACCTATTTTCTATCGTGTACGATTGATCATAATTAATTTGACCTAATTCATGATTATTTTATTTTATAACTAAGAGGTGTAAAAGAAAATGGTAATTAATTAATCATGTCAAGAAGAAAAATAAGCTTATTTGGATTCTCATTTAAGATCTTTAATATATTTTTTGAATAAAGATTTTGATAGTTTTGTTCTCATCACTATGTTTAACTTCATCTACGGATTATCTTTTTTTTTTAGTTAATTTCAAAATAATAACACACGATATATCTTTTATAAAAATTTAGTAATATAGTCCGTACTATAATAACACTATGTCATCACTTTAAACTATTGGATGATTAATTTAAAGTCATGACAAGAATTTCTTTAGCTTATTTTAGACCTCAAGATGTTCATTTTTCTTGAACTTTGTGCCCGAGTAACTTTTTTTTCTCTCTTCTTTTAGATAAAATATCGAATGTTAGCAATTATATTGATTGGTTAAAAAAGCTTTGTTTTAAAAATTAAAGTTCTATTGATATTGAAATAACAATTGCATCAGATGGAGTATAGTTACGTTACGATCCTGGTAAAATTTTGTTCTTTGGTCCCACCCGGTATCGCGTTACATTCTAGGTTAAGATTCGATTAAATCTGAATTTGTGTTTCAAAAAAAAAACGTGATATTTCGATCAACATATCGTAGCTCCTTAATTAATTAAAAGAATAGTAATCTAATTTTTCATACATCATTGGCTTTTTTTGTCCAGAGTAAAAGAATAGTACTCCTATACATCATTAGTGATTGGAACCTTTTTTAGGGGGTCTTGTAATACTCCTTCCGTTCACTTTATACTTGTTATATTTGATCTTTATGAGTTTATTTAAGAAAATAATAATTGATATAATTAATTGATAACAATCTTTTATTTTCGAATTTAAATAGTGTAAAAATGGAATGTAAGTAGGAGAGGAGCGGTTACAACCTAGTGGTTTAAGGCAGTACATTGTGAATCCACCATGCGCGGGTTCGATTCCCGTCGTTCACTCATGTTTTGAGTGTTTTTTTTAGTGAGCATATCACAAATTTACTCCTATTTTTAATTTGTTTGTAAAGCTTTTTGTAGAAAACGAAGAATTAAATTCAATTTTTTTTCTTATTTACCACGGCAATGAAGAATCAAGTTATCACTATATTTATTCTTTTTTCTACTTCTTCTTCCAAGTGCAGGATGATCCCAATTAATTAATGTTTAATATTAGGTTTTAAAATAAAATGATTTGAGAAATAAGTAATTAATACTAAAAGTAAAATATAGAAAAAAAAACGTCTTTTCTTAATATATGAAAAAAAAAGTAATCGTCTTGCAATAATGTTGCTAATATATAGTATGTCACTTCATATAATTAAAAACTAGGTCAAAGACTAAGAGCATATATATGTAGATAAAGCTTTAAAATAATTACTTTATATAGAATCTGATTCGTATTCGTGAATAAAATGTATATTATTCACTTTATTTATTATCTATTTTAGAAACAATTTGTAATAAATGATATATATTAATTTCATATAGGAAATTAAATAATAACGCAGTTTTTCTACGAAATAAACGAAAAATTCTATGTTCCAAAACCTAACGTACACGTACACTACACTTACATGCACACAAAATAATATTCAGACATAAGCATATTCAGAATTTTATGTTTATGAACAATATTAAATTAATATATAGTAATAATTAAGGTTCCGTGAACAAGAGCCAAAAACAAGAAATGAAAGTATGATGTATTATAACGGATCCTTTTTTATCCTTAATAAACGTTTCGAGTTCAAATCTTTTTGGATACGGATCAGAATTGTCTTTGTTGGGAGTATTTTACTTCAAAGTGAAACTTCGTGACGTGAAGTGTCTTTGTTGGAGCTTTATTCTAATGTGGAACTTTGTGACGCAAAAAAATCAGACTTAATCGAACTCTAGATTTGTTTTTGTTGGGAGTGTTTTACCTCAATGTGGAACTTTGTGACGCAAAGATTAATCCAAACTTAATCGAACTCTAGAATTGTCTTTATTGGGAACGTTTTACCCCATCGTGGAGTTTTGTGACGCAAAGAAACCAAACTTAATTGAACTCTAATACGGACACGGAATACTGTGAATGGAAAATTTCATAATTTATTTTATTGCAACTGTCTTGAATTTTTTTGTTAATATTCAAAAGATTATCGTTCCTATATATATATTGACACTTCATGTTTTTATTTACCACTAATATTTCTATAATTTCTTCGAAAGGAAAATATTAAGTTAACGTGACAACAATCGATCGATGCATGCACAAAATATTTACAAACTTATTTTATACAGTACGTTAACAAAAAGTTTAATATCCATTGATTATATATATGAGTTCGTCCAAATCTACATGAAGCGTAAATATTACACATATACAAATACGTTTTATTTGAATATGTAAATTTTATTTAAATTGCGTTAGTCGGAGACAAAAGATTCATGCGATAAAACAAAAGGGGTATGATCTACTTTAGCCTCCGAGGATAAAGGTACATGATGAATAACCATTTAATTTGATCTCCATCAATCGATGGTGAAGTCCTTGTCAATTAATTAATGAATGTAAACAAGCGCGTCCCTCCACTAAAACAGAGTGGCCGCAGAGTAGGTGCTCTGTTTAGCAATGCCGGATAAATTAAATAGTGCGCTTCTTTACTAAAACAGGGCGGCGGCAGAGTAGGTGCTCTGTTTAGCAATGCAGGGACAAATTAAATAGTGCGCTCCTTTACTAAAACAGGGTAGCGACAGAGTAGGTGCTCTGTTTAGCAATGCAGGGGACAAATTAAATAGTGTGATCTTTCACTAAAACAGGGTGGTGGAATGCATGTTTATACCTAATTTATGTGGATTGCAGAGTGGGTGCTCTGTTTAGCAATTTAGAATGTTTATGCATAACTACTTGAAGATTTTTCACACAATCAACTCTGTTTCTTGAACTCTGCTTTTTTAGCAACCCCTGTATTTGAAGTAAGATTGTCCAATTAGACCACAAATTACAAAATATCTAAAAGAAAAAATATATACCTATTCATGAGGCAATCAACATTGTTGTAATGAATATGAATGAGCCATCACCCAAGACAATAATATAACGTCCCAAATAGTCGATTCATTTGCCAAACAGAGTCTCATAAAAATCGTATAACAAGAAAGAAATGTATAGTTATATTGATTCAACATAAGTCCTCAATACAAACAAACTTAATAGATACAATTTCAAAACTTTAAAAATTGAATTAATCCATCAAATTTAACTTTGATTTACTTATCTATTCTTCGATATGACAATCCATTTTTTAGACTTTAGATGAACTTCTATCGATGAATTAAACTTCATTTCTCCGCTAACTCGATCTCTTAGCTCTTTCATACAAAATTGCCATTATGCTAAACAAAATAAACAGATGATTCACCAAAATATATATACTACTATATGATAAAAATAATATATACTTCCAAAAACTTAAATAATCATCTTTTTTTATATGAGGGTCCCACTTCTTACATGTTCTATTTTGTGCCTTACGTTTATAACAAGTTGTTCCCTTTCCTATTCAATACATTATTATTATTTTTTTTATTATATCATCTTTCGAAATAAATAAAAATTAAAAAAAACTTAGGGTTATCCCCACAATAATATTTAGGGTTTCTTTCTTTCCTCGATATTCCCGTCATCGACGCGCCGAACATAATCGCGTCATCACGAACCACTCAAATCACACATAAGTGCTTGCCACCTGTCTTCCGACAAGGACATCAACAAACAATCCCACGCTCACTTCAAGTGCGTGTATAGTACTCGCTTGACTAGGGTTTTTTTTATCGATATTTTTATACAATACAAAAAATTAAATTAAAAAATTAAAAAAAGAGTTAGATACACGCAATGTGTGTGTATTTATTACAACAAGAAAAAAATAAATTGGTTTTATTTAAAGAAAGAAATATAAAGCCCTCACTCTCTCTCTCTCACTTACTCTTCTTCACTTTTCTCTCACTATAAATAAATTTTATCTCTCTAGAAAAAATGTTTATTTTCATCTTACAAACCTAAGGGTTTCGGTTTCATTTTCACAGCTCGAATTCATCACTTTATAATCAAAATCCCTTCAAGATTCTTGCAAATCTGGACTCATTTCAGTTTCTTCTTTGCAAAGATAGCATTTTTTTCATCATCCGTGAAAGTTGAAAAACTGGGTTTTTCTAATCGATTTGGGCAAAAAGGTATGATTTTTCTTCAAATCTTGAGATTTTAGAAGTTGGGTTTTGTTTTTGAGGTGATTTGTTATATGGGTTTTGAGTTTTGATTGTTTTTTTGTACTTTTTAGCTGATTCTTAATTATCATTTTGTTCAGATGTACATTTTTCAAGATTCAGTTTTTTGTTTTTTTTTTTTCATTTTTGTGTTCTTGTTGGGTTTTTTTTTGGTTGATTATTGATTTTGGTGTGAATAAGGTTGTGGGGTTGGATTTATTTTGTTGTTTATGCTTTACTTAGGTATCGACGCTGAAACCCTAATTTTGTTTATGTGTGATTGATTTGTTAGATTTGTATGTGTTTATGTTATGTGATTTGTTGATTTATTGATAAAGATTTGATCTTTATTGATTTTGGATCAAGTTTATTGAATTGGGTATGAGGTGTGCATTTTGACAAAACCCTAATTTGTGTATTTTATGTGAATTGTGGAATTATTGATAAAGGTTTTGTCTTTATAGCTTTTGGGTTTAGTTTATTTGTTGGTTGTGAGTTGAGCATTTTTATAAAACTATAGAGGTAGATATAAATGATTTTAACTTTATTATATGATTAATGTTGGTGTATTTTTTTAATTTAGCTTAGGTATATATGTCTGTTATTGAAATGCATTTTGATGTGAAATGATTAAATTGTTGCTGTTTTTGAGGCTAGGGTTTGGAGAATTTTGAGCTTAGGGTCTTTTGGAAACAGTGTCTCTGCCTCCAGGGGTAGCGGTAAGGTCTACATATACCCTGCCCTCCCCAGATCCCACTTGTGGGATTATAGTGGGGTATGTTGTTGTTGTATACACTGATAATTTAAAGAATTTTACTCTGAATTTTAACCTGCTGTAGTAGGTACCTTTGCTTATCTTTTCAGATTACTAATATGTCCCACTTTTTATGAACGGTTACCTGTAGTTATAAGATGGCATGGTGGTATATAACATTGTCGGGGAATGTATGTATGTTAAACTCATTTGGTATAATCATGTTCTGGTGCCTGACTTGAGCCTTACCTTAAGCATGGTTTGATGATAAAGTTCCAATTTGTTTAGTGTACAGAAACACTTAAAGGACATATTTTGTCTACCTGATAGCTGTTTGCAATGATCCTTTTTCTTTGAGTTTATGAACTGAATTTTGCTTGTGTAGGTTATTAGTTATTCTCCTTTTTACATGGAGAAAAGTAACAAAGAAGTGGAAGAAAATAATCACAAAAGTGATACTAATACTCCTGTGCCTAAAGCCTTGGGATCGTTCATACAAATTGAATCAATATCTATAGACCTTGATATTCCTATGCCGAAGAAAGAGGAAGGAAAATGTCAACATTATTTCTCTATACGGTGAGCCTCCAATCTCTATAATTTGTCTTTTGATGTTGGTTACTTAAGTTTCTCTTGCTGATATATATACTCCTTCCCTTTATGTTGTCTTCGGTCACTTGGTTTAGAAGTTGATTCTTTTGTCGTGACACTTGATTGTTGGTTATTGATTGTCACCTTATGGTTACTCCTGTGTAGTATTGGATAGTCAAATAGACTAGGCATCTGATGGCAGATATTGGTTCAATAAACGAGAACATGAATTCTATACTCGGGATTCATACTACAAGTGATCTCCTTTTTCCTTTTGCATAGAAAAGTGACTTAAAAGTTCAAAAATGCCACACCAATAACAATCCGTGGTTGATAATTGCATTACTCATATGTTGCATCAAAGGAGAGTGCGGAAAATTTTGTGATGATGTATAGCTGGCTTTACCATGTTGGATGAATCATGGCACGTCACTTTAATTGTCATGTATGAAAAACTTTTGTTTTGTGCTTATAATCTTATTCAGAAGTTTTTCTTCAGATAAATTTGTGTTTCCATAGAAAATTTTACCATTAGTTGCAGTCGTAAGCCTTGTGAGGATCGAGTAAAACCAAGCAATGAATTGAGATGTTTCTCAGTGTATACATATGCTGTCAAGTCTTTATAACCAAATCATATGTTCTCCATGGCTTATCGTACGACTTTTCTGATCTCTTTTGGTTTGATATCTTCTTGAATCCATTTCTTATGCTGGACACAGTGGATATGTTGCTGAGAAAAGAGAAAAAGACCGGAGGATTTGTGCACCTTTTACGTCAAGCGGTGACCGCAGTATTTCTGAGGAGCAACTTCCTCCTCCTCCTCTGGATGTTCCCAAATTTAGGTGGTGGCGATGCAAAAATTGCATGCGTGAGATTGGCACAGAAAGTTCAGGAGAAGAGATTGAGATTCTTCCTCCAAGCTGCAGAAGTAGATTGATCTCTCCAGATATGGTTTCTTCTAGAAATGCTACAACAAATGCATTGTTAGAGATGAAGCATGATTCAATTTCACGAAAGGTTGACAAAAAGAAAGCTATTATCGTTGATGCTGCCAATACCAGTGGCTATGACTTCTTATGTAAACCTTACAAAGGAAGGTGCACTATGGTTGAAGACAAATCTGTCTCAGCTGGTATTTTCTTCTATAATTCATGTTCTATGTTACTTATTTTGGGTATTTCTATTAGTTTAGAATGATAATAATTTCTGCCTATGTGTTTATAATCCACATTACTTTTCAGGTAACAGAACTGGTTCAGGAAATGTAAGAAATGAGGAGATCAGATATCCAACTATTGAGGTAGCAATATCTAAACATTGCTCAAGCAAAGAAATAGATAGAAAGAGCCCTGGTAATTCAATTGCAGTTTTTGTGACTGTGTCAATATCCTATGATCTTCAATTTACACACTTTTTTTTTTGCTTTAAATTAACCAGAACTCTTTTGGTTTTAAACAGCTGCTAATCTGTCAAACAACGTCATACGAGTTGCAAGCTCTGAATCAACTCTGTCAGAGGGTAAAATTGTTCCCCATGGAAATCTCTACATAAGTGCTGATGATGTAAGTCCTGATATTGGTGCAGAGACAGCAATGGGTTCTCCAAATGACGTTCAGAGGACAGCCTCAACAGCTTTTAAGCAATCTGATGTACCAGATACTACTGATAAGGCTCTTGAAACCAGTAAAACAAAACTGAGCAGGTTACCTTCCATTGAATTGAGAGACCACAATGGAATATCTCCAGGAAGTGACCCACTCATGGCTAAAAATAGACAGTTTGATTCACACAATGATGTTCCAAATGATGTACCACGCCGGAAAACTCGAAAGGTGCGTCTGTTGACTGATATATTGGGTGGAAAAGTCAATTTGGAGAGTAATCCTGCCAAAGCAGATCGTAATTCATTGAGTACCAAGACTGTGGTGCCTCCTGAACTAGAACCAGTTGGTATGCCAAAGGATAAGAGATACTTTCAGAAGAAGAGGAAGATTCCTCAAGAAGTTGACAGCAATCTGTCGGGTATGGGAATACAATGCAACATTGGTAAAAGGGTCAGGCCATCTAATGGAGGAGTTGAGAGGAGTTCCATAGCAGTTGAAACCGCTGATTCACGTTCAGATGAGAAGGAATCTGGTGAAGAAGGTATACCGAATGGTAACAAAAATCTGCGAATCAAGCATAGAAATGGAATAAATAAAAAGAAAAATAAGCAGTTTCGACCTGTCGATGGATATTCCCCTGAAATGCGCTGGCAGGATATAGCCATGGAAAATGGAGGTTTAAAGGGATATGGTGATGTTAATAGCCTCGTTCATCCAGTGCAACATTCTTCCATGGGTGGGAAATTTGAACCTCATTTAAGTAGTTATCAGTCATTGGTAGGAACAGGTAGAGGTTCTGGCTTGTGTTGGAAAAGTAGTAAGTTTCCTGAAGTTGGACGTGTTCCCTCAACTCTTATGCATCCTAACAATAATTTCCCGGGGGAAAGTTCGACCAGGAGGAATCATCTCATACCAGTGACCAGTGGTATCGAAATGATGACCTTTCAGCCAGCACGTGAATTATCTGCTAAAGTAGGGCTAGACCTGTCTTTGAACAGCTTCAGAGATCCCGACAAACATGCGGGGAATGATATTACCCAAAGCAAAAATATGACAAACTGGCCATTCATTCTCCAGAAGGGATCGAATGGTGATATTCCTCGAAGGAAAGATAATTCTTATGTCAGACAGTCAAACGTTCCTGAAGCAGGTCAATCTTCAAGGAAAGAAGTGATATATGACCTCAACCAGGGAGTTCCGCAGACAGCATCTATGTGGAAAGATATCCAAAGCTCTCCAATTCTACTTCAGAAGGGGAATCTTCAAGTTTCTGAGATAATGGTACTGGTTTATTTCTCCGTTTTACTTTGAGCCTCCCTTTTGTTTGCGATGATTTGGTTTCCTCCCTCCCCCTCCATTATTTTCTCTGAGGTCGAATGATCTGTGTGAAATGGCTAAAAATGCATATAAAGTGGAGTTGATTTAGAAACATTTCTTTTTTTTGGTTGCTCGGGCTATACAGTAAAGCTGAAACCTTTTGTAGTTCACGATTGTAGTTTTTCTTTACATGTGAGGACCTGCAGAGATATTTGAAATTGCCTTCAAAATCACATTGTAGAAATTTTTACCTTTCACATACCTATACTACTTTTGTTCAGATCTATATGATGGAAAAGCTAAAATATTGTTAATAAATTTGCACTGATATGTAGAATAGACTTGAAATCCATATTGTAGAAAGACAATGTCTTTTATTAGCCCAAAAAAAAAAAACTATTATTTGCCTCTCAATTTTCAGAAAGAGCTTTACCTTACAGTTCAGATTGATTGTGTTGATCTGACAAATGGGATTGAGGGAGGTTGACAGATTTTTGGGAAAAGGCAGCAGGATAACTTAGATCTGTTTTCTGTTTCGAAAACTTCTTTGATATATCTTAGAGGACTGCCTATTCGATGATAGAACATCTTCATGTGAAAAGTTGAGTTTCATAGATCGCTACAGTGTGAAAAAGGTAAGAAATGATATTCACTTAAGACAGCCACATCCCATTTTTCCTTTCATTTCTTTTATGTTCTTGAAAAGAAGCTACTGAAGTGACTAGCTGAATAACCACTCTGGATGTTAAGAGACATTACCATTGCATTTACTGGTGTGGTTATGCTTATTATTCAAGTCTGAGTTTACTTGGTTGTTATATATGCTTAACACTTCTGTATAGGTGTTTTGGGTGAAATGATTTCAATCAGTGATTGTGTCACTTGTTCTTTTGAGATGTTTCATGAATGTTGTAGAGTTAGTCAATGCAACTTACTAATGCAAGTTTTAAGGTAACTGTTTGTATTCATGGAAATTTCATTTCTCTTTGCAGGAAACGCCTCGCCAGCATAACAAAGAAAATCTTAATGAATTTCTAGAGCATTCAGAGGCAATTAAGCATCGCAGATGTCAACATTCTGAGAAGACTTTAGAACGAGGGTTGTCAGATGATATACCAATGGAAATTGTGGAGTTAATGGCGAAGAACCAGTACGAGAGAGGTCTTACTGAGACCAGAACCAAATGCATGAGTGAAAGGACTGCTGGTTTTGCAAGGCCATATACTGAAATACATGAGAGTGAAGCAGTGGCATTGTCACGTGGTGTACCTAGTTTCCGTCCAGCTAATGTGAATAAGAAGATTGATGTTGGAGCAAGCAGAGGAAGTTCTCTCCAAACCTCTCATGTTAAGAGGAACCACCTCGGGATGGAAAGACCACCAACCAAACTCTTTGGTACTTCTCCACAAACTCAACAGAAATTTCCCAGTGGAGGGCAAGGTTCTGCTTCCGTGCACATCAGACCTGGTGAAGGAGCAAAACCTGTATGGTTTCCAACTGTGCAGAACATGCAGCCATTGAGATTTGGAATTCCACAGAAATCCATCGGTCAGCCAAATGATAAAATGATCCATGGACAGGCACCTGCCTCACTTCAGAAGGGAAGGACCATAAGTGACATAAAGTGTAGTGATGTGAGAATGCAGAATGAGCATCATGGTCTTTTTCACAAATCTGATTCAAACGTGAAAGGTATGGGGTCCTTAGATCCTTATTGTAATGAGACAATCCCAGCTATGCAGTTACTCAGCCTTATGGACCGAAGGATGCCATCAACTCCTCCTTTCAATCTTGATGCAAACAAGCTCCTGGAGAAACCTTTTTCACCCTGCAGCTATCACCCGAGGTTTCATATAGATGGAAAGCAGAGTATTCTCAATGGCTCATATTTATCACATCATCCCTTGAAGGAGGCCCCTGGGGTACATCCTGGTGGTTATTATGCAGGTTAGCACTCAAGATAATATTTTTGTTCCTTTTTCTGTAAGCATCAACTTTCTAGAATATTTCATTCACTTCCTGTACTTAAATCGGTCTATCTGTTATTCCATGTGCGAATGAAACAAACTCTAATAAGCTGAGTTTACAGATCAAATATCTTTCAAGCCTAGGGGACAAGAGAAATCAAGAAAATCTTATGCTCCTTCGCAATGTGGCGGAAGCAAATTACAGAGTTTTGTGTCTTCAAGTGGCCCGCTGACCATGACTCGAGATCCTTGTCTTGACAAGGACGGGCAAAAGAGAAACCAAGGCGCATCAAGTTCTCAGATGCCTCCACAGCAGGATCGTAATACTTCAAAGTTCTTCAACTTGGAGGGCCACACTGCTGCTAGAGCTGTACCTGTCAAAAGCAACTGTGAAACTTTGGTTTGCAGCCTTAATCAAAACCCTGCTGAATTTAGTGTACCAGAAGAAGGGAACCCCTTCACTAGGACCATTAAGGATACAAGAATCGGCAAGAGCTCATCAAGAGAGAGATCTCGCAATGTTGACTTGAATAATAAGCGAAAGCAGCGGAAAGTTGTAAAGGAAAGCGCTGGGAGACTACCACCATCAGGCCGTGCATTGTGAAGGCCATGAATCGTATATTGCTGTTGTTGTTGTTGTGGAGACTTAGTTCTGCTGAAAGCATACCTCCTAACTTATACTTGGTTATATCAGCTTTTTGTATGGTTACAGAGCTTCGTGAGACGCGGTTAATGATGGTTGGTTTCCCAGCAGGATAATTTCATTTAGTATACCAGTTAGAGTACTTTTGAGGGCAAATTACTATCTATGATAATAAGAAATGTATCAAAATGTTCAGAAAACTTGAATAGTGTTGTTATACTAGTCTGGATACAAACTTGAATGTTATTCCATAACTTGTGTGTTTAGTTGTTGTGCTTTTGTGGTAAAAAAAAGAATAAGCTTGAAATGTGTTATCTTTTATATGTTTCAAGCATGTTCAATAGATATAAAAACAGCTTTTGTCCTCAATTTTCTGGTATACATCTATAGTCTTGCGGTCCGTTCATATTAGTAGTCATAGTTTATTCCGGTACTTTCTTGCCTGACGATTTTTGGTATTCTCCATTGTTCTTTGTACCTTGATTATTGTATTGTTTTGTTACTGTTTCTGTTATGTTCCTAGGTGTTGTTCTTTAGTTATCATCTGTTGTTTCATGTGCTTCTATTACTTCTTTTTCTGGACTACTTTAAGATAATTTTCCTTGGGTCGACGATATATCAGAAACAATCTCTTTCCTTATAAGTTAGGATAAGATATCTCTACCTTCCTCGGAACTCACTTTATGGGGCTACACCGGTTATGTTGTTGTTTAGTTGATTCCAATTAGTTTGAAATTGGTGTATAGTTGATTATACTTCAATTTTGAATCTAAGCTTGTACTCCCTTTGTCCATTACCTTATTAGTCTGTTTCAGAAAGAATTGACATAAATCCGTATTTGGCGATAATTTAATTTTAAGTTTTTCATTTTTATCTTTATTGACATTGAGTACTTTTATAGCAACATAAATCTGATAATATACTTATCATCATAAGTTTCAATTCTTTCTTTTCTTAAATTCCGTGCTCAGCAAACTTCGTCATATAAATTGAAATGAAAAAGTAGCCTTTTTTCTTAGGGATGCACGAATCTAGCATAATATTAAAAAGATCCGTTGAGATTTGTAATTCAAATTATTTTAATTCATTAAACTATTTGATTAGTATAAACTATAAAGAATAAACTTTGATAACATATTTCATCTCTTTAATTAACTAAACTTCTCAATCCTTACTTTAATATTTTTCTTCAATTATAACGAATATATATAATATACTAATAACGTTAATATTTAATATCTCATTATATATATAATGTTATACAAAAATAGAATTATCGTCAAGAGTTGTAGTGAGATAGATCGATAATAAGTTCCCTTCATTCTTGACTTAGGGGTGAAAATAAATATTGAAAATAAAAAAGTCAAATCAAACAAAACTAAGTTGATTCTTCTATTTGATTCTATTTTATCAAAAACTTCAATATTCGATTTGGTTCTCAATTTCAATATTCGATCTATTGTGTTCACATAAATAGATCCAAAATTTAAATTTCATGTATTTTAGTTCGAAACTCTACTATAATATATCCATCTATATTTGTAATATACAACGTTAAAGCCAAAGTTATGACACGTACAAACCATAGCTGATGCACTAGGTTCGTCCCAACATGCTCTCATCCTAAATTAGAGAAATTCCTAATATGAAGAGTTTTTTTGGTCTAATGATTATTACGTGACATAAATCTGAATTAATCGGACCGATTCAATCAAGACATGAGGATAAATATTCAAAGGTTAAATCTGGAATTAGTGAATTTTCATAGTTTAGTGTTGGACAACTCAAACATAATTAGGAGAGTTTTCCCCATTTAATGATTATTATGTGACGCGAATCTAAATTTATCGAATAAACTCAATCAAGGCATGAGGATAAAACATTTAAAGGGTAAAATTGGAATGTTAAGTATTGGAAAACTCAAACGTAATTAGCTAGGAGGCTTTTCCCCGTCCAATGATTATTAGGTGACGCAAATTTGAATTAATCTTTCTGATTTAATCAAGACATGAGAATAACATATTTAAAGTGTAAATTTGGAATTCGTGATTTCTCATAGTTTAGTTTTGGACAACTCAAACGTACTTAGAAGAGTTTTTCTCTTCTAATGATTATTATGTGACGCAAATCTGAATGAATGTGACTGATTCAATCAAGACATCATGATAACATATTTAAAGGGTAAATTTGGAATTCATGATTTCTCATAGTTTAGTGTTGGACAACTCAAACATAATTAGGAGAGTTTTTCCCGTATAATGATTATTACGTGATGCAAATCTGAATTAATCAGATCAACTCAATCAAGACACGAGGATAAAACATTTAAAGGGTAAATTTGGAATTAGTGATTTTTCATAGTTTAGTATTGGACAACTCAAACGTAATTAGTAGAGTTTTCCCCATCTAATGATATTATTACGTGACACATATCTAAATTAATCGGACTGATTCAATCAAGACATGAGGATAAAATATTTAAAGGGTAAATTTGGAATTAATAAATTTTCATTGTTTAGTGCTTGGACAACTCAAACGTATTGGGTGGATATCCACATCATATTCATTTCTACGCGCGTGTGAGATTGAAAGATCGTATTTCTACGCGCTCTCACATGCGAGTGGGTTAATAAATTTGATTTTTTTATATTTTATATTTCTTTTTAATTGGTTAAAAGACAACCTCAGGTTAGGGCAAACGTACGAAGTCACGAATAAAGCAACTGAGCAAACGTACTTGCTAAATTCCATTCACTTACTACTTTTTTTTTAAAATTATTCGGTATTCAAAATTTATTTATATCGCGTAAGGTTCATAAAATCAAAAAACAATTTTTATTATCATAATAATGATTAGTATTTCCAATATTAATTATGTCTTGAAAAAAATTCGATCGCATGAGATTTTGAGTCTCATGCGACATGCGCGTGTTTATTAGGAGTGTTTTACAAGACATCTTGAAAGTGAATCGTATTTTAGAGGCGGATTTAATGTTACGGCACCAGATCATTCACAACATAAATATAATTTATGTATAAAATTCATTTAAATTGTAATAAGTAGTAGATATGTATTCATGGTTTTAATACATATAAATGGGTTCAATTTGAGAAACTCGAATATTGAAATTAAGGAATTAGTAGCGCGCATAGCCATAATTTTTACAAAGAAAGTTTAAAATATATGAACTAAACACGCGAAAAAGCCAATAAGGTTCAACATCTATAATATATATATACATAACAAAAAATCTTAACCTCATACACAATGTTTAAGTTTTCACCAAAAAGAATTTCAAAACTCTGTTCTTGCTCCCACTTAGCTTCGCTCCTGCATAGAATTAAAATTTTAGATCCACCTCTAATAAATTATGTGTATCGATCATCATATCATATAGATCCGAGTTGAATTCAAAACTCAAACATCTAGTTAAATTAGAGATAAAGACGTATAGAGCAAAGTAGAAAAATTTGTTCTTCCTCTAATATGCTTGAATTTAAGACACGTACTATAGTGTAAAAAATTAGGAATTAATATAGTGGAATAAAATCCAAACTCCTTTCCAGTTACGTTTCATTTTGATATATAGATCGTTATATAAATTAATACTAACAAAACATATATGATCCATGCTTTATGCATATAAAAATACTTACTTATTATAATGTGCATTTTTTCCACGCAAACGATACTGTTTGTTCAATCACAATAATCAAAATGTAGTTATATCACAATTACCCAAACTATATATATAGTATAGCCATGTCTAAAAAAAAATTGTCGGAATATTCACATTAGTGTCTACGTTAGATTCTCTGTTCGAAATATAAAAAAGGTCAATTCAATTCTCGATGGAATCAGAATTTTGCGAAATTTCCTCCTAATTAGAAGATTTTTTTCGAGATCTTACTATTGTAATTTTGACCAACACATAAGATGAGACTTTACCACCATGAAGCGACTTTTTGCAAAAAGATGAGGGGAATTTTACCATTCTCTTATAGTTATATATATGTTCTGATTTCAAGTTCTAGTTCAAGGCAGGGCAAGACGGGATTCATGGGGGTTTGGAGTCAGAGGCGAATCTAGGATTTTTTGAATATGGGTGCACCAAGAAAAATGTATTAAGTGGGAATTGATCCTCAGTCCTCAAAGTCAAAAGCTCGACATTTAACCATGTGGACCAACTAGACTTTTTATAGTACGGGTGGAAGAATATAATATTATACAAATGTTAGAAAATATATACATAAAATATCTAATTTTACGAAGAGACCACGGATTCGAACACCCTATTTTTTGCACTTAAATCCGCCACTGTTTGGAGCAGCCTTCTCCAAGGGAGACCTAACAAGCCTAATTCAATACTGAATTATATATATAGAGATTTTGTAAGCACTAAACATATATATATATATATATATATATATATATATATATATATATATATATTGTCCAGACCTAACTCTTAATGGGTTTTATTATTGGATCGATATATATATATATGAAAAAAAAATGGAGTGATCGAAGAGTACCCTCATTGGCCCCTCTTCAACCAACCCACCCAACCCACCAATCGTACTCATGATTAATTTTAGCTATGTGTAATGAGAATTGTGAAAAAAATCTCATAGAAGATCAGAGCGTTTTTTCTTAGAGATAGAAGACTATCGTCCATTAAGTTTTATTAAGATCCACACGAGATCGCTCTCATAATTTATTCTATGAATATATTTTTTTTAAAAAAATACAAGCAATATCACAAACCAAATAAGAAAATATATGCAAGTATGGAGAACAAACTAGACAAGTATATAACTCGTTATCATACACTGAATTTCGCAACAAGAATGAATTAGGTCAATAATATATCCTGTATAATTTCATAAATCAACCTAAAAGATAAAATAAAATACAAAAGAGAATAATAAAGTGTGTTAATCCAACAAATTACAATTATAATAGCTGGTTTATTCATGCTATTTTTATATTATAATTATAAAATCACATTCATTAAGAATTTGACTGTTTTTGTAACATTTTTTTTGGAAAAAAACTGATGATGGATAACTACAAACACACAAAATAATATGTTCAGTAGTACTGATAATATTCACTGACTGACTGCAATTTTTATCAACCCCCCCCCCCCCCCCCCCACGTGAAACTGTCACAAAAATCCAACATCTTTTTTCACAAAATCTAATATAAGTTTCATTTGATTTAATATATCATATAGTATTAATTCTAAAGAAAATTCAAGTGCATATAAAATAAAATTTATTAATAATTATAATTCAACATGTTAAGCAATTTTACTTCATGTGCTAGCTAACTATATGTTTTACCCATTTTCTATGAAAAGAACCATATAACTTTTTAAAAAAATATGTATAATGAATCATAAAATCGATCTTCAATTTTTAAATAGACAAAATAGAAAGAATGCTCTGATAAATATGGAGAAAATAAACACATTTGAGCGCAAAATTGTTCGTTTGACCTAATTTTTATTTCTATGATACGTTGCTATATATATATAAATCAAGGTTTCTATTAGATATATTATATAGTTCGAACTCTTCAAAAAATATCAAAATGTGCTTAATGAATTCCTCAAAAATAGTACATTTTTTAAAGATTCATGTGAGCGCAACATTATTTTTGAAAAGTCTGAATATAATATTACAGTCAAAATGTATTACTCGAGAAAGTACATTTCCTAGAAATAAATATTTCAATTCTTACGTACGTTTATATATATTTACATAAAACTCTAAAACTAATTACCACAAATTAAAAACTGAAATAAAATTGCTAAAATAAAGCATTATACTTATTGATTAAATTTAAATAAAAAGGTTCATGATCAAACAACTCGGGGCTCCGGCTCCGGTTCTTCCTCATCCCGGGTCGGGTCAGGCCGCCCGTGATTTTGAAGGATCTTAAGAAGTTGAGCTCCTTTTCTCCTCCCTCTAGCACTACAATCACCTTGCAGAGCCAACATCACCGCACGCGCCACCTCCTCCGGTGGTGCCACCAACGGTGCACCATCACACGCGCCACCATATATCACCGCCAAAACGCTTATCGCGTATTCCTTCCCTCTACTCCCGTCCATCCTCCCCATAACCTCCACCATCATCGGCACCGCCAACGCGTGGGCCCTCACCTCCTCCGCCCCTTCCGCCACCGTACACAACAATTCCAACGCCGCTAACGACCTCTCCGCCGCCGCCACGTCCAAATCTGACAAACTGTCCACCACTACCCCGACAGCTCCCACCTCAACCGCCACGTGTCGGTTATTTTCCGACAAACAAAGTGCTAATAAAACCTTACTGGCTGATTTTGCTACTGTCCTGTCTTTTAAACACCCCACTACCCCTCTCAACACTGTGTCGGGGCAAGCCACTGAATTTCCACCACCGTCAACCGCCGCCACCGGATTCGGAACAAGTGAATGTTCCAACAAGTACATTGCCTTAACCTTGTTGAAAAAATTTAAATACAAAATCAACAATAAAAATATAATGAACAAGACTCTACTGAACGCGCAACGTTTTCAACATAACATGGCGCATGCACGGATATTTTAGCGAAAGAACACTTAAAATCTCAAAATATATTATATTTTGAACTCGTAATTTTAAAAATATAAATATTCAACATTATTTTTATGCTTAATCAATGTTTCAAAAGTGATTTTGAAAAAAGCAAACTCAACTTGGTTATAAAATCTAAAAATTACGTAAAAAATTCATAAATCTCAATAATTAATAAATTCAACATATATTAAAGATTATAAACTTATTTGAGTCTAAAATGTGAAAAGTATCGCATAAATTAAGATAGAATATTAAAAATATAAGACGGAGTGAGTATTTATATTGAACAAACCTTGTCTAAATCAGTACAACTAGTGAGTTGTAATTCTGCCACGTGGAAAAGTTCCTCCAAATTAGTGTACAAAACAGGAGGGGCAATTTTAGTAATTTGCATGGTTTCTCGAGGGTAAATGTTAGTGTGTGAAATTGGGGGTGAACTTGGTAGTGGAAATCTCCATTGAGTAAAACTCTGTGAATTAGTATTAGATGAAGATGAAGATTCCGACGAACTCGCCGGAGCTGTAGCTGGCGCCGGCGCCGGAAACGGCGACAAAGTTTGGTCGGAAAGAGGAATGGGGAGGGTAGGAGGGGTGGTGGTAGTAGGGCTGAGAACCGACTGAGTACAGCGGCGGAAGAAGCCGCAGGAAAATGAGGTTTTGAGCTTTGGATGCTCGTGATGGGTTTTCATGGTGGGATGATGAGAGATAAAGAGAAAATGTAGAGAGAGAAAGTGTGAAATAAATGGATGGGTACAATAATTGTATGGAATGAGATAGTTCATTCAATTTAACAACTTTTTTGTTGAGAAAAAGAAAACTAAAATAATAATATATTCAATGTAATTGAAGTTCGAACGAGGTGGTATGTATACATAATTTTATCTTTTAAAAAAAATACTTTTTGAAAATATAAATTGTATTAGACCAGCCACATATAATAGGCTTGACTCAAAATGCATTGAGAGGGAATCACGTGATCCTGAATTATCTACGTGAAAGACTACCCTTTAAATTAATTGAGCCATTTTAAAGAATCGTAACTTTATTCTTAATCTTTACAAATGTAGGGAAATTATTTTTTCAAATAAAAAGAACTTTCATTCTAATAAAGCATATGAAAAATGAAGTGTGAAAAGTAGATATAGTAGTGAAGAAATGGTATGTTATGCTCAAATTAATAAAGAAATGAACATTAACAATAACAAACATTATGATAATCGAATAGAAAAAAATAACAGATGAAAATGTAGAATATTATTAGATATCTTCTCAGTGAATTAATAATAACATAACTGATCGTCAATATGTTTGCTTCAGTTATGTACTTTCTCTCCTAATAAGTTACCTGACTAAATGAAGTTAGATTTGACGGTGAATTTAGAATTTAATTTTTATGTATTTTAAAGTTTATTATATATATACAGATATTTACTGAATTTAAAAAATAAATATACATGATGTGGGTTAATTTGTACCGTCTACTCTAGCTAGCTAAGCCCTCAATTTTTTTTTTTAAAATTATTTAGTGTCTGATATATATAAGTCTCGTTAAATTTAAATTCATGCGTATAATGTCTATTCTACAATCGACACTAATTTCCAATAGATTTTTTATTTATTTTCAAAATTCAAACAAAAATTTAATTCAAACTCAAAATCTTTAATTAAGATGAAGTATCGGTTAAAATTTAGTAGTAATAGTACTACTGTTTTTAGCCTGCAAATTTTTAAAAAATGGGGACAAGTCCTTTATTAATGTGGACAGATGAAAAGAAAAAAGATATAAAGGCAAAATTGAGAACGTGAACAATTGCAGAGGGACTTTTTTTTTTATTCGGATATTCAATATTTATATTAAAATTTGATTATTTTAATTTTATAACGTATATAACTTTTTTTAGAAAAAAATATTCATTATCAAGAATTTTTTCATACTAAACAAAAGAACTGATTCACTCAATATTAAATTTCTACTTATTCTAAAATTAGATGTACTACAACTAAACAAAGCAATTAATATACATGCACAAGTTTTTTCATAAATATAGTGTTATAAACAAATATAAACCCCAAAAATTATATTCATTACTTTTAGTCCAAAATTTAAAGAGGAGGCACCCAGTTTTGGGAGCCATAGTATTAATCAACTTATAATCAAGCATTTGATACTCACTAAAATAAACCAAACACATTGAACCTATTATATTATAGATATTGTCAGTATTCTAGGTAAAAGAAAATAATATGCATTATATAATTTTTAAATAGTAATATGGTTAGTGTATAAAAGTATAAGAATAATATTGATATTGTTAATGCTATGATTAATTATGGGATAAAAATAATAGTGAATGGAGTATATAACTAATATCAACTTTTGATAGAAGGACATGAAGATTGAGAATTAAGATAAAAGGTCTGTAGATAGTCGTACGGTCTAATAGTACTCATATTTTTTCCTCCTCTTACTTTCTTTTACTTATTATTATTATTATATTATTATTTGTTGTTTCTTTTGTTTTACCTATCATATTATTTGTTTGTACTATTTTTTTCTTTCTTGTTTTGTTATGTTTTATGTACTTGAATTGAGAGTTTATAAAAATCAGTCTTTCTTTCTTCATAAAATAAGAATAAAATTGGATGCACACTATGTTCTCCTAATCGATGAACTTTTACTTTGTTATTGTTGTTACGTATAACTAATATCAATATTAATTATATTGGACTTAAATTTGTAATCGAAAATTAAACTAAATTTGATGCACACATTATTTTATCTAATACACCCTATCAAGCTACCCCATAAACTCATTAAATCAAATACAATTGTACTTTGACTTTGTGGGGGGCCATTTTTGCTTATGTTATCCTTTGTATTCTTAATTTAGTAGAAAATAGAATTTTATTAAAAGTCCAATAAAACTCTTTTAAATAGCAATAATTAATAAAACCTATCTTTATCATATGATTAAGTCATCCATTTTTTAATTTTTTTTATTATAAATTGTTAAAAAAAGATATTTTTAT
This sequence comes from Solanum verrucosum, assembly GCF_900185275.1. Classification (NCBI taxonomy): domain Eukaryota; kingdom Viridiplantae; phylum Streptophyta; class Magnoliopsida; order Solanales; family Solanaceae; genus Solanum; species Solanum verrucosum. Next base: position 483,747 of record NW_026019987.1, read on the forward strand.
ATAGTCACGTGAAGGGACAATTGCATCTTCTTGTTCTTTGTTCTCCTGTTCATTTTCTTCAAGATTTCAAAACCCATTTCATATTTAGCAGAAATGAGGTGACCCTTTTCGTTTCAGCTCAAGATTTGCTTATCTGAAGTTGAAATCTGGTGTTTCTTGTAGTTTTGGGTAATGGGTATTTGTTTTCTTGACTTTTATTTAAGATTTAGTTTGTATTGTTTTGCTCTTTCTCTCATAAAGTTTTGATTTTTAGTTAACTTAGTGTGTCATTTGTTGAGCTTAGATTAATATATGCTTGCAAGAATGTTTGGAATGGTCAGAAATTGAGATTCTGCTGTGATTGGTTGCAAAATTTTCCAAAAGAACTGATATTTTCTGTGGTTTTGAGGTAGCTTGGACTTGTACTATGAGCACATGAACTAGTTTGGAGTATTTATTTCATGTTCTGATATGAGTTTGAGCTATGTATACTTTTAGAAGTTGTGTTGATATGGTCTAAATATGCACTATTTGTTAGACAGCGAGGTATATATGCACCACTTTTTTAACGAGTGGTAAATCGTAAAGTTGAGGGGGGTATATTTGCCCCTTTTCCTTTGATTTAAGTTGGAAAGGACCTCTAGGATTAGTTGTGGTTGCCAGTTGGAGTATTGAAGGTAAAAGTTGGATAATTCTGGCAAGAGGGTGTTTTATAAGAGACCAAAGGATCATTTGATTTGTTGTAATGGCTTCAATTAGAAGAGCATTGTCCCCAGTGCCTCGTCCGGGAGATAGAACTAATGGGGAAGCATGTTCTGTTTCCTCGCCATTGTCTAAGTCATCGTCGTGTAATCAAAGTTATACACCGCCTGAAGGGTTGATGTCTTCTTGTTTTGGTTCATTGGATTATATATTCTACAAAGTTCGGACATTTGTACTTGGTCTTTTGTCGCGAAGAACATCTAGGCCCTTGGAGAAGTCAAAGTTAAAGGGACAAATTTGGAGGAGAGCATTTCTCCAATTCTTTATGTGCTTTGTTGTTGGAGTTCTTATTGGCCTTGCACCATTTGTTTCTCTGAATTTTTCACCCAATATAATGTCTAAACATCAACCTTTATCCTTTGAGGTCGTCCACCCTTACGAAAATGATCGTGTATTTGACGATGTGTCTAGAAATATGACATCAACTTTAAACAGTTTGGATTTCCTGGATAATTCTACGTCCGAGCCTAACTTAGTATACGATGAAGTGAAAGATGATATTGTTGTCAATGCGTTTGTTAACCAATCACTTGATCAAGAATTTATATTGTCCAGAAAACTTTTGATCATTGTGACACCAACAGAAGCCCATTCATTTCAAGCGTACAATCTTAACCGTTTGGCCCACACGTTAAAATTAGTCCCGCCTCCTTTGCTGTGGATAGTTGTGGAGATGGACTCTCAATCAATCGAGACAGCTGATATATTGAGGGGTGCTGGAGTTATGTACAGGCATCTCGTATGCAAGAGGAACTTGACTGAAGTAAAAGATAACAGTGTGCACCTAAGGAATATGGCACTAACACACATTGAAACACACCGTCTTGATGGGATTGTTTACTTTGCAGATAATTCCAACATATACTCCCTAGATGTCTTTGAACAAATGAGACAAATCAGGTAATCTACTTATTCGTTTTGCGTATAACCGTATGCAAGTAATCTTTCTTTGTTTATTTTTTCAGTGATTAGCCTGCACACTAGCAATCTTTTGATTTTTAGATTGTGATATACATAAAGTAATTCTTGCAGCAGATTATGTCAGAAGGGAATATTGAGCTTCCGCAGTTCTATTGGTGTTTGCATTATCTCTATTCCTTTGATCTTGTGAAGTTGTATTATCTGTATAAGTGGGAAGTAAATGTAATAGAGCAAATCTAAGTGTGACTGGTATTCTCTAATTGGTAACAACGCTTGTTCCCCTTTTTATATGCTTTGCTTCAAGCTAAACTCATAAGAGTATACTAGTGAATTGAAGGGTTTAACAAAACAAACAATCAGCTTGTTATTATACTTGTCCTAAACTCTGTACATTAGAGCGAAATAGATATAAAAGATCCTATCTCTGACCCCAGCTATTTTGATGATTGAACCGTGGTTGATTGATTGATGATTATACATAGAGGAAGAAACAAGCAGGGTTCAAGGTAGTAGTGGATAGGAATCTGCAGTGGATCGGAATGGATATATATGATTCATATAGTCGACCTCCAGTAGTTTAGGATTGACTGATTTTGTCATAGTTGTATATTATGACTAATAACATAGTTAATATGTCACGAAACAGATCTAGTTGGAAATGTGCCATTCCCTTGATGAGTTCAACTTCAAATGAATATTCATTCTTTCGTTTGTTTTTAGCTTCCAATCACTTGAAAATCTTCCCATATGTGGGAGTGATCAGAAATGTTTTGTCATGTATATGGTCTTATAGTATTGTCAAAGGTGAAAAACGCCAAGAATTGCTGGAAATTTAACCGAAAAGTACAACGAAGTTCACACTTTGATGAATGGAAATTACTATATTATTTATACAACTGTTGAAAAAATAACTATAATGCAAACAACAACCATATAAGTTGTGGAATTGAAGAAATACAACTATGTGAAATATATTAAGTAAAAGAACATTTGATTGCCCCACTTTTGCACTTTTCTATACTCTAAAGGTTTCTAGAACAAAAGAATGAAACCTGGCCTGCCCCTCACTTATGTTCCTTAATTCCATATCTTCATTTTAAGATGTATCTTTATAAAAAAAAAAAATCCTTTTTTAGTCTCTGATGTGTCTCGGGTTGCTATTGCTTTCAAGCATTTACTTGCTCACTTTGACAAAGATGATGATTTTGCTCCTATACTTAATTTGGACTTGCCATTCTGTCTATCAGCTTTCTTGATAGAAAATTGTTGTATGCAGCCGGTTCGGGACATGGGTTGTGGCAAGACTAGCTGAAAATAATAGGAAAGTTATCTTGCAGGGTCCAATCTGTAATGGCTCTCAGGTTATAGGTTGGCATACCAATGGAATGGCAAAAAGATTCCAAAGATTCGATGCTGAAATATCAGGATTTGCATTCATTAGTACAATACTTTGGGATCCAAAGAGGTGGAACCGACCAACTCTAGTGCCCATCAGGCAGCTTGATATAGTTGAAGCTGACATCCAAGTGAGTTTCGCTGCTACTATTGTAACTCTGATTGCTGTGTAAACAATATTTTATTCGTCGGCTCACCTGTATTCAGCACAACTTACATGACTTATTAGTCTATAAAATGATTCTCAATGATCCTATATTACAGGTGAGCACATTTATCGAACAAGTTGTGGAAGATGAGAGCCAAATGGAAGTCTTTCCAATGCACTGCTCAAGAATTATGGTTTGGCAATTCAATACAGAACTGTTTTATCCATACCCTCGTGAGTGGTGGTCAAAGAATTATCCAGGCACTATTGCTGCTAGCTCGTGAATGTTGACATAGAGAGTGCTTCTTCAGGGTAAACAAGGTGAGCAAGTTATGTCCATAATTTTCTAGTTGGAGCTTATTAGCATTCTTTTCTTCTTAAGCAATATCATATAGTTTTTATCTGAGGAGCTTCTTAACATTCTTTAAAAAAAGGGCAGCTCAGTACTAAGCTCCTGTTATAAGCAGGGTCCGGGGAAGGGCCGGATATATTTATTGCAATTCTAGCAAGGGAATCACACATTAGGTTGTAAAAGAGAAATTGAGAGAAAACGCTACTTGATTAGTCCCTCAAGCTACTGAGTTTAAATAGTCTATGTACAAGTGTTAAAATAGGAAAGAATCAATCCAACTAATTATGACTAATCTTAATTGATACACAGTATCATTTACAATATTCTTTAACAAGGTGCATACTCCTGAAAATACCAGTTTCAAGCTAGGAAATATATGACAGCTCACGCCGAGTAACTTTTGGACTTGGACACGATCGCCAAGATAGTAGAACCTCCTTGCTTCTACATTTTTGTTGGACATTTGTGATTCATTACCTGCTACATAATGTTCAAACAGAACAAAGGTGAATTTCGAATAGCCTAAAGATTAAACTGCTCCTTTTCTTTGTTACCTGAAATAGCAATAAACTTCCTCCTAAATAAGAGTATCTTCACTTGTAACTGCACATTACTCTAGCACAAGGGATATTGAAAAAAATGAGTGATCTAAATATTCATGTCCTCAAGCACAGAGACAATACTAAATCCATGCCTTAAGTCTACTGGTGCTGACAAGTGATAACTTCTGCTGCACTGTCAGCCTCAGAACAGAAAGACGACACAAGAAGATATCTAGTGTATCCCACAAGTGGGGTCTGGGGCAGGGGCGGAGCCACCTTGTGGTCATCCGAACTCCCTTCGGCAGAAAATTATACTATTTGTACATGGTCAAAATATTTTTTTTATGTAATACATAGAGTAGATGTCGAATCCCATTAGCTAGCTAGTTTGTGTGTCTACTTCTTCAAATTTTGAACCCCCTTATGGAAAATCAAGACTCCGCCACTGGTCTGGGGAGGGTGGAGTGTATTTAGACCTTACTCCTACCTCGTAAAGATAGAAATATTGTTTTAGATAGACCCTCAGCTCACGTAAAGCATTGCAAAACAGTTTGAAAAGAGAATATGGAAATGAAAACAGTAACACCAACGAAATAGAGTGCTGTGGAAAGCAATACATAGCATACAGAAGAACAATAACAACAACGAACTAGTGCAATAACCGAAGCACAGATGATAACAACAATCAACGAACAAGAATAGTGCTAATAATACTGGTAAGAGAGTAGGCACCGATACAACCACCTGTCCTACCCTGCAGGAAAATGAGAGAACATACCAGAACAAGCACTATCGAAATCCTTAGTAACATCAGCGACACAAGATAATAGGAGAATTACCTCATTTTAAATACTTCAAAGATCACAGCACAGAAATTGCATCTAAACTCACTTCTCAATAAGTTTTGGTCTTTCTGTAATATATAAACCATGTTCTTTTCTATTGATTGCAGGGAGAACTAGTTATGATTATGAGCTTGTTCATGGTTAATTTCAGGACTATTTTCTCTGTCTGAATCCGCATAGAAGTATCTTGTTACGGAAGCAATTCTGTACAGTTGCTGAGTTCATCCCACTTTACACGTCTGGCTACGAAGTGGAAAGCCACAATTAGCCAGGTGGTTTTCAAACTGATTGGTGAGCATTCATGGCCATCTACACAAATGTAGAGTTCCAAGTAACCGGCCAATTATTTCGACTAAAGCTTTTCATTACACAACCAACTTAATAGTTCAATGAAGGATTCAACCTCATTGAGCTTTCAAATTAGTTGCTAGACTTGTGCATATAACAATGTTACTGGAAAGTATCTTCTTTATGGCTGATATTTATGCAAGTAAAATTTCATTCTTGTCAACTTCCAAAAAAATTTGTTTTTTGTGTTGTCTCGTACATCTTACCTCTTTCTCAGACTCCACTTGTGGGATTACACTACGTGTGTTGTTGTTCATGTCATTTGCTTGTGAAAGTATTGGTTTATAGCTCTTGTTCTGTTGAAAAAAAAACCAAAAAGACTAGTAAATGAAGGTTAAATTGTCACTATTTGACTATTGAAAATTCTGAAACTTGTTTAACATAACTCATTCAATACATTTACCCTTAAAATTATACTAAATATAGTGATGTAGGAGCGAAATAGGAATAACCTAATCCGTGAAAATGGGGTTGTGAGAGTGAAATACAAGCGTTGAAATGTATGAACGTTTTTTTTTACAGCTATCCAATTAGTGATCAACACAACAAACGTGAAAATTGAAGTCTAATTAAAGCTCTACAACCTCAAATCAAACGTGGTACTAGTTGAATTGTGACAATAGACTAACAGTCTGACACCACTCACATAAAATCATGTGTACGCCATTGATCTAGTCCCTTATTGGTAACCACTTTTCATGTTTCACACAAACATAGCAAAAAATTGTAATATGAGAGAAATATTTTACCATATTTCCCAAAATTGCAAAACTTTTTTTGTGTATTAAAATAATTTAATTTCAAAATGTTAAACATATAGTCAATATGTCCGAGTGGTTAAGCAGACAGACTCGAAATCTGTTGGGCTTTGCCTGCGCAGGTTCGAATCCTGCTGTTGACGCCTCTTTTTTTGGCCCTCGCGCACTAACGGTGGAAGCCATGACTCGAAGTTTATGGCCTAAGTTCTTAAATCAACCTCGAGTTAATATATAATCGAGTTTATGGGCTAAGTTCTTATACCGACCTCAAGTTGCTAGATAATAATAATAATTGAATCACAATAGGATTTTTAGTGACTTACATAGAGGGGCGGAAAATTATACTATTTATACATGGTTAAAATTATTTTTTATGTATATATAGTAGATGTTGAACCCCATTCGGCTAGTTCATGTGTTTATTTCTTCATATTTTGAACTTCCTTAGTAAAAATTCTGACTTCGTCACTGTATAGCACACTATCTATAAATTGAATGGCATAAAAGCTCCATGGAATCCATATGGCACTCTATTAGGTAATAGGATTATGGCAATTGGCTCACTTTCAAAGTTTTTTGCATCAACTATATAAACCTGCAACATATACATATAATATATAGTCAGATTTCTCTATAGTAACGTTTTTCAAATCGTCTTTAATACCATAATGAACTTACTTGAGATTGATTTGTATTTTCATTGTGTGTGAATGCCACAATCCAACCATCATCTTCATCAACACCATCAAGTTTTGGAACAAATGTAGCTCCACTACAAAATGTTTTTTTTGGGAAAATGTGATATTCAACCTTAATCAAATCTTCTTCTTCTTTATCATCCTAATTAATCAACATATAAAAATAATATCAATTAGATAAATGAATATTACAATTTTAGAAAATATCGAATATAATATTATTGTCACAAATTTATAAGTAGAAATTACCTTAGAATTTTCAACATGTCTTTTTTCAAAATGAAGTTTGGCGATCCCTCCAAATTTAGCAAATCCTCCTGATAAATTCTTTGCTAAATTCAAGATAATATGTCATCATGAAGTTTAATTAGTAACATGAAAATACGTATTTTATTGCTAAATAATAAAATCGCTAATTCTATATAACGCCAAATTAATAATGAATCTTGTAGGTAATAAATTCATGTTTTTAGTAGTGATTAATTATATCTCATTCCAAATAGAAATTAGAGTACTAACCAAAGTAATTAGAGAAAGCTTCTGAATCAATAAGTTGTAGATAACCAAATTTGTTTTTAAGACCAATGAAGTGTTCATTGATCATTGGGAATTCCATAATAAACCGATGATCGTTTGTAGTTAGATTTTTCATCACTTCACCTGTTCTCATGTTTAATCTCCATTCACAAACATTAAAAAAGGAAAATAAATTTTTTGACGATTCAATATTATCTTTATTGAAACTCTTCTCGTTCAACGCATCCAAACTCAACTCTGACTCATCTATTGTGAGGTTTGGTCTTGGTATAATCCATCGACGAGCTCTACATGCCCTCACCACCACCTTTTTATATTCACAAAAAATAAGTCAAATTAATTAAGCAATTGTACTAGTCTCATGATAATTTAAAAAAAAAATTAAAATCAAGTTAATTTTTTTTTAAGAGTCAATTACCTCATCATTATCTTCAAAACAATTTATTAGATGAAATACATAACATGGTTCAACTTCAAACCATTTAATGGAATTAGCATCACCATAACGTGGCATTATTCCAATTCTTGCATATCCATCTTCATTGTATTTTATTAATCTGCAAAATAATGATATATATATTAATTAAAGGATTTAATAAAATGTATTTCATTAAATAGTAGAATGACTAGAATTATTTTTATACATATAAAATGTTTGAAATACTTACTCCTCTCCAATAGTAAGTCTGTTTAGGTCCATAGTTAGTGGAAAATTCAAAATCACATTATACCTACATATAATTGAAATAACCATATTTAAATAACATTATCATAAATAATAATTGGATTTAAGTTCATATACACTAAACTACACTTTCTTATTTTATTTTTCAAATTATCATATCGATCAGAACTGTAACCTATTAAATTATTTATCTGATAGTATAAGAAATCTATACGAAACGTAAACTCAAAAGTAATAATTACCTCTTTGTAACACCAATTTCATGGCAAAGAATACACCTATTTAATTTGAGATCCACCTTGTGAATCATTTGTTTTCCATCAGCTAAAAATTGGAAGGAAATTTATAAATAAATTAGAAAACTAAATAAAAAAATTCCATTGAAGTCTCCTAATTTAGCTTCAAAATAGAAAATAACATACCTGAAATGACTCCTAGCTCAAAATAAGGCTTTAGTGGATATGTTCCCATTATAACAAGTTCACCTGTACCTGAGACTTTCTATCGAGATATAATATAATTAAGTAATACATATATTTTTTTAAATAAGATAATCATATACATCTTTAATATGACGTCAAACATGCAATAGCTCTAGCCTTCAAATTTCACTCACATCCAAAACCAAAATTAAATATTTTTACGTGTTTGATTAAAAAATAAATTTCGATCTACTACACGTGTGAGGCGTGTGAGAGACGACACAATGTAATCAAGTAATTAATATTTTCACTTGCATACACATTATAATTTTCGACGTTCAACTGACTATCCAATTTTCTTTTCCAATGACTATAAATTCATCATTCCAACCAACTAAAAACCAAAATAAATCTTCACGTGCTTAGCTCATGAAAAAAAAGCGCACCCACACGTGAGGAACATGTGACACACAACACTGTTAAATAATTAAAATAATATGTTTTTATGAGCCATTACCTTTGGATGAGCTGTGAATGATCGATTCCAATCTCCATTAATAGTCCAATTTCCCAAAGTTTCAAGTGTTTGTATGTTTATCTCTTGAGGCATATGATTTTCAGCAATTGAATAGTACTTCTTTGAGTGCTTAAACACACTTGTGTTGCTTAGATATTTGTGAAATACACCAAATCTCAACTGCAAGACAATTAGGATACACATAGTATATTTAAAACATTATTAGTGTGAGTGTGTGCGTCATGTGTATCGAGATATGGTTAGAAATGAAGATATTTGGTTTAAGGTGGAAGTGATCTTTGCGATGGACAAGATGCAGAAATCTAGACTGAGATGGTTTGGACATGTAAAGAGGAGAGCAGACGCCCTAATAATGAGGTGTGAGAGGTTGATGATAGAGGTACTGAGTAGAGATAGGGGTAAGTCGAAGAATTCTTGAGGATGGGTGATCAGGACCTAGGAACCCTTTAGCTTACCGAGGACATGACCCTTAATAGGAGGGTGTGGATGTCGAAGATTTGGATAAAAGGCTAGTAATAAATAGTCTGACAATCTCAAGCTGAATGAACTTGGCATACTCCTTTATTACTTGCTTCTCACTAATTAACAACAAAATTATAAGTAGTTTCATAACTTGACTAGGTGGTTCGTATCTTTATATATGACCCCATAATAATAAGGATAGACAGAGTAATTAAGAGTTCGTGCCCTGAGTATAGAAATATTTTTGCTAGGAACTTTCTTTTTTACTTAATCTTACGCAACACATGAAATACATATTAATTGAGACCCTAATACAGGTACGAGATACCGAATGAAAACCCAAAAGACATTAGTTCATGACATACCAGATTTAAAAGGGAAGCCATGAAAACAGCAAGAGCATCCCCTTCCATATTAGGAATAATACTTGGTTTTTTTCTATCCTTTTCCATGTTAAATGTGTCTGTTTCTACATATTTATTCTTGTACAATATATTCCATTTGTTGCCTGTTTCTTTTTCTTTTGTGAAGTACAAAGCATGAAGCATTCCTTCACCTTCAATCCATATATGGCTTGATTTTCCAAATATTGACTTGGTTGATTTTAGTCCTCCAAATAGAGGATTTGCTCCTACATTCAGAAACAGATTCGAGATTTAAATTTGATCATAAGTTCACATGATATATAAATATGCCCATTTCACATTTATGCCCTTCAACATTGGGCGTACATATAACATTGAACAAATAGACACACATGTCTTATGTGGCGTCCTACATATCTGTGTCCTACGTGTATTATGTCGATCACATAGGATTCATGTGTCTACTTGTTCAACATTATACAAGTTCAAGTGTCGTCTACTTTACACACTCAAAATTGGAGGACATAAATGTGAAATGAAGTCAACTTAAAGAGCATATTATTATTATGCCTTTTAATTATGAGCGGAAAGTTTTGTATTGTTATCTTCTGTTATCTTCTAAATGACCTGATAGCGTAAGATAAAAAAAATCAAAACATTTTACTTACCATTTCTTATGTAAACACCCTCTGGGAAATCATTTGGAATTTCCCCTTGAATTGTAGTGACTCTCACAGCTTCTCCAATCTCTTCGACAGGTGCAAAATTACTCTGTCAATTATATGTATTTGTAGGTGAAAAAGAAGTCCAAATATATATAAATTAAAAACTGTGATAATGGAAATATATACTTCTTCCGTTTGAGTTTATGTGACACATTTCAGACTTAAAGATTCAAACAAGTTTGTTTTTGATCGGAAATTCTTCATATATCTTTTTTTGAATTATCAAGTATTGTGACTTATAATACTTTTTACGTAGTTTACAAATATATAAATTTTATTTTAAAAAATTTAAAGATTTCATGAACAAATTCTCGATCAAACTTAAACTGTTTGACTCTTGAAAAATAAAACGTGTCACATAAATTAAGAAAGAGAATATAATTTTTATATATATATGTACCTGAGATGGGAGCAAAGGTTGGTCCACAAATTCAAAGGTGAAATCTACAAAATTATCCAATAATTTGAAAGAAATTTCCTTAATAACTTTTGGTACATCCAAATGATCCAAATTTGACAAAAATGGCTGTTCCACAATAAAAATAAAGTAAGTTTTAATCCGCTAAAATTCAAAATTAATATTGGACTAAATATAATTATGCAATAGGTTATAGTCAATCAACCAATCAACAAGTCACATATGTTTGTGTGACTACAAATATAAATAATTCACCATCATTCAAAATAGTAATTTAGTAAAAAAGAGTCATTCCATGTTCTAGTCTCTTAGGATAAAATCCATGAGCTTAAATTGTTGGCTCTGAATAACCAGTTCAATAATAATTAACCTCGTTCTACCATAACATATGAAAACAACATACGTACATATATATTCTGATAATTATTTTACGTTGACAATCAGTCCATCGAAATTAAACATATATAAGTAAATACATAATAATTCTTGAGGAAAAAAAATGTTTACCTTGAAAGTAGATGAAACAGAAGCTTTCAAATCTTTAAATTTGGGTATAAGAGGTTTTTTCAAACAACAATAATTAACTTGACATGAATAAATATAAGCAGCCATTGGTTTTCTTTACACAATTTTTCTAGTATTGTGAAAGAAGTAGAAGTGAATAAGAAGGTTTTTTTTATATAGTTAGATTGTGTGACCACAGAGTATTATTTTCTCCGTCTTAATTTATGTGACAGAGTTTTTCTTTTTCTTCTAAAACTTCTAGTCTAAAAGACTAAAACAAGTTAAAGATGTCTGTGTGACTATAAATCATTAATTGCATTAATGGTAAAATAAATATTTTAAATTTAAATTGTTAACGAATATAAAAATATATCATTCTTTTTAAAATTGATTAAAAAATTATATCATATACCTTGAGACAAACGAAGTATTATTTTTTCCCAACAAGCAACAAATTTATTGCTCTATCTTTTCTTCTTTTATTTGGGGGGGAGGGGGTTGGGGATCGATCCTTTTCATAGCTTTTTAAACTCGATTAATTCAAATATACATCAGTATACGTTGTTATCAAAATCATACTAAATATTGCGCTAATCACAATTATGTATAGAGTTTACTAACGTGTTATAGATGATTAACTGTCTTATTTTTCCGATTATTAAGTTTACTTAATTATAAGCCAGCAAGTCCAATTAATTGATGTTTTATTTGACTTTATTTTCAATTAATTGATGTTTTATTTGACTTTTAATTTTTTGAGATTTAAAGTCGATCATAGCTTGGTGAAGGTTAGGCATAGAGCCAAACTTTCGTCATTAATATTCAGACTTAATAATAAGTAGATAAGCTTTATATCTTCAAACTGAATAATAAACTGGAATAGAGAATCATAAAGACTTTTGTTTTTAAAACTATAGGAATTGAAAATTATGAAAATTTTAGTTTTTCAAAAACAGATAAGATGAATATAAAAAAATATTAATACAAAAATAAAAATTTGATTCCATTCTCACTGAATTTATTGTGTGCTCTTTCCTTAAAAAATTTAACCCCTTTGTTATTGTCCAAAATTTTGAGTTAATTTTTCACAAGATAAGATATTACACTATTTTGTAATGGTTGGCAATTCAAATAAAATTAAAGAACTTCAACGAATTGAAACATTATTTTTATATTTATAGGCAACTAATTAATTGTGAGATGAAGAGGTGCAATTTAATAAAAAGGTATTTCTTTCGATTCAATTTAAAAATCGCTTTCATAAAAATATTAGATGAAGGGCGGCTTATGGTTGGTGCTTAAAGCCTTTTTAGTGTTGCTGAGCTTGAGTTCGAATCGCACTCTCAACGTATTTTTTATATGTTTTTTGAACTGTTTTTTAGTGAAAATTTTGATCATGTCACTATTAAGCTAAGAGAACACCCATAACTTCAAAATCTTAGATCCATCATGTGTTTGAGCTACATGTTTTCCTTTCAAAATTTGTGTTACTCATTACAAACATGTTTTAGTATTGTTCAAAAAGTTTACATGACTAATTGATATGGGGTTGTATGTGTCTAGAAAAACATAATTCTTGGAATGACAATGGAGTGGTGCAGGCTTTATGTTATGCGTGGTGCAGTATGATTTTTAAATTATGTAAGTATAAGATAGATTGAAATAATTTTCTTCTAAATTCTTTTTCGAGTCTTAGATATAAAAAAATTCTTCACATGGAGCACTTTTTCTAAATAGAACCTCATGCCGCGTGAATCTAAGCTAAAAAAAAGAAATTCTCATCTTCTAAATTGAGCTTTAATATGGATATCGAACACCGAATAGAAAGTCAAGGAAAATATTTTTAAGCCATTAGTAAAGATGTTTTAGTGAATAGATAAAGATGTTTAACAATAATTTAGAAAGAATAATTCAAAGTCATTAGTAATTAATAGGAAGTACTATAATTTAAGTCTCATAGGTTTTCCCTAATTAAATCACTTTGTCGTATATTATTTTATTAATACTTGTAGGCTGTAGCAAGGACTAAGACAATCCATTTCTCTTTTCTTAATAAATCTATAATACTCTATAATGGTACTATTTAATGCACTATCAGTCACTATATTAAAAATAATCTTTAGCAATAATTAATTAATTGTAATAACTTAACTAATGATAAATATATTTTTTAGAGACAATTATTATTGACAGTTACATTTTAGCACTCTTTGTAAATGTAACTAAAGCCTATAGCGATATTAAATCTGATGACATATTTAGTACTATTTATGTTGTATAAGATTATAACGATGCAAAGATGAAGAAATTTGAAGCAAAATAATTTATACCGAAAGTAAAAAACTCAAAAAATAAAATAAAATTGAATTACTAAAATGTCCAGTGACCATTTTACCCTTCCCTTAAACACATACATTCTCTATCTCTCTCATTTAAATTAGTTAAAAAGAGAAAAAGAAAAGTGACTCAAACGATCACATAAATTTATAATTATTTTTTTTTACAAAAAAATTGGGGAAGCTAGCATTTGAAATATTAAATGAATATTCAATTAATTGATATATAATGTCTTTAATTAATATGCTCGTCCGGAAACAATAACTTGCAGCCATATTCCAACTCAAGCTAAGACAAGTGGATGTTTGGATTCATAATTAATAATAAATAAAAGAGAAAGATAAATCATGTATTAATATGCTAATAAGTATAAAAATTGTAGGGAAGAAATATGTTGAAAAGAAAGCCAAAGATAAAGGTGAATAAAAATATAACACGTCTTAGAATCTCTTACACAAAAAATTACAGTTCCATTAGTAGTGACGGATTCAAGATTTTCACTAAGAGAATTCGAAAAATAATAATATAATACCTAAAATTTAAACCTGGAAACTCTTGGTGAATTTTGAACTTTTCCTAACCCATTGAGTCTACTTTTAGTTTTGTGCTTAGTAGACTCACATAAAAAAAAAGTAAGAAAAAAAACCTTATATATACGTGTAAATTTTACTGAAAGAGTTTAGGTGAACACTCTCGATCCTCTTATTTTGTACCGTTCATATTATGCTCTATGGTTCACAAAAATTGGCACCCACTAACGATCATAGTGGGGGCTCACCAAAAGAGATCATGTTATCGAGTTCAAGCACATCTGTATTTATGATAGAAAAAACAACAACGTCCTCAGTAAACACAAATTAAATATTTAGTAATCATGTGTTTTGCATGTACGATACAAGGATCTAAGTCTTATAACTTTCTTAATTTATCAATATTGTATTACGTATTAGGAATATTAATATTAAGTCTGAATTGTTCTCAATTGATTTTATGATACTCTTGAAATTAGTAAAGTATTTACGATTATTTTCGTAACAAACTAACAATGCGTACAACAAATACCATTCAAAAATCGAAATCGAATATCTCACAATAGAGAGGTGACAAATAAGACAAATTGCTCAAATAATTTAATCGAGTATAAAATTGAATGTAATTAATAAACGATTCATGATCCATCGTGTCCTAAAATTTACAAGTTGGTTATAAATCTAGTTCAAGTGGTATGGGCCAAAGAAAGAGAGACTTGACCATATTTTTTTAAAAGAAAAACTATTTTATTAGACATACATCCAAATTATATATACTAATTCTATCGACACTTTTAAATAATTATGTATCTCACCACTAATTAAGAGTTTTCTATCATATATTGAGGAAGATACACCCAGATATATGTTTTTTTTCTACCAGAGACACTAAAATAGAGAGAGAGAGGCGAGCAAGATAGTCACATGTCCTAGATACATGTGAATCACATTAGATACATACTAGATACATGTGAATTACACCAGTTACATAGGAGAGCGGTGAGGGAGACATTTGTTATGTATCCCAGATACATGCGAATCTACTTAATTGGATACAATGTATCTACAATAAATTACTCCTAATTTTGACCCATGTATCCCGAAATACATGTATTTGGACGTATAATCTGGGCGTTCCAAAGTCTAGTAAGATTCGTAATATTATAAATTAGAGTATATATATCTAAATAATTAACTCCTAAACTAATGAGATCTTTATTAAAAAAAAAAAATTAATAAAGGAAACTAACATTTATTGGCATATATTATATTTTATTCATGCATGTATTTATTGGAGACCGCAAATATACGAAACAATTCAATAAGGCAATAAGCACAAGATATTGAATACTATACTATCACTAAAAAAAACAGGTCGAAAAACGAAGGCCAAAACCAACGGATCGATGGATTTTATTGGTTATAAACTATAGTCCGTCAATTTTTTTTTTCGGATTTTAACATTTTTTAGTAGGGTATCTATAATTAATTGAAGGACATAAATGCCCCATGAAATCCATATGGCACTCTACTTGGTAATATGATTATGGCAACTGCCTCACTTTCAAATTTTTTTGCATCAATTATATAAACCTGCAAGATTGAAATAATTATATACATATTAGAATGAATATAAATTCCAAAATCACGTTTGAGTAAAAAAAAAAAAAAAAAAACTATAAGAGGATTCATGAAACACCATTCAAAATTAATCAATCGATCCTAAAATTTTAAAAACTCTCTTTCTCAATATATATATATATATATTATATTTGTCCTTCAAAATTTGACTTCAAAAACTTACTGACTTGATTAATTTAAGTTTGCATTGTAATAGCAAGTCCATTATGGGGCTATTTGTCCCTTGAAAACATCTCGTGTAATTGTAATAAATACATATAGAAGATTAACATGACACATACAAATCGAGAAAAAAGAATAATTATATTATGATTTAACTTACTTGTGATTGATTTGTATTTTCATTATGTGTGAATGCCACAATCCAACCATCATCTTCATCAACACCATCAAGTTTTGGAACAAATGTAGCTCCACTACAAAATGTGTTTTTTGGGAAAATGTGATATTCAACCTTAATCAAATCTTCTTCTTCTTTATTATCCTAATAATTAATCAACATTCAAAAGTAATAACAATAAGATAAATTAATATTACAATTTTAGAAAATGTCAAATATAATATTATTGTCACAAATTTATAAGTAGCAATTACCTTAGAATTTTCAACTTGTCTTTCTTCAAAATGAAGTTTGGCTAGCCCTCCAAATTTAGCAAATCCTCCTGATAAATTCTTTGCTAAATTCAAGATAATATGTCATCATGAAGTTTAATTAGTAACATGAAATTTTTTATTTTATTGCTAAATAATAAATATTTATCACTAATTCTATTTAACGATAAATTAGTAATGAATTCTTAGCTAATAAATTCATGTTTTTAATAATGATTATAATTTATATCTCAATGTTCCAAATCCAAACAGAAATTAGAGTACTAACCAAAGTAATTAGAGAAAGCTTCTGAATCAATAAGTTGTAGATAACAAAATTTGTTTTTAATACCAATGAAGTGTTCATTGATCATTGGGAATTCCATTATAAATTGATGATCGGTTGTAGTTGAATCTTTCATCTTCACTTCTCCTGTTTTCATGTTTAATCTCCATTCACAAACTCGAAAAAATGAAAAAATCTCTTTTAACGTCTGAACATTGTTTTTACTGAAATTCATCTCGTCTAATTCGTCCAAACTCAGCTCAAACTCATCTACTATAATATCTGGTCTTGGTATAATCGATCTACGAGCCCTACATGCCCTCACCACCACCTTTTACACACACACACAAAAAGGGATAAAATTAATTAATTTTACTAGTTTCATTATTGATCACATAAATCTGAAATTAAATCAAGTTTAAAAAAATGTAAAGATACCTCGTCATTATCTTCAAAACAATTTATTATGTGAAATACACAACATGGTTCAATTTCAAACCATTTAATGGAATTAGCATCACCATAATGAGGCATTATTCCAATTCTTGCATATCCATCTTTATCATATTTTATTAATCTGCGAAAATCAGAAGTATAAATATACATTAATTAAGGATTTAATTAAAAAGTACTTTTCATTAAATTGTAGTATCACTAATTTTAAAAATAATAATATATCATGTTTGAAATACTTACTGCTCTCCAATAATAAGTCTGTTTAGGTCAATAGTTAGTGGAAAATCCAAAATCACATTGTACCTACACATAATTGAATTGTAAAAATATTAGAATAACATTAACATATATAATAATTGGACTTAAGTTCATAAATTTATACTAAACTACAAAAAATATTTACACTATCGATTAGTTCAATGTAATTGGTTATAATGAATTTTTACTTTAGTTTTCAGGTTATCGTATAAAATTTTATAGAAAAAAATACTTATTATTATAAGTTGATTTTATTTTATATATATGATCAGTCAGTACATAAAACTTAAATGCATAATAATTACCTCTTTGTAACTCCAATTTCATGGCAAATGATACACCTATTAAGTTTGACATCCACCTTGTGAACCATTTGTTTTCCATCAGCTGAAAATAGGTATTAAGTGAATTTAAAAATAAATTAGGAAATTAAATAAACTTTCCAAAATGGAAAATAACATACTTGAAATAACTCCTAGCTGAAGATAAGGCTTTAGTGGATTAATTCCCATTGTAACTAGTTCACCCGTGTCTGGTATTTTCTGTCGAGACATAATATAAATAAATAATTAATTAAAAATATACTTGTTTTAGTAACTTAAATTTTTGAATGTGATAATCACATCTTCAACATGAAATCAAAAACATGCAATAAATCCTATCTAGTTCACATGTTTCTATAGTTTTGCTCACATCCCAAGACAAAAACAAAACTATTTTCATTCATTTGACCTATAAAAAGAAAGAATAACTTCGATCAACTAATTTACAAAATATAATATACTGTATATTTTTTACTTCATATACATATACTATATACATAATATACAATATAATTATGTAAGAAATCTTTTTTAATAGTCTAAACTTCTAGATTAAACAACCACACACTTTAAGAATTTTTGCATACAAGATTCATTGTAAAGATCTATATATGTTGTTTAAACTCTTCAAAAACACTAATAAATACATGTCAAAATTTTCAAAAATAGCATATTTGATCTTTTAGGATGTGATGTAATTGCGATAATAATTTAAGAGAGTTCGAGCGACGTAACAAAATGAGTTTTGTGATGAGCCATTACCTTTGGATGGGCTGTGAATGGTTGACTCCAAGCCCCATTAACAGTCCAATTTCCCAAAGTTTCAAGTGTTTGTATGTTTATCTCTTGAGGCATATGATTTTCAGCAATTGAATAGTACTTCTTTGAATGCTCAAACACATTTGTATTGCTTATATATTTGTGCAATACACCAAATCTCATCTGCAAAATAATAAGGATACATACACATAGAATTCAAGCTCTTGCTACAATTAATTACATGTATGTTGTTCGGATTCTTTAAAATATTATTATTTTTATATTAAATTCTCCAAATATGTACTACCTGTAAAATATCTGACACACACCCTCCATATTTTTAAATAGTTTAAGAAACATAGGGCTAGACCACATTAATAATACCATCATCTTCTCTTGTACATTACAATTAAGTCTCTGAATGTATGTGACGTTGCACGTGTATACAATTAAGTTTCCGAATACATGTGATGTTGCACATGTATATCAGACTCTCAGCTTGAAGCTCTGAATATGAAATAGATAATTCTATTCTTAATAAGATATTTAGCATTAAAGCTTTAGATATGAAGAAAAAATCTGATTAGAAGAGTTTAATTTTCCCCTCTAATAAGTTTTACATACTAATTAATCGAGACCTTGTTACATATATCAAATACCGGATAAGAAATCAAAATCAAAATAAAAATAAAAATGAAAGTAGTTCATGACATACCACATTTAAAAGGGAAGCCACTAAAACAGCAAGAGAATCCCCTTCAATATTAGGAATAAATCCTGGTTTTTTAAGATTTTTTTCCATGTTGAATGTGTCTGTTTCTACATATTTGTTCTTGTATAATATATTCCATTTGTTGCCTTTTTCTTTTGTAAAGTACAAAGCATGAAGCATTCCTTCACCTTCAACCCATAAATGGCTTGATTTTCCAAATATTGACTTGGTTGATTTTAATCCTCCAAAGAGAGGATTTGATCCTGCAAACAGACGCAGATTCAAAATTTAAATTTTATCGATTCAATTTTTAGGTTAACATTGAAATCATAAATTACACTTTTGGATGAATTAAAAATTTAAAATATATATGCACTCTATGTAAAAAAACAAACATTGAATTCAGTTGAACCTATTAATTATATGCTACGTACATATGCATTTTTGCTTACAAATGACACTAATTTATAAGGTGTGTTTGTTACGGGAAAAAATATTTTTTTAAGATAAAAAGCTTCTTAAAAATCAAGAAAATAACTTCTATTTATGAGATTATAAAGGGAAGAAAAATGGTTTCATAGCTATTTGATTTTATATTTTGAAAGTTTGATTTCGATCGATAATTGAATAATTGAAAAGAGATATTCAGTCCGATACTAATAAATCATATTTCAACTTTCAATGTGTAGTCCCATACTTATAATTCAAACTTCCATATTGTGAATTTCAATACGATAATTTAATAATATCGTATTAAAGTTGAAGTCGACTGTTCATAAAATATATATGTTTAAAAAAATATAAAAAAAATTAGAATATACACAAAGTGAAAGGTGGAATCTTGGATATCCAAAAGATGGGGCATTGGAATTGTCAACAGATTAAAAATGATTTAAATTCAATTAGTTAAGACTGACCGCACACAGAGAAATTAAGTGTGTGGGCAGAATGCAGAAAGCCATAACACATACCCTAAAATAATCGAATATCAAATGGTATTAATGTCGTGTATAAATTATCAAAATTAGTTATTGTATTTTTAAAATTTTATTCTTGAATATCATATCGAATAAATAAATTAATACATATCAAAATATCGAAATAACTTCTCATTCGACTTGATAATTTAATTTTCGGTGATTTATGCTCAGCTCTAATTGGTGGTCTCCACACTACCTCCAAATTCCGCCCACTAATCGCCCCAATCCCGAGTTTCGTTCCATCCATTTAGTGGCAGAGTTAAAAAATTTACTAAGAAAGTTCAAAATATAAAAGTACATAACGAAACGAAAAGAGGTATAATATAATATCTACTTTATAAACATAAAAATAAATAAATATAAATAACATAATTTTCTATTGAACGAAATTTGAATGAATCCTCTCATTTATATCCGGCTCCGCCCCGCAAACCCCATCATACCTAGATCCCCTTTCATCTCCACCCTCACCGCCTTCACCCACCCTTATCCCTCACCTCACCCCTATACTCACCTCCAGATTATAAATGCTCACCTAAGTTATATTTCACTCGTTTTAATTTATATGTCTGATTTTAATTTGATACAAAATTTAAGAAAGTAAAGACATATTTTTTGAATTTTATAGTCTAAAACTAAAGATACATAGAATATATCAAAATATTCTTTAATAATCATCGTACTTCGATAATGTAAAACAATTTCATGTTAACACACTAATATTAAAACTATCATACCCAACAACACACTTAATATTCATGTAACTAGCTAGTTTCACTTATTACGAGCCACATGCAATTATATTTTTTTTAGATGATTTGATAGTGTAAAAAAAACCTATTTTATACACTTTCTTACCATTTCTTATGTATACACCCTCTGGAAAATCATCTGGAATTTTCCCTTGAACTATAGTGACTCTTACAGCTTCTCCAATTTCTTCAACAGGTGCAAAATTACTCTATCAATTATTTATTTGTGAAAATACACAAAGTCATGAACAAATAAATGTACCAAAAAATGTGATAATTAATGGACAAATTAAAATATATATATATATATATATATATATATTTATATATAATTATATATATACCTGAGATGGGGATAAAGGTTGATCCACAAATTCAAAGGTCAAATCTACAAAATTGTCCAATAATTTGAAAATAGTTTCCTTCAATATAACTTTTGGAACATCCATTATCAAGGAAAAATGTTCCAAATTTGTCAAAAATGGCTGTTACACAAAAAAAAAATGAAGCAAGTTATAATTGTGCACAAAGTTCAAGGGAAAAAAAGATTTCCGAAACTATTAGTATGAAATGAGTCGATTTTTGACTGATACATGCTTTTTAATAAAACGTCTGTCAAAAATTCACCTTCAAATTAAACGAGACTGAGGCTCCCAAGTCTTTAAATTTTGGTATAACAGGCTTTTGCGAACAACAATAATTAACTTGACATGTATAACTACAAGCAGCCATAAATATTTTAAAAAAAAGAAACTTCTTTTATTTATTTCTTCACTATTTTTTTTGGATTATTGAAAATTTGAATAAGAAGATATGTTGTTTTGGTGCATAAGAATGGATGAATTTATAGTTAGATTGTGTGACCACAAAACATTATTATATTTTTCCCACCAAGTAGCTGCTCCCATGATATAATTTATTGCTAGTCTTTTTTCTTTGGGTTTCCCACCTTATAGGGTTCGGTATCGATATCTAAGCTCGATTAATTTTGATTTGTACTTAAAATTCATGTGTATGTTCAATAACAGAGTATAAACAGGAAGAAATCAAAGGAATTATATATACATAAAAAAATTAATTTTAATCTTATATGTACATATAAATTTTTGGTCAAAAAAAAAAATTCGAACAAATTCCCTTACACGTATGTACACTTATGATCAATAAATCAGTTGTTGTCAAAACTGTGGATGCAACAGAAAATTATATAAACTTAATTTTCAATTATGTCAATTTTTTCATTTAAATTGAATTTGTGCACTCTTTTTTTTTAAAGCAAATTTATCACTAGACAGTGTCTAGCGGTCTTTTATTAAACATAAAAAATATCAATAGGGACAAGTACAAGCAAGTGGAAGCAACAGAGTTTGTAATACACTCCATGATGATATTACAAATGAGGACGCTTAAATAATGTAAAAATATGTCAATCAAGAAGAAAGTTGAGTTACCTGCCTCAAACTTTCTATTACAAAAGCATGAATTAAAAAAGATTGATTGCCCATCAAAAGTAACTTGAAGTGTTTTTCTCTTGTCTTCTTCTTCAAACCTATCCAACAACACTTGATGATTCATACCTTCTTTATGGATTTATTGGATCTAGTTGAACCTATTGATACTGTCAAATGGTTTTGCTTTGCTTGTCGCATAGGTAAGTGCCTTGGAACAAACTCCTCAGTCATTTTACCATCCCAACTATGTTGCCTTCCTTGTGTCTTCTTTTTGCTTTTGTTGCTTCCACTTCTTTGTTGCCTAGGTGATATATCCCCTTCCCTAGCCACTCTATCAAAGCAAATGTCCAGCATATTGTCGTCCTCATCTTCATCAAGAGAATCCTCACCCAAATCCATTCCATCTTCATCAAGAGAATCCTCACCCAAATCCATTCCATCTTCATCAAGAGAATCCTCACCCAAATCAATTGTATTTGACACTAAGGCCCTTGACTCATTCTTCTTTGCAAGCACACATTTAGGCACAAATATGGGAGCTTCTCGACTTAATTTGCTATTTAAAGCAGGTGGTGAGACTTGTTTTTCTTAGATCAAATCGTTGTCATTCTTTGTTAACCTTACTTGCTTTCCAGTATTCTTCAATAAAGCATCAAAGCTATTCGAACATATAATAGGTCTCTTGAGGCATTACTAGTATCTTGTCTCTTCTCACTGTCATGAAAATTCCCAGTCGGACCCTTTTCACTACATGGAGAATTATTTTGACTAGCAGAGGAAATGATCCGACTACTAGTTGATTTTTTGTGTGCAACCAGTGTCCAGTTTTTAGTTGGATTCTCGTTTGCAACTTGCAAAAAATGCTGCCCAGAATTTTCAGCATCTTCAACATCAGATGTATCCATTAGTTTTTGCCCTGAATCAACTTGCGGCACATCAACCCCAACTCTTGGTGTTCCCCCTGCGTTTTTAGTTGCATTAGACATCAAATTCATCCCAACTTCTTTTGATTGCACCTCATTAATAGCAGCCTGTTGGTTATTGCAATCACCTTTGTTTTCGGTAGTTGTTTGAACACCAATATTACTTGTATCAACATCCATTGAGTCTACACGATTTTGCTCGGAAGTGGAAGCAACCAATTGCCGATTTAAAGAAGTAGCTTTACTTTGATCGACATCTACAGTCTTTCTTTTTTCATTTAATATTTCTCTCGCATCACCTTGATACTTTTCACTATCAGTAGTACCTTTTAAAGCACCTTCAATGGTATCATCAATTTGTTTGTTATTTTGATTTCTTTTCGAAATCAAACGACAACTATCTTCATCATGACCTTGGTGCTTACAATAATTGCACTACAAAGGTAGATTATCATATACAATCTCCCGAAAAACCTCTATCAACTTACCAGATTTTCCATCTACAAACTGCAACCTTATACGATTTGGATGCTTTTCCATTAGATCAAGTATAACCTTGACTCTAGCCATGCTAGGTCTTGACTTGATTTGAGTTGCTTTATCTATAGCTATTGGTTTCCCAACTGCTGATGTTATAGACAAAATAAACTTCTTGGCAAACAAATCTGGAGATAAGTCCGGTAAAGAAATCCAAACCACAGCTAACGTCGTTTCCTCCTTAGGGTTATATCCAATGGACCATGGAAAAACCCTACATTGGTGCTCCTCTCCATTGTAGAGAAGATAATTAACTGAGCGAGATAAAGCTAGTACATAATCTTCATATTGATCAAACCTCAACAAAATTTGTCTTGGAGCAAGTAAGCCAATTAAACAATTGCCCTTGGTACCAAGATGTTTTGCTAAAATTGACCTTAATACGTTCAAATCTGACGCACCATGTGATAATTTAAACACCATTGCTTGATGTAATCCTTCTTCGATCATAAAGTCTTGCCTTTCCTCCATTGAAAACGTGATAGTAGGTTCTCCATGAATTATTTCGATTGATTTTACAATTGTTTTTGAGTTAATTAAGGCAGATTAAGGGTGGCGTATGTGGTGGTGGGGCGGGCTGGACAGCCTCGAAAGGAGGCCATCCAGTGGCCGTAGCAGCCATGATAGCTGCGTAGCTGCTGCCTATGTAGGAGCCACCAGAACCCTAGGTCGGCAGAAAGTTTGCAGAGTTATCCTATCGTCAAGAAAGCTAAGGTTTTCGAATTTGCGCACTCTTATAATAGTTTATCTATCTTATTTTTCCGTATATTAAATGGTTACATATAATTAGATAGGTAGGAATTTAATGTGTGTGTGATTCGTTATGGGTGTGGATAGTGTAAGAAATGGAAATCCGTGAAAGTTCATTGGATTTACTTTTATGGCAAAAGTGTGGGTGTCACGGGATCTGGTTTTTTGTGCAGTCAAGTGGCCATTCTCATTATTAAGTGACCATTCATTGCGCTCGCAAATCATACGGAAGATTTATATCGCACTAGTCAAGAAGCCTTATTTGACAAGCTCATAACTGAATAGTAGATAGAGGGTGGATTCAATTCCAGGACCTCCCCAACCACTCAACCATTAATACTTCATTCGCTCCAATTTATGTACTGTTATTTCTTGTTGTTGTTTATTGAGAATTAATTTAAAGCTAATTTAAAATTCGAGATGCAAAAGAATATTGTATAAATTGAGACAATATCAAATAAGATTACAAGTGCTTGCTCAAATAATGCTAGACAAACACGAATAGGCTAAGTAATCATTACGTGATAAATCTTCTTTCGATTTCAAAGCATCATATCATAGAATGTCCTTTCGTTCTAATTAAAGTTTCCAGATTCAAGCCTTTAAGAATAAAAAAAAATCTTATTTGGAGTGTCACCCATAAAAAATGAGCTTTACAATGCACAAATTTGAATTTAATGAGACCTCAATACGGATACGGGGATGGAGCGCCTTTTGACTTGCTAATACATAGTTGGCCAAAAAGCAAAAGAAAAAGGAGCAAAATGCTTGTTTTAGGATATTTAGGCTTTCGAAATAATTTGATGAATAAATAAATTTTGATTCTCCAATTATAAATAAAGTTTATATAATAATTTTTTTAAAAAAAATTCGAACAAACTCCTTACACGTATGTACACTTATGATCAATAAATCAGTTGTTGTCAAAACTCTGGATGCAACAGAAAATTATATAAACTTAATTTTCAATTCAGTCAATTTTTTCATTTAAATCGAATTTGCGCACTCTTATAATAGTTTATTTATCTTATTTTTCAGTATATTAAATGGTTACATATATATACTCATTAGTTATCCTTTAAATAACCTAATAATTTAACAATATTTTTATATGGTCAACATATATAAAAATAACGTACGCATTTACTGCTAATATTATGGCAGAAAATATAATTAATGTTTTACATTGACTTTTTTTTTGGGGGGGAAGGGGGGAATAAAAGTCTACCATAGGAATTAGGAAGGTTTATATAAATCAAACTTACCATGAAAGTAAAAGATGGATGGAATACATGATACTTGATATCTCTAAACTTTTTTTGTTGATCGGATCGATAATTATATTTAAAACATGATGTTCTTATCGAAATAAAAGAAAAAGAAGCTTTGTTTAGCTTAATCAGTCTTTGTTATTGTTAATCAACTAAATAAGGCCCTAATGCATGCGTTATAATCGAAAATCTAAAATAACTTTCATATAACTAGATAATTATTAAAAGTCATAAAGCCTAGCTCTATGATGTACGAAAGATCGATAAATTCTACGGGGTGGTGGGAAGGACCGCTAGCTATTCTTGTATCGCGCTAATTTCAGGCGCACCTATGGGTGTGTTCGGTATGAAAGAAGATATTTTCCATGAAAAATGATTTTTTAGAAAATATTTTTTAAAAAAACAAGTATTTTTTTAAATACTTATTTTTAGTGTTTAATAAATAAGTAAATAAAAATATTATCCTAAAAATATTTATATATTTAGCAGAATGAGGTGAGAATTGTGAGTTCAGGGTGGGATGATCTCCATCATCGTTATCTCATTCCCTCTTTTTTTCTCTATAAGATTTGATTTAAGAATCAAGATTAAATATCGCATGTTAGAGATAATAAATCAACGAATCACTAATTAAATTTGAATGATATAAAATTAAAATTGAATTAATAAACTAATTATGACTTAGCCCATCCAAAATTTTATTGGTTAGCTTGAGTAGGTTATAGATTAAAAAAGAAAAGAAAAGAGGCATGCCATTTTTTTAAGGTAGGCACAAATCACAATAGCTAAGAAACTAAGTAATTACTAACATTTGTGGGCATATACTATTAAAAATGTTTTTTCTTAAAAAGAAGTGGAATGTTAACTGTCTCATACTTGAAATTTTAACCATTATTGAAATGAGTTATGATAGGATGGTTCGTAAGTGTTTAGACATGTAATTTCATTTTGTAATTTGAGATTATAAGTTAAAATCAGTGTTTGAACATATGATAAATCATGAGATGAAATTTAAAATTTTCTAAAACGTTTGATTTGAAAATTTCATTTTTTTAAATATAAAAATTGCTTCACAAGTTTATATTACTGTAAAAAAATCCACCATTTTATATCTACATATTTTTTTTTTGCAAGAATATCAATGGAGTCATGAATATTCACAAAATATAAATTCACAAAATAGTTACTAATAATATTGACCAACAAATGACTTATGTTAAAGAATCGTTCACTACAACTCATATTAAATTTTTTTATTGAACTAAATTCGATCAATAAATAATTAAATATTGTGTTTTTTTTTAAATACCTTTGTGATAGTATGTTATACTTGTGTTATGAATTTTGTGTATTTGGTAAGATTGTATAAAGAATTTGATCAATTTTAATATTTTTCACAACTTCTGATTTTTCTTTTTTAAAAAATAATTATGAAAAAAAAGTAATTTAAATTCAAATTGCATATCCAAATAAAACTTTCATTTCATCTCATATAATTTCATGCCAACATTTCATCTCATATGACCAAGAGGGCCTAGTCCATTACTAACATTTGTGGGTATATACTGTTCAATATATTTCAAAAGAACCTGAAATTTTGACTATTATCGATTAAGTTGTGAGAGGGGATGGTTAGGATCTTTGCATTAATCAGAGACGTTCGAGTCTTGATAATAAAAAATATCTTATTGAAAGTGTCACTTCTAAAAATGAACTATGCAAAACTTAATTTCACATTAATCAAACTTCAATACATATATCAAACAACAGCATGAAGCCCCTTAAAAAAAAAAGGATTTTTTAAATTATTGCCTAAAAGTAGTTAAAAATCCTTCATGAAATATATGCTGTAACAGTTAGGAACCTACCCAAAAAAAAAAGTCAGCAATTTCTCATTCACTTTATCTCACTGTTAAATCTAATTTAGCAATTTTACGCAGTTTTTTTTTTTTACAGTGACAAAGGATAGTGGTAGATTAGGATACCAATGAACCATTGAGAAGAAAAAAAAAGCCAAGAAAATTTTGTGTTGCTCTAAGGTACTCTAAGATATGGCTACAGAGACCAAATCTAGTGTAGTGAAGGTGAAACCTAACAGTAATAATCAAGTTGGGTCATCTTCAAAACCCAAATTTGATTCATCTGTTATCAAGAAAAAGGTTATTCAGATCTCATCTAAGCCATCTGCAGATTCAAAGGGTAAATCTGCCATTAATGTATCTAAAACTGAGGTAAAGATTCTTGCTTTTTGAGAAATTTTGCTTTAATTGAGATCCATCTGTATAAAGATTAGATTTTTTTGCTTCATATATTGATGTTCTTGAAAAATTGAGGTGCCCATAGGCAAATGATTCTTGTTTTTTGATAAATTTTGCTCTAATTGAGATCCATTTAGTTCAAGTATTGGTAAAAGATTGAGGTTGTATCTGCAAAAAGATTGGATTTTTATGCTTTATATGTTGATATTCTTGAAAAATTGAGGTGCCCATTGGCTAAAGATTCTTGCTTTTTGATAAATTTTTCTCTAATTGAGATCCATTTAGTTAAAGTATTGGTAAAAGATTGAGGTTGTATCTGCAAAAAGATTGGATTTTTATGCTTCATATGTTGATGTTCTTGAAAAATTGAGGTGCCCATAGGCAAAAGATCCTTGTTTTTTGATAAATTCTGTTCTAATTGAGATCCATTTAGACATGTAGTTCTAATATTGGTAATAATTTGTCTATTGGTGAAAGCTTGAGGTTACATCTGCAAAAAAGATCATGTTTTTATGGTTCATATTTTGATATTCTTGAAAATTTGAGGCAAAAAGATCATCTTTTTATGCATCAAATATGATGTTCTTGAAAAATTGAGGTGCTCATCTGCAAATGATCATTGCTTTTTGATAAATTCGGTTCTAATTGAGATCCATTTAGTTTTAATAGTGGTAAATAATTTGTCTATTGGTGAAAGATTGAGGTTACATCTGCAAAAAAGATCATGTTTTATGCTTCATATTTTGATATTCTTGAAACTTTGAGGTAAAAGATCATCTTTTTATATTCAAATTTCGATATTCTTGAATAATTGAAGTGCCCATGTGCAAGAAGATCATTGGGTTTTTATAGTTAATCAATTATGTCTCAATCTTAAAGTAGTGTTGATCTGTAATATGGATGTTCTGTATAAATTCTGTTCTATTCGAGATCTATTTCATAACAATATCGGTTAATAATTTGTCTATTGGTAAAAGATTGAGGTAGCATCTGCAAATGATCGTCTTTTTATGGTTCAAATTTTGATATTCTTGAGGTAACATTTGCAAGAGATCATTCGTTTCTCGTGTTGCAAGTATTGATTACTAGTATTCCTTTTTCCTTAGGAGTAATTAAGGATTTCCCTTTCAACTCTCTTTATCGTCTCTAACACTGAGGTACTTCGTTTAAAAGAAAGATCATTACTTTCCTTGTTCTTCAAACTTCTGATATTCTAGAGTAGTTAAAAGATTCTTCATTTCCTGTCTTTGTTTGTCTTGTTTTGTGGGAGTGTGAGATTTCTTGTTGATTTGTTTTTCGTGATGAATTGGATATTGTATTTTGAGTGAATAGGGTTAAACTAAGATGCATGTGTGACTTAGTAACCGTATTACGCTTAGGCCATGAATTTAGTTTTCTCTAAACACCAATTACCTTTAAATTGATAATTTTGAACATAAAATGTATCTATATCTCAATTGGTTTCTTTGAGTTTTCTCATCCAACCCCACCTACTCTTACAATTATTTAGTTGTATAGAAATTAATGACCAAAGCTTATTCTGCTTTGACGATGATGACCTTGATTAGTTCTTTGAATCCGTATTGTCCAAGTAAAGGTGAAAGGAAAAACAACCTCAACTTCATCCAAGACCGTCACTAAAACGCAAACCAAAACTAGAGTGAAGAAAGTGTATTCCTTGGCTGGTCAGAAGTTTGATGTTCCTGAAGAGGTGATATACTCCTTATTTTCTTCATGATCTGTTTAATGATTAATTTAAATGGAAATCCGGACTGGTCCACGATTTTAATATTGTGTATTCTCTTCAACAGCGAGAACCGTTGAGGTTATTCTATGAATCATTGTCAAAACAGATACCTTCAAGTGAAATGGCCGAGTTTTGGTGAGTTTTCTTGACATTTGCCTCTGGATCTTCTACTTATAAAAAAGAACAAAAAATTTGTCTTGCAACCTTATATCTGTAAGCTATATGTAGAAATACACTTGTTCGGACTATTCAAAAATATTATCGCACCAGTGTCGGATCCTTAAAAAATGCACTACTTTTGAAAGATCCTACACATGCTCGTCAACATTTTTGAAGTGTGCTTGCTTGTGTCTTCATTTCTCAATATTGTTAACTGCTCTTAAATCCACCTCAGCCACTTTCCCTGTATGAGACTCCACAACAGGATTAGGTCCTACCTAGTGGCTTTAAATTCTCACACTGCAGAGAAAAATCTTTCTTTTTCTTTTTCATAAGAATAATGTCCGTGCCAATTTACGTGCACGTCACACTAATTCTACGAGGTACATGCTACCTCCACCAGCATTGTTACCAGGTAAAAGGTCCACTAAGGTTTGGCAAGAGTGAAATCTTTTTCTTGTTACGAAACTATTACAACTTACCTCTTTCTTATCAGAATATCATGTAGTGGACATAGAGTAGGAACGAAGTTTGTTTTGAATTGAAAGAAGATTAATATTTGTAGTAATTTTAGTATAAGAAAGGGGTTCTCAGAGATTTGGCTTAGGCTTCGATTTTACTTGTAGTTTTGGTAACAAATGCTAGAAAACACTTATATACTAGTCTAGGGAAGACTCTAGATAAACTAGCAGCACATACAAATTTAAGATATTAATTCAAGAAACTTCTAGATTTATGTTTTAGTAACAGAATCAGAATATTACACTTTCTTTTGACACTAGTCAACCTTGATGTGTTCGTGTGGTTGACATTCTGGAAGAACAAAATATTGATCTTCGACACATATTTTATTCGTGATCTTAAATAGACACTTGATTTTCTCCCACTTCTCCAAAATGACTGTCTTTTTTGGAGTATATCCACCCGCTGCTCATTAGTGTTGTTAAATCCGCTGAAAGTTTTTTCTAGCTGACTCTGATGAAGCAATCAGCATAGCAGACTGGATTCTTGGTTTCTCGCAATAGATTGGAAATGTAGTTCCTTCTTCTTGCATTGCAAATTTTCGAGAATTCTTCTCATCTGTATTACTTCACAAGTTGGACCATAGCTGAATTGTGCTCTCGTTTGGTTCAACTAAGGAAATATAACAGTGTTCAGTTTCCTCGATCACCTAAAGACAACAGTGGTTCCTTCATGAATTTAGAAAGAATATTTATAGACCGAGTAATGTCAGGCCTTGTGTGTGCGAGATTGGGGATTTTGAGTATTAAGAAGCTGGAAATTTTTAACATCGCTTTGTTGTGTTAATGAGTGATCATGAAGGCCCATGGCCTAGGTTGGTGACTTCCATTATACTATAGAGGGCTATCCATGCCTAAGGTCTGGTTGAATTTGGACGAGTTGAAAATGGATTGAATAAATGTTACTAGTACTGTTTTTTTTTGTCCTTTCATTCTTTCGAGTTTCCAAATAGAGTTGAAATAAGACTTTTGAGGCATGTAAAATGCAGGTTGATGGAGCATGGTCTATTATCACCCGAGAGATCAAAGAAGGTGTTCGAGAAAAAACAGAGAAAGCAAAAGCAAATTCGAATGGGGACTCCTATTAAATCTCCTCCTCCGCGACCATTCATTAGCAAAGCCGAGAGCTCAAAAAAGCCACAGCAAGCATCAAAGAACGGTGATATAAAGGCGAAGAAACGATTGAAAAGTGATAGTAGTGATGACGATGACGATGAGTTCATTCTAAGCCCAAAGAGAAGAAAAGGGTAAAAAAAAAATGAACTCTGCATTTGCAAGAATGATAGACTGGAGGAGCCATTCTTGATTTTCTGTTATTATTGAAAATGAAAAAATCAAATAAAAATTTATAGTTTACCAATTTGTACAATAAACCTATATAGTTGTTATAGCAACACAGTTTTCTCTTTCAAGGATTATACACAGTTTTCTGTATAATGCGTATGCCTACTTTCCTTTTTTTTTTTTTTTACTCTCCCTATAGGAGCTCCCACCCATTTTGCTCCCTTGGTGACTCGAACTCGCAACCTTCGGGTTGGAAGTGAGGGGTGCTTACCATTCGAGCAACTCCCTCTCATCATTATATATATATATATATATTATTTGGTATTTGGCATTTCTTATGAATTTCCAGTGTGCAAAGATATATAGAAAATATTTTTTTCGAATTGTCCAAATACTTTTGGCAGTTATAGAAAATATATAATATATAACCTAATATGAAAAATTAATTTCAATCGTTATAATAAAATATTATTCAGTTATCTTACAAATTGATCACTAACGCTATAGTCGTGTATTGGTAAAATTAATGTTGGTCCTAGCTGTACTAATTTTTGGATCCTTGATCTTACGTCGAATCAATAATTGTCATATGGAAGAAGTGAAAATTGAATGAAGGTCTTAAACTTTAAAAAATAAATTAATATATTTTTTTACGAAGTTTGTTCTTGTTGCAAAGTTATTCATGACTTTTTTTTTTTGTAATCAATTTCTTTTTAATTTATTATATAACTGATTAATCCATTTAATTAGTTTTTCTCAAAATAATACTCTTCAGATGCGTGAATTTTCTTCAAAAAGTTCTCTCCTTTTATTATATAATAAAGTATTCTTTTCTATAAATAGTACTTACTCAATATTTTATCCAAAAAAATATTAACTAATAATAATAATCTATCTATATATAATAGGAGAAGAAAAAATGCCACATGTCATTACCACAAATTTTCAGAATTTTAAATTATAAATAATTAAGTATTATATTACTAATTAATTATTATAAATTCAAAATTTAAAATAAAAATAGACACATGTCATCAACATACACACATAATGACAAATGTCGGCATCTTAAAAAACAGATTTAATATTTTTTTACAATTGATAAATAATTTTAAATTTAAAGCAGTTATAAATTGTCAATTTTATCCTTAATTCCATCCACTACGTTATCTGTCTCTTCTTTTCTCTTTACTTACTGTATGTTTTCAAATCTCAATATTGATAGTGAGGAAATAGCTTGAGCCTTGATTGTTCATACATAACTTTATGTAATTTATTAATTTTGTTCAATCTCTGTCCAAGCATCACATGTATTTTCTATCTAATACAGACAGATAAAGAATTCATAATGTCTTTAGTGACTATATTGTTATTTCATAATTTGTAGTAGTAACATAATCAAATCTAATACTTCTGAAATTTTTTCTTCAATTTTGCATCAATGCTATATATAAAGCAGTGCTTAAAATTTCTTTTGCAGATTTTGACCATCTTTTATTGTAATATAAATTAATAACTAATTATATCTCCTAAAATTTTGGTAATCTATTTCTTTTGCAATTTTTTGCTACTTTTTGATGATCTTTTAATGCAATAAATATTTGAATATATCACTCAAAATTTTAGTAATTGATTATATTTTCATTAATTTATTTGGTAAGTCATTCTGACGCATAATTAATTCGTAGTTTAAAGTGAATATATATATATATATATTATTTAATGCATTGAAAAATATGATAATAGTTAGATATTTCTTAACTTAGATATTGTAATATAATGCGTTTGATCCAATTTTTGAGGGGAAAATTGTACATAATGACAAACTATTAATTCAAATTAAATGGTATAATCACACTTTGATTTAATTGTATCCTGTAGCAAACTGTTTGTCAGCGCCTCTCTCCCTCAAACTCTCGCTCGCCACTCTCCTCTCTCGCTCACTCCCTCTGTGCTCGCCTCTCTCGCTTTATACAACAGAAGTGTATAAATTGCGTTTCTGTTTGTATAAAGCGAGAGAAAATTGTATATACACATGCAAATACATATATATTCGTCCTATACACTTATAATTATACAATAAAAATATTCCCCTGCCCAGTTCTCTTTTGTCTTTCTCTCTTTCTCGTTTTATACAACAGAATTGTATAAATTGCGTTTCTGTTTGTATAAAGCGCGAGAAAATTGTATATACACATGCAAATACATATATATTCGTCCTATACACTTATAATTATACAATAAAAATATTCCCCTGCCCAGTTTTATGCTTGTATAATGTATAATTTATGTTTGTATAAAGCGAAAGAGAGCGATTTTTTATATACAAATATTTTTGTCAACGATTTATACAAACGAGAGGCTAACAACAATTTATACAAATGGCCTGCCAGCGAAATTATACAATTCTGAAGAGGAGCCAACGAATTATACAATTGTTTCGTTTTGTATATATGTATAGCGAAATAGACAGCTTTCAATTGTATATGTATAGCGAATTATACATATATATGTTTGCTATGGAGCGCAATTATGCAAACTTTGCTATAGCATACAAATATGATTTTTTTTGTTTGCTATATGTGAAAGTTGCTCATTTTTGAATTCAAGTGTTAAACTCTATATCTTTTTCTGCTTATGACATTGAATACAAAAAGTGAGATTTTCGTGTTTGGGGGATTCTTGGAGTAAAAGAGCAACTCCAAATCTACTTGAATTAATGACGAGGTATGTATTTATATTTCATATATTTGAAATTTAGATAGTTTGTTCACTTTATTAATTTATTTCTTTAATTTTTGTGCGTAATTTCAAACTTAGCACAAATAAAAAAGAGAATAAAGAGTAATACTGGATATGGAAAAACTGTCACATTTGTTAATTTATTAAAATTTATGAAGGTGAAGACTAAACAACTACAAGTCTACATGTGTATTTTTTTAATGTATAAGAAATAAAAATTTTAACAAAACATTCTTAATTTCCATTATATATTATAGCGATGGTAATTGTTGGGTAACTTTAATTTATTTTGGGCAATAGAAAGAGTATTGAATATTGACTTGACAAATTTACTAGGATGACTCCTAGCACAAAATACTATCTATTGTTATATTGAATTCATAGCTCTTTTTTTTTTTTTTTTCTGTTTGCTTATAATTGAATATTATATTTAATGGGGCATGATCCTTGCACTCTAGCTTACTGGCAATATATATATATTAGTTTCTTTTTTCATTCAAATGCATGTGATATTCAAATGATACTAATTAAATATATGATGTGTGTGAATATGTCTTTATATAAATCGTTTGCATGGGTGTATTATAATGTTTTATGATCTTAGTATGTAGGTGTTAAAGTCACACATCAACTTTGGCTTGATTATTGTGCAGGCAAATAACTTTCGTATATAAGTCAAGTTTCGCTTGCTTTTTCGTTTTCTCTAAAAATAAAATACCATAACAAAGAATAATTCAATTTTTATATTACTTAAAGCTTCAAATATTATATACTTTTTCTTATTGTATAAGGTAGTATTTATATTTGAAGGAATGTCATTAGTGTTCTTAAGTAATACAATGATCGGAATAATCTACAAAAATTTTAACTTCTTTAGCATTATCCATGAGAAAATACCACTTGCAATTTTGGATAATTGATGAAAGTGTTATTGTAAGTTTTTTTTTTTTTTTTTTGCATATCAATTACTTTTTAAGACTCAAATATATAGATATATCTAATAGGGTATGTATGATAGAAGCTTAAATTTTCAAATCTCATAAAAATAAATATTTGAGTTGAATACTTTTATTCAACAACGTTATCTACTTAGCACTCTCATTAAGCAAAAATATTAGTATTATAATGGTAATGATGAATTTAAAGAAAAGAAATGACATCGCAATTGATTAAGTCAAGTGATAAGTTAATCAAAATTTAGTCGATAATGTTTGATATTAAGTAGTTAATAATAATGTAGTAACAAACAAACGCAAAGTATATTGTACAAAGTACATTATATATATATATATATATATATATATATATATATATATATAATAATAGTAATAATAATAATAATAATAATAATTCTTTAACGTATACTAGTTTCTTCTTCTAGAAGAGTGAAGACGACCGACGACCAATGGCAAAGTTGTAAATATGCACATTTTCAAGGGTAATATATAATCGTCATACTTAGATTTTTTTACCAAACCACACGCTCTATCTTTCTTTTTCCCTCTAGAGCTTTCTCTCTCTTTCCACTCACTTCTATATTAAAATGTATTAAATAAATATAAAAGTAGAATAAGATGAGTCAAGCAAAGAAATTGGCACATTGCTCGAGTTGGGTAATTGCTGGTATTTACTATCAAGATGAGCTCGGAAGCCTATGAACCAACTAGATTAGGATAAATCTTTTGAAAATTATAAGAGATATGGCTGAGGTGTTTGACAAAAATTCAAAGAGAAAATACAGATTCCATCACCAGCAATCTTCATGTTTGGTAAGCTTTTAATCGTCTTTCACTATATTTATTTATTTCAATTTTATCATTTCCATTCCCTTTTGTATGAACTGAAATTCAGTCTCTGAAATATGTGTATCTATCTTCTTCCATTTCAATACTCTAAAATAATATTTCAATCCTTTTGGGTATATGTATGTGTTCGTTAATAAAAGTTAGTACTTCCTTTCATTTTTCCCCAAAACCGAAAAACATACCTTTTTGAAGGTTCAAATTCCAGTGGAGTTACAAAAACATTATAGGTAAGTTTGCTTAAGGTTGGTGGGTAGAATTATTTGCTTAAGGTTGGTGGCTAGAATTATCAGATACTTGTGTTGGTGCATTGTCGAAGGTAGTGCAAGGTGGGCTCGAACACTGGAAATTGGAGAACACTCTGGAGAGTTTTGTCATATCTTAACTAGTGGCGGAGCTAGGATTTTTAATAAGGTAGTTCAAAATCTGAAGAACTAAACACACAAACTAATCGAAGGGGTTCAATATCTACTATGTATACATAAAAAATATTTTTAACCATGTATAAATAGTAATATTTTTCGCCAAAGGGGGTTTGGATGAACCCCTAAAAGAAGGCTAGCTCCGCCCCTGCTTCTAACTTCGCAGGCATTTATATTTCTCATAAGTATAATATTATGTGAGGTATTGCTTGTGTTCTAAGCTACATTCCTATCCCTACCTATTAAAGAATGAGAGAATGATCCGACCAATAAAGTGTCTAGCAACTGGATATGTAGGATAACGCTCTGGATCCTCCCTACTTGGAGAATGAATGGATCAGAAATGGGCTTAATTCTCTAATTACAGGCAGGGGTGAAAGCCATAAGAGATGATTACTTTATCGGTAAGAAAGAGGGGGAGAAAAGTGTTGTCATCTATCTTGATCAATTATTCTAGCTATTCAGCCCATTGTTCTGTTTACAAAGATCATCTTTGACAATTTTCCATTCCTTCCCTGTCGAGCCGCCTCTCTTCGCCATACAATTCTTCCGCCTTTCGAACAAGTGATTGCGCCCGGAATGTATTTTCTTTTTTGTAACAACTTCATTGACCTATCGCACTAGGAGACTATGCGTGCAATCACTTGTTCGAACATATTCAGTTGCTATACATTTAAGTGGTTTGTTCATTCTTCTCCTCTTCATTTTTTATTTGTAGTGAGATGTAATAAAGTATGTATATGTGGTTTTTCTATTGAAGGATATTTGACGTTCACCACTTGTTTGAAAAAATGTCTTAGCTGGAAAAATTATATTTTGTTTACATTGTTAAGTAAATTTTGAATTTTCTGTACTGTTTTTGAATTCCTTGAATGTTTAGAATCGTATAATAGACTTGGTGTTGTCACATTGCCTCATTGATGAATGGTAGCACTTCTCATGTTAACATGTATTGAGCTTCTTGCTACTCCTCATGTATTTCTTTTTATTTGTTCATGTTTTAGTTTCGCTTATGATTTTAAAGATCTCATTTTTCCCAACCTTTGCATAAATAACTAACTCCATTGTCTTAATGGCAAACTCTCTTTGTTTTACACCTCTAGCTTTTAACTGCAAGTGACAGAAAGGGATATCGACCAGTTTAGACTCATTGAACATAGAGGCTGATCAAGGTAAGGTATCTCAAATTTTCCTCCTCCTAACGGTCCTTATTGGAAAAAAAAAACTAATCATGACTACTTACTGCTGAAATAGAACTTGCAAATTTTGTTCAAAATTTGTGTATACTCTCTCTGATTGCTGAACTTCTTTTGACAATCTCCTTAATTTTTCGCCATCTATGTATCTCCAGTGAGTGTTGCATGCATTCTTTTATACTAACTCATTTTTTTATCAGTTAAGCATGATAATTGAAACATTTAGCTTTAGCCGATAATAGTTTGTTGGTTTTAATTTGAAAATTGAATATTCCTAGAGAAGTAGGTACTGCCAGAATAATAGAGAAATTGATAGTTAGAAGCAGCTAGGTTCTATTGTTTATTTGTTATAACACATGAAATTGAATTTTTTTTTTGAATGTTGGTTAATATATGAAGTGTCAGAGGACCTGTCGTTTGCAATAGCAAGAAGCCAATGACGTCTACAATGGGTTAGAGTCTGGCAATTTTGTGATGATATTTTTTCTTGTGAAAATCTTCTCTGATTTTTTATTTTATTTTATTTTGAAAAAATTCAACTTAATGAAATAGTTTAGGAATAGCTATATTGGTTGTATTTTTTGAGAAAATAACTATATTGCCTTTGTCTTATATTGTATTTGGTATCATGTCTTTATGAATCACTTTCAAGTTCAGGAACTTACATATTTGTCCAAGACTTATAAAAAGTGTTAACTTGCTTATTACCATGTCAAATCACAATCAACAACTAGGATCAACCTTAAAACAGACATATATTTTGGCTTGGGTTGTTGTAGTGTTTGTAAATTTTAAACAATTCAAAGTTTGTTTGTTTTTTATGAGGCTTAAGTTTCAAGTTTTTTTTTTCTTTTTCAGTACAAGGAATGACAACTCCATTTTGGGCATCATATAATTACGAGATTCCTTTATGATCAAGTGAATCGATAACTTACAATCCACATATGTGTCTAGCATTTCATAAATAGAAGAGTGAAGACGATCAACGACCAATGGCAAAGTTGTAAATATGCACATTTTCAAGGGTAATATATAATCGTCATACTTAGAGACAGTTGATTCAACCAAGAAGCATAAGTGGAGACGAAAGATCTCTAGAGATTCTTATCTCATTATATTTCATTGGCTCAATCAGTAACCAACAGTGAAAACTTTATGTGCATAGCTTAAATATTGACGTAGTCCGGAAATTACAAACCATGCAACATGTATCCTTAATAGCTGTTGATTTTTTATTTCTTAATTTTTTTTTTGATAAAACTGAAACTTGTGTAAAGACCAAATAATTGTACTTTATGTAAGTGATATTCGATTATTATACTTATATGTGATCTTTGTAAACTTTGTGTTAAGCTTTTTTAGGAAAGTTTTGTCTCTCATGGGGCTAAGTTACCAATTTTACTTACTCGTGTTGGTCCATTCAATGTGATCCATTTCTATGTAATACTAGATATGGGACCCCGTGCCAGCACGGGGCCCAATATATGTTACTGTTTCTGTTTTAATTTATGTGGTACATATGAAATTTGAAGTTAATCAACTTTTTAGTATGTTTTTATATATTTTAAGTTGCTAATTATTTGTATTTAGAGTATGTTTTACGTAAATATATTAGAAATCACAATAATTAACAAGTTAATATTAAAAAAAAACTTATAAAAAATTCATTGACTTTTGAAATTTCATTTGTATCACATAAATCAGGATCGAGTAATATATATGAAAATTACATAAAACGTACTATAACTCACAATAATTAGCAACTTAAAATATCTATATATCTATATTTCTCCCAATTTGTGCGGCATAGATGAAATTTTGAAAGTTAACAAAAACTGTTTATATGTTTTGAAATATTTTAAGCTATTAATTATTATGATTTATAATACTTTTTACATAAAAAAATTATTTATATAAAGTATAAAAGAGAAAATTTAGAAAAAGGAAACATAAATGTCAGCAGGAGTCCAATCTATGTTAATTTCTATGTTTTAATTATTGTAATACCGATTGAATTTGGAGAGCCAACTAAATTTTTTTAAAGGTTTTTTTAAAAAATTTTAAGTTGTTAATTATTATAATTTATAATATTTTTATTAATTTTAAACCAATATATGTTTTTCTCTGTCTCAATTACATGAGACATATGGAATTCGGAGAGTCAACTAAAATTTTAAAATATGTTGAGTTGTTAATTATTATACCTTATAGTACTATTACGTGATTTTCAAATAAAATATGTATTTTTTAATTTAAATTTATATGTCATTGATATAATTACATATATTAAGTAATGAAGAATTAATGTGTAAATTATGTGATACCTATGAATTTTGGAGTGTAAATCAAATTAGTTATATGATTTTTTTTTTAAAAAGCGGTTAATTATTATAATTTGTAATACTTTTTATATATTTTTTAAATGATATATATATCTTTATGATATTGATATTAGTATTATAATAAATTAAATTTTATTATTTTAAATTTATGATCTCAATTGTCAGCCTATGCCACATTATAAAATGTTCCAAAGTAGATATCAGATTTACAAAAATGTCGATGCCAGCTAAAGTAATAAAATAACATCTAAGGGTATGAACCTATATATGTATATATAAAGCTGAATATTGACAATTTGATGTGGCATCTCTCTATGACCAGTATTTGTATTGATCTTTTTTTTCCTTTTTTTGACATTTTATCATTGTTTTGTATTTTAAAAAAAAAGTATTTATGTCATACCCGATTAATTATGCCCTTTATAACATCCATTACACTAATATAGATTTAAGTAAATGAAAATGGAAGATGAAAAGAAAAAAACTATTCATTTTTTATAACTGTTTATAATTATTTAGCCTATAAAATAAAAACAAAATAGTTGAGCATTTGTAACAAATAAGAACAAATTTCTTCACTTTGGCTCTTCTTCTTCTGACGATAATGATCAATATATGGTATCAACTTTTGTCGCTAAGATGTCCATCAAATTTCTAAGTCATGTGACTTTTTTAACAAAAGAGAAAGAGAGAATATCTCATTATTCTTGTGAAGACATTGATGTAAAGAAAGAGATTATGTAACAAAAAATTCTTTTCAAAATAAAAGACTTTTTGAAAAAATGTTTAATCCTCCTACAAGGAGAGAAAATTCATTGTGGTTGAGAAATTTATAAGAAACCTGATTAGTGTTTCAAAGGGTAAGAAAAATTATTTGGAGAAAAAATCATTCTATTTATGGAATTCGTATCAAATTAGGAGGAGAACAAGCAAAAATTTATTTTGTGATTTGAAAAGAGAGAAAATTAGATATTATTTCTTTCAACCTCATTATTCTTCTAATTTCTTTCTTCTTTATTTTGTCTTGATTTTTTGTATCTTTAATTAAAGTTTTTTTTTCTTATTTATCTTTAATTAAAGTTTATATATATTTTCTTAAAAAAGAATTTAAAAAGATGATCATATTTAGTTCCTTTCCTCATCAATGCTATTAATCTCATAATTAGTGTTATTTATATTATTTTCTTAATTACTTTTTTTTTCTTTCATTTAATTATTTATTTGAAGAAATTAGTTATTATAACTTTATAAGAATTACACATGTATTTTTACATAATTGATTTGTTATTTTTAAATTTTTGGATCATTCTTCATCTTAAAGTTTCTATCTATATGTAATAATAAAGCTAAAATAGAAAATGGGGGTGACACCTTCTTAGCAATAGA
The DNA here is from genome assembly GCF_900185275.1 of Solanum verrucosum. Lineage (NCBI taxonomy): Eukaryota > Viridiplantae > Streptophyta > Magnoliopsida > Solanales > Solanaceae > Solanum > Solanum verrucosum. The sequence goes on from NW_026019987.1 coordinate 525,567, forward strand.
TACTTATTTATTCTAATCAATGTTTCTGACATTTTTTGTTTTTTTTTCCTTAAAATAATTGTTGCCTCGATTTTTAGTTTTAGTTTTATTTTTTTAGCATTTTCTAATTTTAAAAGACTGAAAAATTTATATTGAAAATTTAAAAAATATAAAAAATGATTTATTTAACTCCTATCATCATCAATATTATTATTAATTTGTTTTACTTCTTTTCTTAATCTTCATTTCATCATTAATGTAATTTATATCATTTTCTTAGATAATATAAAAATAAAACATATATAAATAATATAATATATATATATATATTTGTGACATTTCTTAGAAGTTAGGATTACTATTTATTTAATTTTTTAAAATTTTGAATTCTTTTGTCATACTAAATACAACATGTTTTATTATAATTACATTTAATATATTAATCAATATGTTGTACGAATGAAAAGAAAATTATCATTTCACAAAAACAAAGGTTAAAATATAATTTATTATGATTAAGGAAAGATAAAATTATTATTCCAATATCCATAACCATATATAATACATTAAAAATTAATTGAAAAGCTGTAAATGGAAAAGGAATCACCATTTAAGGAATCATTATTTTTAATTTTTTGGATCATTTCTTCATGTAAAAGTTTCTATCCATACGTAACAATAAAGTTAAAATAGAAAATGTAGTGACACCATTCTTACTAATAGATAGTTATTATTTTTATTTTTTTTTTTGACAATTTTGGTTATATTTTCTTTAAAATAATTATTGCCTCGATTTTTTTTTAACTTTATTTTTAATTTTAAAAGATTGGAAATTTTATGTTAAAAATTTTAATAATAGAAAAAATGATTTATTTAACTTTTATCATCATCAATACTACTAATTTTTTGACGTTTTTTCTTAATCTTCATCTATCATTAATGTTATTTATATAATTTTGTTTAATCACTTATTTTTTCTTTTTTTAACTCTTTTATATATATAAAGTTGGATATGTAAATGATGATGTGACATTTCTTAGAAGTTAAGATTACTATTTATCTAATTTCTCCTATTTTTGAGTTCTTTTGTCATACTAAATACAATATGTTTTATTATAATTACATTCAATATAGTAAACAACATGTTCTAGGAATTAAAACAAAATTATCATTTCAGAAAAATAAATGTTAAATTATAATTTTATTATGATTAAGGAAAAATAAAGATATTATTTCAATATCCCATAAGCACATTCAATACATTAGAAATTAATTGGATATAACTGTAAATGGAAAATGAATCACGATTTAAGGAAAATAAATGTTTGCAATACCATAATAATTAAGGAGAGAGTAAGATATTATTTTAATATCCTAATTCGGAACTTTTAATCTACTACTCAATTAAAAATAGAATGCATTTAATAACATCAAAAAGTTATTAGTTTAATATTTTTTCTCATTGTACTAATTCAATTCAATCAAACTTAATTTTAAAGATAAAATAACAACTTCATTTTAATTGTTGTCAATATATTTGAATAAATTATTGTGAAAAGGCTTTTCTTGTACCTTATTTTAATTTTCATATACTATTATTATTTTTTCTGTCATTTTTCAATGAATTTTATTTCAATTTAAAATTTAATGTTTATTCTTAAAACTCTGACGGTACAAATGAAGGTGGAGTAAAATATAATAAATGATGATTCTTTTACTAAATAAGAAGATATAACGAAATTGAAAGGGTGACATTTTTTTTTTTTGTAAATGGATAGGAAATTCTATTAATGTATCTTTATGTCATTATTCAATATATTTTTAATATAAATTTCATTTGTTGATGCATTTGTTTAGTACTCCCTCTGTCCCTAATTACTTGTTTACTTTTCCTTTTATAGTTGTCTCTAATTACTTGTCCATTTTGACAAATCAAGAAAGAATATTTTTTTACCTATTATACCCTCAATTAAATGACCAATTACTTTGAAAATTGCAGAACTTTTCATCTACTTCATAATTAATAGGGGTAAAATGATAAACTGACTATGTCATTAATTGATTTCTTAATAAATGCGTAAATTTAAAAGTGGAGAAGTAATTAGGGACAGAGAGAGTATTACAGTCTTATTTGACATTATGAGATATTTCTTAGACATTTAAGGAGAATGGTAGACCGAAATATATATATATATATATTAAAGGATGAACTTCATGCAATGGAAGAATTTGTTATTAGCAAATATATTTTAACTTATTTGATAAAAAATATATTCTTCCTCATTTAATAGATGTAAAATTTGTGAAGGTTTTTTTTTTTTCACAATCTTCTTATTATTAAGACAAATAATAATATTACGATTAAACAACAAAGTAAATATAAAATTAAAAGAAAATATTTAATTTAAATGATCGCGCGAAGTGCGGCCAAGTTCTCTAATTTAAAACAAAAAAGTA